>NC_069140.1:71648302-71955802 GCF_943734755.1 Anopheles moucheti
AGATGATGGACAAGATGGCGGACAAGATGGCGGACAAGATGGCGGACACAATATGGCGGACAAGATGGCGGACACAAGATGGCGGACAAGATGGCGGACACAAGATGGCGGACAAGATGGCGGACAAAATGGCGGACAAGATGGCGCACAAGATGGCGGACAAGATGGCGGACCAAGATGGCGGACAAGATGGCGGACATGATGGTGGACAAGATGGTGGACAAGATGGCGGCCAAGATGGCGGACAAGATGGCGGACAAGATGGCGGCCAAGATGGTGGACAAGATGGCGGCACAGATGGCGGACAAGATGGCGGACAAGATGGCGAACAAGATGGCGGCCAAGATGGCGGACAAGATGGCGTACACAAGATGGCGGACAAGATGGCGGACAAGATGGCGGACAAGATGGCGGACAAAATGGCGGACAAGATGGCGGACACAAGATGATGGACAAGATGGCGGACAAGATGGCGGACAAGATGGCGGACACAATATGGCGGACAAGATGGCGGACACAAGATGGCGGACAAGATGGCGGACACAAGATGGCGGACAAGATGGCGGACAAAATGGCGGACAAGATGGCGCACAAGATGGCGGACAAGATGGCGGACCAAGATGGCGGACAAGATGGTGGACAAGAAGGCGGCCAAGATGGCGGACAAGATGGTGGACAAGATGGCGGACAAGATGGCGGCCAAGACGGCGGACAAGATGGCTGACAAGATGGTGGACAAGATGGCGAACAAGATGGCGGCCAAGATGGCGGCTAAGATGGCGGCCAAGATGGCGGACAAGATGGCGGACAAGATGGCGGCCAAGATGGCGGACAAGATGGCGGACAAGATGGCGGACAATATGGCAGACAAGATGGCGCACAAGATGGCGGACAAGATGGCGGACAAGATGGCGAACAAGATGGCGGACAAGATGGCGGACACAAGATGGCGGACAAGATGGCGGACAAAATGGCGGACAAGATGGCGCACAAGATGGCGGACAAGATGGCGGACAAGATGGCGGACAAGATGGCGGACATGATGGTGGACAAGATGGTGGAAAAGATGGCGGCCAAGATGGCGGACAAGATGGCGGACAAGATGGCGGCCAAGATGGTGGACAAGATGGCGGCACAGATGGCGGACAAGATGGCGGACAAGATGGCGGACACAAGATGGCGGCCAAGATGGCGGACAAGATGGCGGACAAGATGGCGGCCAAGATGGTGGACAAGATGGCGGCCCAGATTGCGGACAAGATGGCGGACAAGATGTTGGACAAGATGGCGGACACAAGATGGTGGACAAGATGGCGGACAAGATGGTGGCCAGACGGCGGACAAGATGGCGGATAAGATGGCGACCAAGATGGCGAACAAGATGGCGGAAAAAATGGCGGACAAGATGGCGGCCAAGATGGCGGACACAAGATGGCGGACAAGATGGCGGACAAGATGGCGGACAAGATGGCGGACAAGATGGTGGCCAAGATGGCGGACAAGATGGCGGACACAAGATGGTGGACAAGATGGCGGACAAGATGGTGGCCAAGATAGCGGACAAGATGGTGGACAAGATGACGGCCAAGATGGCGGACAACATGGCGGACAAGATGGCGGACACAAGATGGTGGACAAGATGGCGGACAAGATGGTGGCCAAGATGGCGGACAAGATGGTGGACACAAGATGGCGGACAAGATGGCGGACAAGATGGCGGACAAGATGGCGGACACAAGATGGCGGACAAGATGGTGGCCAAGATGGCGGACACAAGATGGCGGACACAAGATGGCGGACAAGATGGCGGACAAGATGGCGGACAAGATGGCGGACACAAGATGGCGGACAAGATGGCGGCCAAGATGGCGGACAAGATGGCGGCCAAGATGGCGGCTAAGATGGTGGACACAAGATGGCGGACAAGATGGCGGCCAAGATGGCGGACAAGATGGCGGACACAAGATGGCGGACAAGATGGCGGACACAAGATGGCGGACACAAGATGGTGGCCAAGATGGCGGACAAGATGGTGGACACAAGAAGGCGGACAAGATGGCGGACAAGATGGCGGACACAAGATGGCGGACAAGATGGCGGCCAAGATGGCGGACACAAGAGGGCGGACACAAGATGGCGGACAAGATGGCGGACAAGATGGCGGCCAGGATTGCGGACACAAGATGACAAGACAGATGGCGGACAAGATGGCGGACACAAGATGGCGGACAAGATGGCGGCCAAGATGGCGGACAAGATGGCGGCCAAGATGGCGGACACAAGATGGCGGACAAGATGGCGGACAAGATGGCGGACAAGATGGCGGACACAAGATGGCGGACAAGATGGCGGACACAAGATGGCGTACACAAGATGGCGGACAAGATGGCGGACAAGATGGTGGACAAGATGGCGGACAAGATGGCATACAAGATTGCAGTCAAGATGGCCGTCAAGATGGCGGACAAGATGGCGGCCAAGATTTCGGACACAATAAGGCGGACAAGATGGCGGATCAAATGGCGGACACAAGTTGGCGGCCAAGATGGCGGACAAGATGGCGGACAAGATGGCGGACAAGATGGCGGACACAAGATGGCGGCCAAGATGGCGGACAAGATGGCGGACACAAGATGGCGGACACAAGATGGCGGACAAGATGGCGGCCAAGATGGCGGACACAAGATGGCGGACACAAGATTGCGGACAAGATGGCGGACACAAAATGGCGGCCAAGATGGCGGCCAAGATGGCGGCTAAGATGGTGGACACAAGATGGCGGACAAGATGGCGGCCAAGATGGCGGACAAGATGGCGGACACAAGATGGCGGACAAGATGGCGGCCAAGATGGCGGACAAGATGGCGGCCAAGATTGCGGACACAAGATGGCGGACAAGATGGCGGACAAGACAAGATGACGGACAAGATGGCGTACACAAGATGGCGGACAAGATGGCGGACAAGATGGCGGCCAAGATGGCGGCCAAGATGGTGGCCAAGATGGCGGACAAGATGGCGGACAAGATGGCGGACACAAGATGGTGGACAAGATGGCGGACAAGATGGCGGACAAGATGGCGGCCAAGATGGCGGACACAAGATGGCGGACAAGATGGCGGACACAAGATGGCGTACACAAGATGGCGGACAAGATGGCGGACAAGATGGCGGACAAGATGGCGGACAAGATGGCGGCCAAGATGGTGGACACAAGATGGCGGACAAGATGGCGGACAAGATGGCCGCCAAGATGGCGGACAATATGGCGGACAAGATGGCGGACAAGATGGCGGCCAAGATGGCGGACAAGATGGCGGACAAGATGGCGAACAAGATGGCGGCCAAGATGGCGGACAAGATGGCGGCCAAGAAGGCGGACAAGATGGCGGACACAAGATGGCGGACACAAGATGGCGGACAAGATGGCGGACACAAGATGGCGGACACAAGATGGCGGACAAGATGGCGGCCAAGATGGTGGCCAAGATGGCGGCCCAGATGGCGGACAAGATGGCGGACAAGATGTTGGACAAGATGGCGGACACAAGATGGTGGACAAGATGGCGGACAAGATGGTGGCCAGACGGCGGACAAGATGGCGGATAAGATGGCGACCAAGATGGCGAACAAGATGGCGGACAAAATGGCGGACAAGATGGCGGCCAAGATGGCGGACACAAGATGGCGGACAAGATGGCGGACAAGATGGCGGACAAGATGGTGGCCAAGATGGCGGACAAGATGGCGGACACAAGATGGTGGACAAGATGGCGGACAAGATGGTGGCCAAGATAGCGGACAAGATGGTGGACAAGATGACGGCCAAGATGGCGGCCAACATGGCGGACAAGATGGCGGACACAAGATGGTGGACAAGATGGCGGACAAGATGGTGGCCAAGATGGCGGACAAGATGGTGGACACAAGATGGCGGACAAGATGGCGGACAAGATGGCGGACAAGATGGCGGACACAAGATGGCGGACAAGATGGTGGCCAAGATGGCGGACACAAGATGGCGGACACAAGATGGCGGACAAGATGGCGGACAAGATGGCGGACAAGATGGCGGACACAAGATGGCGGCCAGGATTGCGGACACAAGATGACAAGACAGATGGCGGACAAGATGGCGGACACAAGATGGCGGACAAGATGGCGGCCAAGATGGCGGACAAGATGGCGGCCAAGATGGCGGACACAAGATGGCGGACAAGATGGCGGACAAGATGGCGGACAAGATGGCGCACAAGATGGCGGACAAGATGGCGGACACAAGATGGCGTACACAAGATGGCGGACAAGATGGCGGACAAGATGGCGGACAAGATGGCGGACAAGATGGCGGACAAGATGGCATACAAGATTGCAGTCAAGATGGCCGTCAAGATGGCGGACAAGATGGCGGCCAAGATTTCGGACACAATAAGGCGGACAAGATGGCGGATCAAATGGCGGACACAAGTTGGCGGCCAAGATGGCGGACAAGATGGCGGACAAGATGGCGGACAAGATGGCGGACACAAGATGGCGGCCAAGATGGCGGACAAGATGGCGGACACAAGATGGCGGACACAAGATGGCGGACAAGATGGCGGACACAAGATGGCGGACAAGATGGCGGACACAAGATGGCGGACAAGATGGTGGCCAAAATGGCGGACAAGATGGCGGCCAAGATGGCGGCCAAGATGGCGGCTAAGATGGTGGACACAAGATGGCGGACAAGATGGCGGACAAGATGGCGGACAAGATGGCGGACAAGATGGCGGACACAAGATGGCGGACAGGATGGCGGACAAGATGGCGGCCAAAATGGCGGACAAGATGGCGGCCAGGATTGCGGACACAAGATGGCGGACAAGATGGCGGACAAGACAAGATGACGGACAAGATGGCGTACACAAGATGGCGGACAAGATGGCGGACAAGATGGCGGCCAAGATGGCGGCCAAGATGGCGGCTAAGATGGTGGACACAAGATGGCGGACAAGATGGCGGACAAGATGGCGGACAAGATGGCGGACAAGATGGCGGACACAAGATGGCGGACAAGATGGCGGCCAAGATGGCGGACAAGATGGCGGCCAAGATTGCGGACACAAGATGGCGGACAAGATGGCGGACAAGACAAGATGACGGACAAGATGGCGTACACAAGATGGCGGACAAGATGGCGGACAAGATGACGGCCAAGATGGCGGCCAAGATGGCGGCCACGATGGCGGACAAGATGGCGGACAAGATGGCGGACACAAGATGGCGGACAAGATGGCGGACAAGATGGCGGACAAGATGGCGGCCAAGATGGCGGACACAAGATGGCGGACAAGATGGCGGACACAAGATGGCGTACACAAGATGGCGGACAAGATGGCGGACAAGATGGCGGACAAGATGGCGGACAAGATGGCGGACAAGATGGCGGACAAGATGGCGGACAAGATGGCGGCCAAGATGGCGGCCAAAATGGCGGACAAGATGGCGGACAAGATGGCGGACAAGATGGCCGCCAAGATGGCGGACAATATGGCGGACAAGATGGCGGACAAGATGGCGGACAAGATGGCGAACAAGATGGCGGCCAAGATGGCGGCCAAGATGGCGGCCAAGATGGCGGACACAAGATGGCGGACACAAGATGGCGGACAAGATGGCGGACACAAGATGGCGGACAAGATGGCGGACAAGATGGCGGACAAGATGGCGGACAAGATGGCGGACACAAGATGGCGGACAGGATGGCGGACAAGATGGCGGCCAAAATGGCGGACAAGATGGCGGCCAGGATTGCGGACACAAGATGGCGGACAAGATGGCGGACAAGATGGCGGACAAGATGGCGGACAAGATGGCGGAAAAGATGGTGGCCAAGGTGGCGGACAAGATGGCAGACAAGATGGCGGACAATATGGCGGCCAAGATGGCGGCCAAGATGGCGGCCAAGATGGCGGCCAAGATGGCGGCCAAGATGGCGGCCAATATGGCGGCCAAGATGGCGGACAAGATGGCGGCCAAGATGGCGGACAAGATGGCGGACAAGATGGCGGACAAGATGGCGGACAATATGGCGGCCAAGATGGTGGCCAAGATGGCGGCCAGGATGGCGGCTAAGATGGCGGACAAGATGGCGGACAAGATGGCGAACACAATTTGGCGGCCAAGATGGCAGACAAGATGGCGGACAAGATGGCGGCCAAGATGGCGGCCAAGATGGTGGCCAAGATGGCGAACAAGATGGCGGTCAAGATGGCGGTCAAGATGGCGGCCAAGATGGCGGCCAAGATGGCGGACAAGATGGCGGCCAAGATGGTGGACAAGATGGCGGCCAAGATGGCGGACAAGATGGCGGCCAAGATGGCGGCCAAGATGGCGGCCAAGATGGCGGACAAGATGGCGGACACAAGATGGCGGCTAAGATGGCGGACAAGATGGCGGACAAGATGGCGGACACAAGATGGCGGACAAGATGGTGGACAAGATGGCGGACAAGATGGCGGACAAGATGGCGGCCAAGATGGCGGACAAGATGGCGGACACAAGATGGCGGACAAGATGGCGGATGTTGTTAATTTTATTTTATTTAGTTTAATAACTCAAATTTTTTACCTCGAGCCACTTTGTCGTTCATAAATAAAACTATTTAGCAAAGCATATTCCAAGTCACATAGCGCTTTTGTTGTCGTTTTAGGTTTTAACAGACCTTGAGCCTTAGTGCCTACGTTCGTCTCCTAGTCTGTTATAGCCATTCGTATGTTCTGGGCATCTAGCGTCGTGTTTTATATATTTGATCATTGTAGTTGATAAGACCCGATCCTGGGTCAGCTATCACGAATGAAATGTACGTAAAAATATATGACCCGTGTTGTTTGCGTTCAGCTCCCACCTAGACTGTAATGCCCATATGCATCATATCATTTTAACATGAGTACTCCAAATTACACTTAAGCAGTTCTTAACAATCTTGCGTCAGATTATACTCCTTGTTGCTTACTATGCATTCTTGCTTCTCGAGGGTACCGCACATAATTTCGTCGAAAGTCGATGTCTTTCACAATTAGAAAACTGTAACTGATTGTATATGCCTTAAGTCTAGTAGGCATTCACATTCATGTACCACTGATTACCCAAATTTTTTCTGACTTTTTCCTCACATACAGTATATTTGGGTCATGGCTTTCCAGTAACAGGCACCACAATTCACATGGTGCCGTTTAATCGGGTGTGCCTGGTAGTGTATTTGGTAGCGACGCAATTCGACAGGACCGGTACAAAATTACATACAGGCCATACATACATAAAGACGCAGAAATGGCCGGCCCAGACCTCTTAAGATTGTTGTGCCGATAGAAGAAGAAGTAGTGAGTGCTGCGTGCGGGGGTACGGCTCAAATAGGGTTTTGTACCAGTTGTGTTGTGTAAGAAACCTTTCACCCTGTATCACCTACCAAAATTTAAATCTTTTTGACAATTAAAAACATTCTTAAATAGCGCGTCTGTGGACGTCAATACGTGTAAAAAACTTCCATTTGGTAAATCCATAGCATACATGGAAAGATATATTGTTGGCGAGAGAATCATAGCAAGCGTTGAAAGAAGAGATGTGAAATAAAAAATGATCCATGGATGTGGGAAATAATGTGAATTACATTTTAAATAGCGATTCGGAGTTTACATTGACTTATTAAACTCGATAGCTCGAAACACATGGTTCTGGTAACTAGCAGAAGTATTTTACGAATATCATATTCCGTATCTCTCTCGAAAACATATATTATACGGGTAACCACCCACCTCCCACGGGTCACCACCCACCTCCCATGGGTCACCACCCACCTCCCATGGGTCACTATCCACCTCCCACGGGTCACCACCCACCTCCCACGGGTCACCACCCACCTCCCACGGGTCACCACCCACCTCCCACGGGTCACTCCCCACCTTCCACGGGTCACCACCCACCTTCCACGGGTCACCACCCATATCCCACGGGTCACCATCCACCTCCCACGGGTCACTACCCACCTCCCACGGGCCACTACCCACCTCCCACGGGTCACCACCCACCTCCCACGGGTCACCTGCCACCTCCCACGGGTCACCCCACACCTTCCACGGGTCACTCCCCACCTTCCACGGGTCACCACCCACCTTTCACGGGTCACCACCCACATCCCACGGGTCACCACCCACATCCCATGGGTCAACTCCCACCACCAAGTGTCACCACCCACCTCCAACGGGTCACCACCCACTTCCAACGGGTCACCTCCCACGGGTCACCACCCACCTCCCACGGGTCACCACTCACCTCCCACGGGTCACCCCTCACCACCCACGGGTCAACACCATCCTCCCACGGGTCACCACCCACCTCCCACGGGCCATCTTGTACGCCAGCTTGGCCGCCATCTTGTCCGCCATCTTGTCCGCCATCTTTTCAGCAATCTTTTTCGCCATCTTGTCCACCATCTTGTCCGGCATCTTGTCCGCCATCTTGTCCACCATCTTGTCCGCCATCATGTCCTCCAACTTGTCCGCCATCTTGTCCGCCATTTTGTCCGCCATCTTGGCCGCCATCATTTCCACCATATTGTGTCCGCCATCTTGTCCGCCATCTTGCCCTTCTGTTGTCCGCCATCTTGTCCGCCATCTTGGCCGCCATCTTGGCCGCCATCTTGGCCGCCATATTGTCCGCCATCTCGTCTGCCATCTTGGCCGCCATATTGTTTGCGCCATCTTGTCCGCCATCTTGTCCGCCATCTTGGCCGCCATCTTGTCCGCCATCTTGTCCACCATCTTGTCCGCCATCTTGGCCGCCATCTTGTCCGCCATCTTGCCCTTCATGTTGTCCGCCATCTTGGCCGCCATCTTGGTCGCCATCTTAGCCGCCATCTTGGCCGCCATATTGTCCGCCATCTTGTCCACCATCTTGTCCGCCATCATGTCCGCCATCTTGTCCGCCATCTTTTCCGCCATCTTGTCCGCCATCTTGGCCGCCATCTTGTCCGCCATCTTGTGCGCCAACTTGGCCGCCATCTTGTCCGCCATCTTGTCCGCCATCTTGGCCGCCATCTTGTCCGCCATCTTGTCCGCCATCTTGGCCGCCATCTTGTCCACCATCTTGTCCGCCATCTTGTTCGCCATCTTGTCCGCCATCTTGTCCGCCATCTTGTCCGCCATCTTGTCCACCATCTTGTCCGCCATCTATTCCGCCATCTTGTCCGCCATCTTGTCCGCCATTTTTGCAGCCATATTGTCCGCCATCTTGTCCGCCATCTTGGCCGCCATTTTGTCCGCCTCTTGGCCGCCATTTTGTCCGCCATCTTGTCCGCCATCTTGGCGGCCATCTTGTCCACCATCTTGTCCACCATCATGTCCGCCATCTTGTCCGCCATCTTGTCCGCCATCTTGGCCGCCATCTTGTCCGCCATCTTGGCCGCCATCTTGTCCGCCATCTTGTCCGCCATGTTGGCCGCCATTTTGTCCGCCATCTTGGCCGCCATCTTGTGCGCCATCTTGTCCACCGTCTTGTCCGCCATCTTGTTCGCCATCTTGTCCGCCATCTTGTCCGCCATCTTGTCCGCCATCTTGTCCACCATCTTGTCCGCCATCTATTCCGCCATCTTGTCCGCCATCTTGTCCGCCATTTTTGCAGCCATATTGTCCGCCATCTTGTCCGCCATCTTGGCCGCCATCTTGGCCGCCATCTTGTCCGCCATCTTGTGTCCGCCATCTTGTCCGCCGTCTTGGCCGCCATTTTGTCCGCCTCTTGGCCGCCATTTTGTCCGCCATCTTGTCCGCCATCTTGGCGGCCATCTTGTCCACCATCTTGTCCACCATCATGTCCGCCATCTTGTCCGCCATCTTGTCCGCCATCTTGGCCGCCATCTTGTCCGCCATCTTGGCCGCCATCTTGTCCGCCATCTTGGCCGCCATCTTGTCCGCCATCTTGGCCGCCATCTTGCCCTTCATGTTCTCCGCCATCTTGGCCGCCATCTTGGCCACCATCTTGTCCACCATCTTGTCCGCCATCTTGTCCGCCATCTTGTCCGCCATCTTTTCCGCCATCTTGTCCGCCATCTTGTCCGCCATCTTGGCCGCCATCTTGGCCGCCATCTTGGCCGCCATATTGTCCGCCATATTGGCCGCCATCTTGGCCGCCATCTTGTCCGCCATCTTGGCCGCCATCTTGTCCGCCATCTTGTGCGCCATTTTGTCCGCCGTCTTGTCCGCCATCTTGTCCGCCATCTTGTCCGCCATCTTGTCCGCCATCTTGTCCGCCATCTTGTCCGCCATCTGGTCCACAATCTTGGCCGCCATCTTGTCCGCCATCTTTACCGCCATATTGTCCGCCATATTGTCCGCCATCTTGGCCGCCATCTTGTCCGCCATCTTGGGTCCGCCATCTTGCCCTTCATGTTGTCCGCCATCTGGGCCGCCATCTTGTCCGCCATCTTGTCCGCCATCTTGTCCGCCATCTTGTGTCCGCCATCTTGTCCGTCATCATGGCCGCCATCTTGTCCGCCATATTGTCCGCCATCTTTTCCGCCATCTTGTCCGCCATCTTGTCCGCCATCTTGTCCACCATCTTGTCCGCCATCTTGTCCGCCATCTTGTGCGCCAACTTGGCCGCCATCTTGTCCGCCATCTTGTCCGCCATCTTGGCCGCCATCTTGTCCGCCATCTTGTCCGCCATCTTGGCCGCCATCTTGTCCACCATCTTGTCCACCATCTTGTCCACCATCATGTCCGCCATCTTGTCCGCCATCTTGTGCGCCATCTTGTGCGCCATCTTGTCCGCCATCTTGTCCGCCATCTTGTCCGCCATCTTGTTCGCCATCTTGTCCGCCATCTTGTCCGCCATTTTGTCCGCCATCTTGTCCGCCATCTTGTCCGCCATCTTGTGTCCACAATCTTATCCGTCATCTTGGCCGCCATTTTGTCCGCCATCTTGGCCGCCATCTTGTCCGCCATCTTGTCCGCCATCTTGTCCACCATCATGTCCGCCATCGTGTCCGCCATCTTGTCCGCCATCTTGGCCGCCATCGTGGCTGCCATCTTGTCCGCCATCTTGTCCGCCATCTTGTCCGCCATCTTGACCGCCATCTTGTCCGCCATCTTGTGTCCGCCATCTTGCCCTTCATGTTCTTCGCCATCTTGTCCGCCATCTTGTCCGCCATCTTGTCCACCATCTTGTCCACCATCATTTCCGCCATCTTGGCCGCAATCTTATGCTCCATCTTGTGCGCCATCTTGTCCGTCATCATGGCCGCCATATTGTCCGCCATATTGTCCGCCATCTTGTCCGCCATCTTGTGCGCCATATTTTCCGCCATCTTGTCCACCATCTTGTCCGCCATCTTGTTTGCCATCTTGGCCGCCATCTTGTCCGCCATATTGGCCGCCATCTTTGCCGCCATATTGTCCGCCATCTTAGCCGCCATCTTGGCCGCCATCTTGGCCGCCATCTTGTCCGCCATCTTGTCCGCCATCTTGTCCACCATCTTGTCCACCATCATTTCCGCCATCTTGGCCGCAATCTTATGCTCCATCTTGTGCGCCATCTTGTCCGTCATCATGGCCGCCATATTGTCCGCCATATTGTCCGCCATCTTGTCCGCCATCTTGTCCACCATCTTTTCCGCCATCTTGTCCGCCATCTTGTCCGCCATCTTGGCCGCCATCTTGGCCGCCATCTTGGCCGCCATCTTGGCCGCCATCTTGGCCGCCATCTTGGCCGCCATCTTGTCCGCCATCTTGGCCGCCATCTTGTCCGCCATTTTGTCCGCCGTCTTGGCCGCCATCTTGTTCGCCATCTTGGCCGCCATCTTGTCCGCCATCTTGTGTCCGCCATCTTGCCCTTCATGTTCTCCGCCATCTTGTCCGCCATCTTGGCCGCCATCTTGTCCACCATCTTGACCACCATCATGTCCGCCATCTTGTCCGCCATCTTATCTGCCATCTTGTGTCCGCCATCTTGTCCGCCATCTTGGCCGCCATCTTGGCCGCCATCTTGGCCGCCATCTTGTCCGCCATCTTTTCCGCCATCTTTTCCGCCATATTGTCCGCCATCTTGTTCGCCATCTTGGCCGCCATCTTGTCCGCCATCTTGTCCGCCATCTTGTCCACCATCTTGTCCGCCATCTTGGCCGCCATCTTGTCCGCCATCTTGTCCGCCCTCATGGCCGCCATCTTGTCCGCTATATTATCCGCCATCTTGTCCGCCATCTTGTGCGCCATCTTGTCCGCTATCTTGTCCACCATCTTGTCCGCCATCTTGGCCGTCATCTTGGCCGCCATCTTGTCCGCCATCTGGTCCGCCATATTGTCCGTCATCTTGTCCACCATCATTTTGTCCACCATCATGTCCGCCATTTTGTCCGCCATCTTGTGCGCCATCTTGTCCGCCATCATGGCCGCCATCTTGTTCGCCATTTTGTCCGCCGTCTTGGCTGCCATCTTGTTCGCCATCTTGGCCGCCATCTTGTCCGCCATCTTGTGTCCGCCATCTTGCCCTTCATGTTCTCCGCCATCTTGTCCGCCATCTTGGCCGCCATCTTGTCCGCCATCTTGACCACCATCTTGTCCGCCATCTTGTCCGCCATCTTGTCCGCCATCTTATCTGCCATCTTGTGTCCGCCATCTTGTCCGCCATCTTGGCCGCCATCTTGTCCGCCCTCATGGCCGCCATCTTGTCCGCTATATTATCCGCCATATTGTCCGCCATCTTGTTCGCCATCTTGGCCGCCATCTTGTCCGCCATCTTGTCCGCCATCTTGTCCACCATCTTGTCCGCCATCTTGTCCGCCATCTTGGCCGCCATCTTGTCCACCATCATGTCCGCCATCTTGTCCGCCATCTTGTCCGCCATCTTGGCCGCCATCTTGTCCGCCATCTTGGCCGCCATCTTGTCCACCATCTTGTCCGCCATATTGTCCGTCATCTTGGCCGCCATCTTGTCCGCCATCTTGTCCGCCATATTGTCCGTCATCTTGTCCACCATCATTTTGTCCACCATCAAGTCCGCCATTTTGTCCGCCATCTTGTGCGCCATCTTGTCCGCCATCTTGTTCGCCATATTGTCCGCCATCTTGTCCGCCATCTTGTGCGCCATCTTGTCCGCCATCTTGTCCGCCATCTTGTCCACCATCTTGTCCGCCATTTTGTCCGCCATCTTGTGCGCCATCTTGTCCGCCATCTTGTCCACCATCTTGTCTGCCATCTTGGCCGCCATCTTATCCGCCATCTTGTCCGCTATCTTGTCCGCCATCTTGGCGGCCATCTAGTCCGCCATCTTGGCCGCCATATTGTCCGCCATCTTGGCGGCCATCTTGTCCGCCATCTTGTCCGCCATCTTGTGGCCACCATCTTGGCCGCCATCTTATCCGCCATCTTGTCCGCTATCTTGGCCGCCATCTTGGCGGCCATCTAGTCCGCCATCTTGGCCGCCATCTTGTCCGCCATCTTGGCCGCCATCTTGTCCGCCATCTTGTCCGCCATCTTGTCCGCAATCTTGTCCGCCATATTGTCCGCCATCTTGTCCACCATCTTGTCCGCCATCTTGTTTGCCATCGTGGCCGCCATCTTGTCCGCCATCTTGGCCGCCATCTTGGCCGCCATCTTGGCCGCCATCTTTTCCGCCATCTTGGCCGCCATCTTGTCCGCCATCTTGTGCGCCATTTTGTCCGCCGTCTTGGCTGCCATCTTGTTCGCCATCTTGGCCGCCATCTTGTCCGCCATCTTGGGTCCGCCATCTTGCCCTTCATGTTCTCCGCCATCTTGTCCGCCATCTTGGCCGCCATCTTGTCCACCATCTTGACCACCATCATGTCCGCCATCTTGTCCGCCATCTTGTCCGCCATCTTATCTGCCATCTTGTGTCCGCCATCTTGTCCGCCATCTTGGCCGCCATGTTGGCCGCCATCTTGTCCGCCATCTTTTCCGCCATCTTGTCCGCCATCTTGTCCGCAATCTTGTCCGCCATATTGTCCGCCATCTTGTCCACCATCTTGTCCGCCATCTTGTTTGCCATCGTGGCCGCCATCTTGTCCGCCATCTTGGCCGCCATCTTGGCCGCCATCTTGGCCGCCATCTTTTCCGCCATCTTGGCCGCCATCTTGTCCGCCATCTTGTGCGCCATTTTGTCCGCCGTCTTGGCTGCCATCTTGTTCGCCATCTTGGCCGCCATCTTGTCCGCCATCTTGGGTCCGCCATCTTGCCCTTCATGTTCTCCGCCATCTTGTCCGCCATCTTGGCCGCCATCTTGTCCACCATCTTGACCACCATCATGTCCGCCATCTTGTCCGCCATCTTGTCCGCCATCTTATCTGCCATCTTGTGTCCGCCATCTTGTCCGCCATCTTGGCCGCCATCTTGGCCGCCATCTTGTCCACCATCTTGTCCACCATCTTGTCCGCCATCTTGTCCGCCATCTTGTCCGCCATCTTTTCCGCCATCTTGTCCGCCATCTTGACCGCCATCTTGGCCGCCATCTTGGCCGCCATCTTGGCCGCCATCTTGTCCGCCATCTTGTCCGCCATTTTGTCCGCCGTCTTGGCTGCCATCTTGTTCGCCATCTTGGCCGCCATCTTGTCCGCCATCTTGTGTCCGCCATCTTGCCCTTCATGTTCTCCGCCATCTTGTCCGCCATCTTGGCCGCCATCTTGTCCGCCATCTTGACCACCATCTTGTCCGCCATCTTGTCCGCCATCTTGTCCGCCATCTTATCTGCCATCTTGTGTCCGCCATCTTGTCCGCCATCTTGGCCGCCATCTTGGCCGCCATCTTGTCCGCCATCTTTTCCGCCATCTTTTCCGCCATATTGTCCGCCATCTTGTTCGCCATCTTGGCCGCCATCTTGTCCGCCATCTTGTCCGCCATCTTGTCCACCATCTTGTCCGCCATCTTGTCCGCCATCTTGGCCGCCATCTTGTCCACCATCTTGACCACCATCATGTCCGCCATCTTGTCCGCCATCTTGTCCGCCATCTTATCTGCCATCTTGTGTCCGCCATCTTGGCCGCCAACTTGGCCGCCATCTTGGCCGCCATCTTGGCCACCATCTTGTCCACCATCTTGTCCGCCATCTTGTCCGCCATCTTGTCCGCCATCTTTTCCGCCATCTTGTCCGCCATCTTGACCGCCATCTTGGCCGCCATCTTGGCCGCCATCTTGGCCGCCATCTTGTCCGCCATCTTGTCCTCCATCTTGTCCGCCATTTTTTCCGCCGTCTTGGCTGCCATCTTGTTCGCCATCTTGGCCGCCATCTTGTCCGCCATCTTGTGTCCGCCATCTTGTCCGCCATCTTGTCCGCCATCTTGTCCGCCATGTTGTCCGCCATCTTGTCCGCCATCTTGTCCGCCATCTTGTCCGCCATCTTGTCCGCCATCTTGTCCGCCATCTTATCTGCCATCTTGTGTCCGCCATCTTGTCCGCCATCTTGGCCGCCATCTTGGCCGCCATCTTGTCCGCCATCTTTTCCGCCATCTTTTCCGCCATATTGTCCGCCATCTTGTTCGCCATCTTGGCCGCCATCTTGTCCGCCATCTTGTCCGCCATCTTGTCCACCATCTTGTCCGTCATCTTGTCCGCCATCTTGGCCGCCATCTTGTCCACCATCATGTCCGCCATCTTGTCCGCCATCTTGTCCGCCATCTTGGCCGCCATCTTGTCCGCCATCTTGGCCGCCATCTTGTCCACCATCTTGTCCGCCATATTGTCCGTCATCTTGGCCGCCATCTTGTCCGCCATCTTGTCCGCCATATTGTCCGTCATCTTGTCCACCATCATTTTGTCCACCATCAAGTCCGCCATTTTGTCCGCCATCTTGTGCGCCATCTTGTCCGCCATCTTGTTCGCCATATTGTCCGCCATCTTGTCCGCCATCTTGTGCGCCATCTTGTCCGCCATCTTGTCCGCCATCTTGTCCACCATCTTGTCCGCCATTTTGTCCGCCATCTTGTGCGCCATCTTGTCCGCCATCTTGTCCACCATCTTGTCTGCCATCTTGGCCGCCATCTTATCCGCCATCTTGTCCGCTATCTTGTCCGCCATCTTGGCGGCCATCTTGTCCGCCATCTTGGCCGCCATATTGTCCGCCATCTTGGCGGCCATCTTGTCCGCCATCTTGTCCGCCATCTTGTGGCCACCATCTTGTCCGCCATCTTATCCGCCATCTTGTCCGCTATCTTGGCCGCCATCTTGGCGGCCATCTAGTCCGCCATCTTGGCCGCCATCTTGTCCGCCATCTTGGCCGCCATCTTGTCCGCCATCTTGTCCGCCATCTTGTCCGCAATCTTGTCCGCCATATTGTCCGCCATCTTGTCCACCATCTTGTCCGCCATCTTGTTTGCCATCGTGGCCGCCATCTTGTCCGCCATCTTGGCCGCCATCTTGGCCGCCATCTTGGCCGCCATCTTTTCCGCCATCTTGGCCGCCATCTTGTCCGCCATCTTGTGCGCCATTTTGTCCGCCGTCTTGGCTGCCATCTTGTTCGCCATCTTGGCCGCCATCTTGTCCGCCATCTTGGGTCCGCCATCTTGCCCTTCATGTTCTCCGCCATCTTGTCCGCCATCTTGGCCGCCATCTTGTCCACCATCTTGACCACCATCATGTCCGCCATCTTGTCCGCCATCTTGTCCGCCATCTTATCTGCCATCTTGTGTCCGCCATCTTGTCCGCCATCTTGGCCGCCATCTTGGCCGCCATCTTGTCCGCCATCTTTTCCGCCATCTTGTCCGCCATCTTGTCCGCAATCTTGTCCGCCATATTGTCCGCCATCTTGTCCACCATCTTGTCCGCCATCTTGTTTGCCATCGTGGCCGCCATCTTGTCCGCCATCTTGGCCGCCATCTTGGCCGCCATCTTGGCCGCCATCTTTTCCGCCATCTTGGCCGCCATCTTGTCCGCCATCTTGTGCGCCATTTTGTCCGCCGTCTTGGCTGCCATCTTGTTCGCCATCTTGGCCGCCATCTTGTCCGCCATCTTGGGTCCGCCATCTTGCCCTTCATGTTCTCCGCCATCTTGTCCGCCATCTTGGCCGCCATCTTGTCCACCATCTTGACCACCATCATGTCCGCCATCTTGTCCGCCATCTTGTCCGCCATCTTATCTGCCATCTTGTGTCCGCCATCTTGTCCGCCATCTTGGCCGCCATCTTGGCCGCCATCTTGTCCGCCATCTTTTCCGCCATCTTTTCCGTCATATTGTCCGCCATCTTGTTCGCCATCTTGGCCGCCATCTTGTCCGCCATCTTGTCCACCATCTTGTCCACCATCTTGTCCGCCATCTTGGCCGCCATCTTGTCCGCCATCTTGTCCGCCCTCATGGCCGCCATCTTGTCCGCTATATTATCCGCCATCTTGTCCGCCATCTTGTGCGTTATCTTGTCCGCTATCTTGTCCACCATCTTGTCCGCCATATTGTCCGTCATCTTGGCCGCCATCTTGTCCGCCATCTTGTCCGCCATCTTGTGCGCCATCTTGTCCGCCATCATGGCCGCCATCTTGTTCGCCATATTGTCCGCCATCTTGTCCGCCATCTTGTGCGCCATCTTGTCCGCCATCTTGTCCGCCATCTTGTCCACCATCTTGTCCGCCATTTTGTCCGCCATCTTGTGCGCCATGTTGTCCGCCATCTTGGCCACCATCTTGTCTGCCATCTTGGCCGCCATCTTGTCCGCCATCTTGTGTCCGCCATCTTGTCCACCATCTTTTCCACCATCATGTCCGCCATCTTGTCCGCCATCTTGTGCGCCATCTTGTCCGCCATCTTGTTCGCCATATTGTCCGCCATCTTGTCCGCCATCTTGTGCGCCATCTTGTCCGCCATCTTGTCCGCCATCTTGTCCACCATCTTGTCCGCCATTTTGTCCGCCATCTTGTGCGCCATCTTGTGCGCCATCTTGTCCGCCATCTTGTTCGCCATATTGTCCGCCATCTTGTCCGCCATCTTGTGCGCCATCTTGTCCGCCATCTTGTCCGCCATCTTGTCCACCATCTTGTCCGCCATTTTGTCCGCCATCTTGTGCGCCATCTTGTCCGCCATCTTGTCCACCATCTTGTCTGCCATCTTGGCCGCCATCTTGTCCGCCATCTTGTCCGCCATCTTGTCCGCAATCTTGTCCGCCATATTGTCCGCCATCTTGTCCACCATCTTGTCCGCCATCTTGTTTGCCATCGTGGCCGCCATCTTGTCCGCCATCTTGGCCGCCATCTTGGCCGCCATCTTGGCCGCCATCTTTTCCGCCATCTTGGCCGCCATCTTGTCCGCCATCTTGTGCGCCATTTTGTCCGCCGTCTTGGCTGCCATCTTGTTCGCCATCTTGGCCGCCATCTTGTCCGCCATCTTGGGTCCGCCATCTTGCCCTTCATGTTCTCCGCCATCTTGTCCGCCATCTTGTCCGCCATCTTGTCCACCATCTTGACCACCATCATGTCCGCCATCTTGTCCGCCATCTTGTCCGCCATCTTATCTGCCATCTTGTGTCCGCCATCTTGTCCGCCATCTTGGCCGCCATCTTGGCCGCCATCTTGTCCGCCATCTTTTCCGCCATCTTGTCCGCCATCTTGTCCGCAATCTTGTCCGCCATATTGTCCGCCATCTTGTCCACCATCTTGTCCGCCATCTTATCTGCCATCTTGTGTCCGCCATCTTGTCCGCCATCTTGGCCGCCATCTTGGCCGCCATCTTGTCCGCCATCTTTTCCGCCATCTTTTCCGTCATATTGTCCGCCATCTTGTTCGCCATCTTGGCCGCCATCTTGTCCGCCATCTTGTCCACCATCTTGTCCACCATCTTGTCCGCCATCTTGGCCGCCATCTTGTCCGCCATCTTGTCCGCCCTCATGGCCGCCATCTTGTCCGCTATATTATCCGCCATCTTGTCCGCCATCTTGTGCGTTATCTTGTCCGCTATCTTGTCCACCATCTTGTCCGCCATATTGTCCGTCATCTTGGCCGCCATCTTGTCCGCCATCTTGTCCGCCATCTTGTGCGCCATCTTGTCCGCCATCATGGCCGCCATCTTGTTCGCCATATTGTCCGCCATCTTGTCCGCCATCTTGTGCGCCATCTTGTCCGCCATCTTGTCCGCCATCTTGTCCACCATCTTGTCCGCCATTTTGTCCGCCATCTTGTGCGCCATGTTGTCCGCCATCTTGGCCACCATCTTGTCTGCCATCTTGGCCGCCATCTTGTCCGCCATCTTGTGTCCGCCATCTTGTCCACCATCTTTTCCACCATCATGTCCGCCATCTTGTCCGCCATCTTGTCCACCATCTTGTCCGCCATCTTGTTCGCCATCTTGTCCGCCATCTTGTGTCCGCCATCTTGTCCGCCATCTTGTCCGCCATCTTGTCCGCCATCTTGGTTGCCATCTTGTTCGCCATCTTGTCCGCCATCTTTGCCGCCTTATTGTGCGCCATCTTGGCCGCCTTCTTGTCCGCCATCTTGTCCGCCATCTTGGCCGCCATCTTTTCCGCCATCTTGTCCGCCATCTTGGCCGCCTTCTTGTCCGCCATCTTGTCCGCCATCTTGTCCACCATCATGTCCGCCATCTTGTCCGCCATCTTGGCCGCCATCTTGTTCGCCATCTTGTCCGCCATCTTGTCCGCCATCTTGTGTCCGCCATCTTGGCCGCCATCTTGTCCGCCATCTTGTTTGCCATATTGTCCGCCATCTTGGCGGCCATCTTGTCCGCCATCTTGTCCGCCATCTTGTGTCCACCATCTTGGCCGCCATCTTGTCCGCCATCTTGTCCGCTATATTGTCCGCCATCTTGGCGGCCATCTAGTCCGCCATCTTGGCCGCCATCTTGTCCGCCATCTTGGCCGCCATCTTGTCCGCCATCTTGTCCGCCATCTTGTCCGCAATCTTGTCCGCCATATTGTCCGCCATGTTGTCCGCCATCTTGTGCGCCATATTGTCCGCCATCTTGTCCACCATCTTGTCCGACATCTTGTTTGCCATCGTGGCCGCCATCTTGTCCGCCATCTTGTCCGCCCTCATGGCCGCCATCTTGTCCGCTATATTATCCGCCATCTTGTCCGCCATCTTGTGCGCCATCTTGTCCGCTATCTTGTCCACCATCTTGTCCGCCATATTGTCCGTCATCTTGGCCGCCATCTTGTCCGCCATCTTGTCCGCCATATTGTCCGTCATCTTGTCCACCATCATTTTGTCCACCATCAAGTCCGCCATTTTGTCCGCCATCTTGTGCGCCATCTTGTCCGCCATCTTGGCCGCCATCTTGTTCGCCATATTGTCCGCCATCTTGTCCGCCATCTTGTGCGCCATCTTGTCCGCCATCTTGTCCGCCATCTTGTCCACCATCTTGTCCGCCATTTTGTCCGCCATCTTGTGCGCCATCTTGTCCGCCATCTTGTCCACCATCTTGTCTGCCATCTTGGCCGCCATCTTATCCGCCATCTTAACCGCTATCTTGTCCGCCATCTTGGCGGCCATCTAGTCCGCCATCTTGGCCGCCATCTTGTCCACCATCTTGTCCGCCATCTTGGCCGCCATCTTGTCCACCATCTTGTCCACCATCATGTCCGCCATCTTGTCCGCCATCTTGTCTGCCAACATGGCCGCCATCTTGTCCGCCATCTTGTCCGCCATCTTGTCCGCCATCTTGGCCGCCATCTTGTCCACCATCTTGTCCACCATCATGTCCGCCATCTTGTCCGCCATCTTGTCTGCCAACATGGCCGCCATCTTGTCCGCCATCTTGTCCGCCATCTTGACCGCCATCTTGTCCGCCATCTTGGCCGCCATCTTGTTCGCCATCTTGGCTGCCATCTTGTCCGCCATCTTGTCAGCCGTCTTGGCTGCCATCTTGTCCGCCATCTTGTCCGCCATCTTGGCCACCATCTTGTCCGCCATCTTGTCCGCCATCTTGGCCGCCATGTTGTCCGCCATGTTGTCCGCCATCTTGTGTCCGCCATCTTGTCCGCCATCTTGTCCGTCATCTTGGCCACCATCTTGTCCGCCATCTTGTCCATTATCTTGTCCGCCATCTTGTCCGCCATCTTGGCCGCCATCTTGTCCACCATCATGTCCGCCATCTTGTCCGCCATCTTGTCCGCCATCTTGGCCGCCATCTTGTCCGCCATCTTGGCCGCCATCTTGTCCGCCATCTTGTGTCCGCCATCTTGCCCTTCATGTTCTCCGCCATCTTGGCCGCCATCTTGGCCGCCATCTTGGCCACCATCTTGTCCACCATCTTGTCCGCCATCTTGTCCGCCATCTTGTCCGCCATCTTTTCCGCCATCTTGTCCGCCATCTTGTCCGCCATCTTGGCCGCCATCTTGGCCGCCATCTTGGCCGCCATCTTGGCCGCCATCTTGGCCGCCATCTTGGCCGCCATCTTGTCCGCCATCTTGGCCGCCATCTTGTCCGCCATTTTGTCCGCCGTCTTGGCTGCCATCTTGTTCGCCATCTTGGCCGCCATCTTGTCCGCCATCTTGTGTCCGCCATCTTGCCCTTCATGTTCTCCGCCATCTTGTCCGCCATCTTGGCCGCCATCTTGTCCACCATCTTGACCACCATCTTGTCCGCCATCTTGTCCGCCATCTTGTCCGCCATCTTATCTGCCATCTTGTGTCCGCCATCTTGTCCGCCATCTTGGCCGCCATCTTGGCCGCCATCTTGTCCGCCATCTTTTCCGCCATCTTTTCCGTCAAATTGTCCGCCATCTTGTTCGCCATCTTGGCCGCCATCTTGTCCGCCATCTTGTCCGCCATCTTGTCCACCATCTTGTCCGCCATCTTGGCCGCCATCTTGTCCGCCATCTTGTCCGCCCTCATGGCCGCCATCTTGTCCGCTATATTATCCGCCATCTTGTCCGCCATCTTGTGCGCCATCTTGTCCGCTATCTTGTCCACCATCTTGTCCGCCATATTGTCCGTCATCTTGGCCGCCATCTTGTCCGCCATCTTGTCCGCCATATTGTCCGTCATCTTGTCCACCATCATTTTGTCCACCATCAAGTCCGCCATTTTGTCCGCCATCTTGTGCGCCATCTTGTCCGCCATCTTTGCCGCCATATTGTTCGCCATATTGTCCGCCATCTTGTCCGCCATCTTGTGCGCCATCTTGTCCGCCATCTTGTCCGCCATCTTGTCCACCATCTTGTCCGCCATTTTGTCCGCCATCTTGTGCGCCATCTTGTCCGCCATCTTGTCCACCATTTTGTCTGCCATCTTGGCCGCCATCTTATCCGCCATCTTGTCCGCTATCTTGTCCGCCATCTTGGCGGCCATCTAGTCCGCCATCTTGGCCGCCATATTGTCTGCCATCTTGGCGGCCATCTTGTCCGCCATCTTGTCCGCCATCTTGTGTCCACCATCTTGGCCGCCATCTTATCCGCCATCTTGTCCGCTATATTGTCCGCCATCTTGGCGGCCATCTAGTCCGCCATCTTGGCCGCCATCTTGTCCGCCATCTTGGCCGCCATCTTGTCCGCCATCTTGTCCGCCATCTTGTCCGCAATCTTGTCCGCCATATTGTCCGCCATCTTGTCCGCCATCTTGTGCGCCATATTGTCCGCCATCTTGTCCACCATCTTGTCCGCCATCTTGTTTGCCATCGTGGCCGCCATCTTGTCCGCCATCTTGGCCGCCATCTTGGCCGCCATCTTGGCCGCCATCTTTTCCGCCATCTTGGCCGCCATCTTGTCCGCCATCTTGTGCGCCATTTTGTCCGCCGTCTTGGCTGCCATCTTGTTCGCCATCTTGGCCGCCATCTTGTCCGCCATCTTGTGTCCACCATCTTGCCCTTCATGTTCTCCGCCATCTTGTCCGCCATCTTGGCCGCCATCTTGTCCACCATCTTGACCACCATCATGTCCGCCATCTTGTCCGCCATCTTGTCCGCCATCTTATCTGCCATCTTGTGTCCGCCATCTTGTGCGTTATCTTGTCCGCTATCTTGTCCACCATCTTGTCCGCCATATTGTCCGTCATCTTGGCCGCCATCTTGTCCGCCATCTTGTCCGCCATCTTGTGCGCCATCTTGTCCGCCATCATGGCCGCCATCTTGTTCGCCATATTGTCCGCCATCTTGTCCGCCATCTTGTGCGCCATCTTGTCCGCCATCTTGTCCGCCATCTTGTCCACCATCTTGTCCGCCATTTTGTCCGCCATCTTGTGCGCCATGTTGTCCGCCATCTTGGCCACCATCTTGTCTGCCATCTTGGCCGCCATCTTGTCCGCCATCTTGTGTCCGCCATCTTGTCCACCATCTTTTCCACCATCATGTCCGCCATCTTGTCCGCCATCTTGTCCACCATCTTGTCCGCCATCTTGTTCGCCATGTTGTCCGCCATCTTGTGTCCGCCATCTTGTCCGCCATCTTGTCCGCCATCTTGTCCGCCATCTTGGTCGCCATCTTGTTCGCCATCTTGTCCGCCATCTTTGCCGCCATATTGTGCGCCATCTTGGCCGCCTTCTTGTCCGCCATCTTGTCCGCCATCTTGGCCGCCATCTTTTCCGCCATCTTGTCCGCCATCTTGGCCGCCTTCTTGTCCGCCATCTTGTCCGCCATCTTGTCCACCATCATGTCCGCCATCTTGTCCGCCATCTTGGCCGCCATCTTGTCCGCCATCTTGTCCGCCATCTTGTCCGCCATCTTGTCCGCCATCTTGGCGGCCATCTTGTCCGCCATCTTGTCCGCCATCTTGTGTCCACCATCTTGGCCGCCATCTTGTCCGCTATATTGTCCGCCATCTTGGCGGCCATCAAGTCCGCCATCTTGGCCGCCATCTTGTCCGCCATCTTGGCCGCCATCTTGTCCGCCATCTTGTCCGCCATCTTGTCCGCCATCTTGTCCGCAATCTTGTCCGCCATATTGTCCGCCATCTTGTCCGCCATCTTGTGCGCCATATTGTCCGCCATCTTGGCGGCCATCTTGTCCGCCATCTTGTCCGCCATCTTGTGTCCACCATCTTGGCCGCCATCTTGTCCGCTATATTGTCCGCCATCTTGGCGGCCATCTAGTCCGCCATCTTGGCCGCCATCTTGTCCGCCATCTTGTCCGCCATCTTGTCCACCATCATGTCCGCCATCTTGTCCGCCATCTTGGCCGCCATCTTGTCCGCCATCTTGTCCGCCATCTTGTCCGCCATCTTGTCCGCCATCTTGTCCGCCATCTTGGCGGCCATCTTGTCCGCCATCTTGTCCGCCATCTTGTGTCCACCATCTTGGCCGCCATCTTGTCCGCTATATTGTCCGCCATCTTGGCGGCCATCTAGTCCGCCATCTTGGCCGCCATCTTGTCCGCCATCTTGGCCGCCATCTTGTTCGCCATCTTGTCCGCCATCTTGTGTCCGCCATCTTGTCCGCCATCTTGTCCGCCATCTTGTCCGCCATCTTGGTCGCCATCTTGTTCGCCATCTTGTCCGCCATCTTTGCCGCCATATTGTGCGCCATCTTGGCCGCCTTCTTGTCCGCCATCTTGTCCGCCATCTTGGCCGCCATCTTTTCCGCCATCTTGTCCGCCATCTTGGTCGCCTTCTTGTCCGCCATCTTGTCCGCCATCTTGTCCACCATCATGTCCGCCATCTTGTCCGCCATCTTGGCCGCCATCTTGGCCGCCATCTTGTCCGCCATCTTGTTTGCCATATTGTCCGCCATCTTGGCGGCCATCTTGTCCGCCATCTTGTCCGCCATCTTGTGTCCACCATCTTGGCCGCCATCTTGTCCGCCATCTTGTCCGCTATATTGTCCGCCATCTTGGCGGCCATCTAGTCCGCCATCTTGGCCGCCATCTTGTCCGCCATCTTGGCCGCCATCTTGTCCGCCATCTTGTCCGCCATCTTGTCCGCCATCTTGTCCGCAATCTTGTCCGCCATATTGTCCGCCATCTTGTCCGCCATCTTGTGCGCCATATTGTCCGCCATCTTGTCCACCATCTTGTCCGCCATCTTGTTTGCCATCGTGGCCGCCATCTTGGCCGCCATATTTTCCGCCATCTTTGCCGCCATATTGTCCGCCATCTTGTGTCCGCCATCTTGGCCGCCATCTTGGCCGCCATCTTGTCCGCCATCTTGTGTCCGCCATCTTGTCCGCCGTCTTGGCTGCCATCTTGTCCGCCATCTTGTCCGCCATCTTGTCCGCCATCTTGGCCGCCATCTTGGCCACCATCTTGTCCGCCATCTTGTGTCCGCCATCTTGGCCGCCATCTTGTCCACCATCTTGTCCGCCATCTTGGTCGCCATCTTGTTCGCCATCTTGTCCGCCATCTTTGCCGCCATATTGTGCGCCATCTTGTCCGCCATCTTGTCCGCCATCTTGTCCACCATCTTGTCCGCCATCTTGGCCGCCATCTTGTCCGCCATCTTGTCCACCATCATGTTCGCCATCTTGTCCACCATCTTGGCCGCCATCTTGTCCGCCATCTTGTCCGCCATTTTGTCCGCCATCTTGTCCGCCATCTTGTCCACCATCATGTCCGCCATCTTGTCCGCCATCTTGGCCGCCATCTTGTCCGCCATCTTGGCCGCCATCTTGGCCGCCATCTTGGCCGCCATCTTGTCCGCCATCTTGGCCGCCATCTTGTCCGCCATTTTGTCCGCCGTCTTGGCTGCCATCTTGTTCACCATCTTGGCCGCCATCTTGTCCGCCATCTTGTGTCCGCCATCTTGCCCTTCATGTTCTCCGCCATCTTGTCCGCCATCTTGGCCGCCATCTTGTCCACCATCTTGACCACCATCATGTCCGCCATCTTGTCCGCCATCTTATCTGCCATCTTGTGTCCGCCATCTTGTCCGCCATCTTGGCCGCCATCTTGGCCGCCATCTTGGCCGCCATCTTGTCCGCCATCTTTTCCGCCATCTTTTCCGCCATATTGTCCGCCATCTTGTTCGCCATCTTGGCCGCCATCTTGTCCGCCATCTTGTCCGCCATCTTGTCCACCATCTTGTCCGCCATCTTGGCCGCCATCTTGTCCGCCCTCATGGCCGCCATCTTGTCCGCTATATTATCCGCCATCTTGTCCGCCATCTTGTGCGCCATCTTGTCCGCTATCTTGTCCACCATCTTGTCCGCCATATTGTCCGTCATCTTGGCCGCCATCTTGTCCGCCATCTTGTCCGCCATATTGTCCGTCATCTTGTCCACCATCATTTTGTCCACCATCATGTCCGCCATTTTGTCCGCCGTCTTGTGCGCCATCTTGTCCGCCATCATGGCCGCCATCTTGTTCGCCATATTGTCCGCCATCTTGTGCGCCATATTTTCCGCCATCTTGTCCACCATCTTGTCCGCCATCTTGTTTGCCATCTTGGCCGCCATCTTGTCCGCCATATTGGCCGCCATTTTTGCCGCCATATTGTCCACCATCTTAGCCGCCATCTTGTCCGCCATCTTGTCCGCCATCTTGTCCGCCATCTTGTCAGCCGTCTTGGCTGCCATCTTGTCCGCCATCTTGTCCGCCATCTTGGCCACCATCTTGTCCGCCATCTTGTCCGCCATCTTGGCCGCCATGTTGTCCGCCATGTTGTCCGCCATCTTGTGTCCGCCATCTTGTCCGCCATCTTGTCCGTCATCTTGGCCACCATCTTGTCCGCCATCTTGTCCATTATCTTGTCCGCCATCTTGTCCGCCATCTTGGCCGCCATCTTGTCCACCATCATGTCCGCCATCTTGTCCGCCATCTTGTCCGCCATCTTGGCCGCCATCTTGTCCGCCATCTTGGCCGCCATCTTGTCCGCCATCTTGTGTCCGCCATCTTGCCCTTCATGTTCTCCGCCATCTTGGCCGCCATCTTGGCCGCCAACTTGGCCGCCATCTTGGCCGCCATCTTGGCCACCATCTTGTCCACCATCTTGTCCGCCATCTTGTCCGCCATCTTGTCCGCCATCTTTTCCGCCATCTTGTCCGCCATCTTGACCGCCATCTTGGCCGCCATCTTGTCCGCCATCTTGGCCGCCATCTTGTCCGCCATTTTGTCCGCCGTCTTGGCTGCCATCTTGTTCGCCATCTTGGCCGCCATCTTGTCCGCCATCTTGTGTCCGCCATCTTGCCCTTCATGTTCTCCGCCATCTTGTCCGCCATCTTGGCCGCCATCTTGTCCACCATCTTGACCACCATCTTGTCCGCCATCTTGTCCGCCATCTTGTCCGCCATCTTATCTGCCATCTTGTGTCCGCCATCTTGTCCGCCATCTTGGCCGCCATCTTGGCCGCCATCTTGTCCGCCATCTTTTCCGCCATCTTTTCCGCCATATTGTCCGCCATCTTGTTCGCCATCTTGGCCGCCATCTTGTCCGCCATCTTGTCCGCCATCTTGTCCACCATCTTGTCCGCCATCTTGTCCGCCATCTTGGCCGCCATCTTGTCCACCATCATGTCCGCCATCTTGGCCGCCATCTTGTCCACCATCTTGTCCGCCATATTGTCCGTCATCTTGGCCGCCATCTTGTCCGCCATCTTGTCCGCCATATTGTCCGTCATCTTGTCCACCATCATTTTGTCCACCATCAAGTCCGCCATTTTGTCCGCCATCTTGTGCGCCATCTTGTCCGCCATCTTGTTCGCCATATTGTCCGCCATCTTGTCCGCCATCTTGTGCGCCATCTTGTCCGCCATCTTGTCCGCCATCTTGTCCACCATCTTGTCCGCCATTTTGTCCGCCATCTTGTGTGCCATCTTGTCCGCCATCTTGTCCACCATCTTGTCTGCCATCTTGGCCGCCATCTTATCCGCCATCTTGTCCGCTATCTTGTCCGCCATCTTGGCGGCCATCTAGTCCGCCATCTTGGCCGCCATATTGTCCGCCATCTAGGCGGCCATCTTGTCCGCCATCTTGTCCGCCATCTTGTGTCCACCATCTTGGCCGCCATCTTATCCGCCATCTTGTCCGCTATCTTGTCCGCCATCTTGGCGGCCATCTAGTCCGCCATCTTGGCCGCCATCTTGTCCGCCATCTTGGCCGCCATCTTGTCCGCCATCTTGTCCGCCATCTTGTCCGCAATCTTGTCCGCCATATTGTCCGCCATATTGTCCGCCATCTTGTCCGCCATCTTGTTTGCCATCGTGGCCGCCATCTTGTCCGCCATCTTGGCCGCCATCTTGGCCGCCATCTTGGCCGCCATCTTTTCCGCCATCTTGGCCGCCATCTTGTCCGCCATCTTGTGCGCCATTTTGTCCGCCGTCTTGGCTGCCATCTTGTTCGCCATCTTGGCCGCCATCTTGTCCGCCATCTTGTGTCCGCCATCTTGCCCTTCATGTTCTCCGCCATCTTGTCCGCCATCTTGGCCGCCATCTTGTCCACCATCTTGACCACCATCATGTCCGCCATCTTGTCCGCCATCTTGTCCGCCATCTTATCTGCCATCTTGTGTCCGCCATCTTGTCCGCCATCTTGGCCGCCATCTTGGCCACCATCTTGTCCACCATCTTGTCCGCCATCTTGTCCGCCATCTTGTCCGCTATCTTGTCCACCATCTTGTCCGCCATATTGTCCGTCATCTTGGCCGCCATCTTGTCCGCCATCTTGTCCGCCATATTGTCCGTCATCTTGTCCACCATCATTTTGTCCACCATCATGTCCGCCATTTTGTCCGCCGTCTTGTGCGCCATCTTGTCCGCCATCATGGCCGCCATCTTGTTCGCCATATTGTCCGCCATCTTGTGCGCCATATTTTCCGCCATCTTGTCCACCATCTTGTCCGCCATCTTGTTTGCCATCTTGGCCGCCATCTTGTCCGCCATATTGGCCGCCATTTTTGCCGCCATATTGTCCACCATCTTAGCCGCCATCTTGTCCGCCATCTTGTCCGCCATCTTGTCCGCCATCTTGTCAGCCGTCTTGGCTGCCATCTTGTCCGCCATCTTGTCCGCCATCTTGGCCACCATCTTGTCCGCCATCTTGTCCGCCATCTTGGCCGCCATGTTGTCCGCCATGTTGTCCGCCATCTTGTGTCCGCCATCTTGTCCGCCATCTTGTCCGTCATCTTGGCCACCATCTTGTCCGCCATCTTGTCCATTATCTTGTCCGCCATCTTGTCCGCCATCTTGGCCGCCATCTTGTCCACCATCATGTCCGCCATCTTGTCCGCCATCTTGTCCGCCATCTTGGCCGCCATCTTGTCCGCCATCTTGGCCGCCATCTTGTCCGCCATCTTGTGTCCGCCATCTTGCCCTTCATGTTCTCCGCCATCTTGGCCGCCATCTTGGCCGCCAACTTGGCCGCCATCTTGGCCGCCATCTTGGCCACCATCTTGTCCACCATCTTGTCCGCCATCTTGTCCGCCATCTTGTCCGCCATCTTTTCCGCCATCTTGTCCGCCATCTTGACCGCCATCTTGGCCGCCATCTTGGCCGCCATCTTGTCCGCCATCTTGGCCGCCATCTTGTCCGCCATTTTGTCCGCCGTCTTGGCTGCCATCTTGTTCGCCATCTTGGCCGCCATCTTGTCCGCCATCTTGTGTCCGCCATCTTGCCCTTCATGTTCTCCGCCATCTTGTCCGCCATCTTGGCCGCCATCTTGTCCACCATCTTGACCACCATCTTGTCCGCCATCTTGTCCGCCATCTTGTCCGCCATCTTATCTGCCATCTTGTGTCCGCCATCTTGTCCGCCATCTTGGCCGCCATCTTGGCCGCCATCTTGTCCGCCATCTTTTCCGCCATCTTTTCCGCCATATTGTCCGCCATCTTGTTCGCCATCTTGGCCGCCATCTTGTCCGCCATCTTGTCCGCCATCTTGTCCACCATCTTGTCCGCCATCTTGTCCGCCATCTTGGCCGCCATCTTGTCCACCATCATGTCCGCCATCTTGGCCGCCATCTTGTCCACCATCTTGTCCGCCATATTGTCCGTCATCTTGGCCGCCATCTTGTCCGCCATCTTGTCCGCCATATTGTCCGTCATCTTGTCCACCATCATTTTGTCCACCATCAAGTCCGCCATTTTGTCCGCCATCTTGTGCGCCATCTTGTCCGCCATCTTGTTCGCCATATTGTCCGCCATCTTGTCCGCCATCTTGTGCGCCATCTTGTCCGCCATCTTGTCCGCCATCTTGTCCACCATCTTGTCCGCCATTTTGTCCGCCATCTTGTGTGCCATCTTGTCCGCCATCTTGTCCACCATCTTGTCTGCCATCTTGGCCGCCATCTTATCCGCCATCTTGTCCGCTATCTTGTCCGCCATCTTGGCGGCCATCTAGTCCGCCATCTTGGCCGCCATATTGTCCGCCATCTAGGCGGCCATCTTGTCCGCCATCTTGTCCGCCATCTTGTGTCCACCATCTTGGCCGCCATCTTATCCGCCATCTTGTCCGCTATCTTGTCCGCCATCTTGGCGGCCATCTAGTCCGCCATCTTGGCCGCCATCTTGTCCGCCATCTTGGCCGCCATCTTGTCCGCCATCTTGTCCGCCATCTTGTCCGCAATCTTGTCCGCCATATTGTCCGCCATATTGTCCGCCATCTTATCCGCCATCTTGTCCGCCATCTTGTTTGCCATCGTGGCCGCCATCTTGTCCGCCATCTTGGCCGCCATCTTGGCCGCCATCTTGGCCGCCATCTTTTCCGCCATCTTGGCCGCCATCTTGTCCGCCATCTTGTGCGCCATTTTGTCCGCCGTCTTGGCTGCCATCTTGTTCGCCATCTTGGCCGCCATCTTGTCCGCCATCTTGTGTCCGCCATCTTGCCCTTCATGTTCTCCGCCATCTTGTCCGCCATCTTGGCCGCCATCTTGTCCACCATCTTGACCACCATCATGTCCGCCATCTTGTCCGCCATCTTGTCCGCCATCTTATCTGCCATCTTGTGTCCGCCATCTTGTCCGCCATCTTGGCCGCCATCTTGGCCGCCATCATGTCCGCCATCTTTTCCGCCATCTTTTCCGTCATATTGTCCGCCATCTTGTTCGCCATCTTGGCCGCCATCTTGTCCGCCATCTTGTCCGCCATCTTGTCCACCATCTTGTCCGCCATCTTGGCCGCCATCTTGTCCGCCATCTTGTCCGCCCTCATGGCCGCCATCTTGTCCGCTATATTATCCGCCATCTTGTCCGCCATCTTGTGCGTTATCTTGTCCGCTATCTTGTCCACCATCTTGTCCGCCATATTGTCCGTCATCTTGGCCGCCATCTTGTCCGCCATCTTGTCCGCCATCTTGTGCGCCATCTTGTCCGCCATCATGGCCGCCATCTTGTTCGCCATATTGTCCGCCATCTTGTCCGCCATCTTGTGCGCCATCTTGTCCGCCATCTTGTCCGCCATCTTGTCCACCATCTTGTCCGCCATTTTGTCCGCCATCTTGTGCGCCATGTTGTCCGCCATCTTGGCCACCATCTTGTCTGCCATCTTGGCCGCCATCTTGTCCGCCATCTTGTGTCCGCCATCTTGTCCACCATCTTTTCCACCATCATGTCCGCCATCTTGTCCGCCATCTTGTCCACCATCTTGTCCGCCATCTTGTTCGCCATCTTGTCCGCCATCTTGTGTCCGCCATCTTGTCCGCCATCTTGTCCGCCATCTTGTCCGCCATCTTGGTTGCCATCTTGTTCGCCATCTTGTCCGCCATCTTTGCCGCCATATTGTGCGCCATCTTGGCCGCCTTCTTGTCCGCCATCTTGTCCGCCATCTTGGCCGCCATCTTTTCCGCCATCTTGTCCGCCATCTTGGCCGCCTTCTTGTCCGCCATCTTGTCCGCCATCTTGTCCACCATCATGTCCGCCATCTTGTCCGCCATCTTGGCCGCCATCTTGTTCGCCATCTTGTCCGCCATCTTGTCCGCCATCTTGTGTCCGCCATCTTGGCCGCCATCTTGTCCGCCATCTTGTTTGCCATATTGTCCGCCATCTTGGCGGCCATCTTGTCCGCCATCTTGTCCGCCATCTTGTGTCCACCATCTTGGCCGCCATCTTGTCCGCCATCTTGTCCGCTATATTGTCCGCCATCTTGGCGGCCATCTAGTCCGCCATCTTGGCCGCCATCTTGTCCGCCATCTTGGCCGCCATCTTGTCCGCCATCTTGTCCGCCATCTTGTCCGCCATCTTGTCCGCAATCTTGTCCGCCATATTGTCCGCCATCTTGTCCGCCATCTTGTGCGCCATATTGTCCGCCATCTTGTCCACCATTTTGTCCGCCATCTTGTTTGCCATCGTGGCCGCCATCTTGGCCGCCATATTTTCCGCCATCTTTGCCGCCATATTGTCCGCCATCTTGTGTCCGCCATCTTGGCCGCCATCTTGGCCGCCATCTTGTCCGCCATCTTGTGTCCGCCATCTTGTCCGCCGTCTTGGCTGCCATCTTGTCCGCCATCTTGTCCGCCATCTTGTCCGCCATCTTGGCCGCCATCTTGGCCGCCATCTTGTCCGCCATCTTGTGTCCGCCATCTTGGCCGCCATCTTGTCCACCATCTTGTCCGCCATCTTGGTCGCCATCTTGTTCGCCATCTTGTCCGCCATCTTTGCCGCCATATTGTCCGCCATCTTAGCCGCCATCTTGGCCGCCATCTTGGCCGCCATCTTGGCCGCCATCTTGGCCGCCATCTTGTCCGCCATCTTGTGTCCGCCATCTTGTCCGCCATCTTGTCCGCCATCTTGTCCGCCATCTTGGCCGCCATCTTGGCCACCATCTTGGCCTCCATACTGTCCTCCATCTTGGCCGCCATCTTGTCCGCCATCTTGGCCGCCATCTTGTTCGCCATCTTGTCCGCCATCTTGGCCGCTATCTTGGCCGCCATCTTGGCCACCATCTTGTCCGCTATCTTGTGCGCCATCTTGGCCGCCATCTTGTCCGCCATCTTGTCCACCATCTTGTCCGCCATCTTGGCCGCCATCTTGTCCGCCATCTTGTCCGCCATCTTGGCCGCCATCTTGTCCACCATCTTGTCCACCATCATGTCCGCCATCTTGTCCGCCATCTTGTCTGCCAACATGGCCGCCATCTTGTCCGCCATCTTGTCCGCCATCTTGACCGCCATCTTGTCCGCCATCTTGGCCGCCATCTTGTTCGCCATCTTGGCCGCCATCTTGGCCGCCATCTTGTCCGCCATCTTGTCAGCCGTCTTGGCTGCCATCTTGTCCGCCATCTTGTCCGCCATCTTGGCCACCATCTTGTCCGCCATCTTGTCCGCCATCTTGGCCGCCATGTTGTCCGCCATGTTGTCCGCCATCTTGTGTCCGCCATCTTGTCCGCCATCTTGTCCGTCATCTTGGCCACCATCTTGTCCGCCATCTTGTCCATTATCTTGTCCGCCATCTTGTCCGCCATCTTGGCCGCCATCTTGTCCACCATCATGTCCGCCATCTTGTCCGCCATCTTGTCCGCCATCTTGGCCGCCATCTTGTCCGCCATCTTGGCCGCCATCTTGTCCGCCATCTTGTGTCCGCCATCTTGCCCTTCATGTTCTCCGCCATCTTGGCCGCCATCTTGGCCGCCAACTTGGCCGCCATCTTGGCCGCCATCTTGGCCACCATCTTGTCCACCATCTTGTCCGCCATCTTGTCCGCCATCTTGTCCGCCATCTTTTCCGCCATCTTGTCCGCCATCTTGTCCGCCATCTTGGCCGCCATCTTGGCCGCCATCTTGGCCGCCATCTTGGCCGCCATCTTGGCCGCCATCTTGTCCGCCATCTTGGCCGCCATCTTGTCCGCCATTTTGTCCGCCGTCTTGGCTGCCATCTTGTTCGCCATCTTGGCCGCCATCTTGTCCGCCATCTTGTGTCCGCCATCTTGCCCTTCATGTTCTCCGCCATCTTGTCCGCCATCTTGGCCGCCATCTTGTCCACCATCTTGACAACCATCTTGTCCGCCATCTTGTCCGCCATCTTGTCCGCCATCTTATCTGCCATCTTGTGTCCGCCATCTTGTCCGCCATCTTGGCCGCCATCTTGGCCGCCATCTTGTCCGCCATCTTTTCCGCCATCTTTTCCGTCATATTGTCCGCCATCTTGTTCGCCATCTTGGCCGCCATCTTGTCCGCCATCTTGTCCGCCATCTTGTCCACCATCTTGTCCGCCATCTTGGCCGCCATCTTGTCCGCCATCTTGTCCGCCCTCATGGCCGCCATCTTGTCCGCTATATTATCCGCCATCTTGTCCGCCATCTTGTGCGCCATCTTGTCCGCTATCTTGTCCACCATCTTGTCCGCCATATTGTCCGTCATCTTGGCCGCCATCTTGTCCGCCATATTGTCTGTCATCTTGTCCACCATCATTTTGTCCACCATCAAGTCCGCCATTTTGTCCGCCATCTTGTGCGCCATCTTGTCCGCCATCATGGCCGCCATCTTGTTCGCCATATTGTCCGCCATCTTGTCCGCCATCTTGTGCGCCATCTTGTCCGCCATCTTGTCCGCCATCTTGTCCACCATCTTGTCCGCCATTTTGTCCGCCATCTTGTGCGCCATCTTGTCCGCCATCTTGTCCACCATCTTGACTGCCATCTTGGCCGCCATCTTATCCGCCATCTTGTCCGCTATCTTGTCCGCTATCTTGTCCGCCATCTTGGCGGCCATCTAGTCCGCCATCTTGGCCGCCATATTGTCTGCCATCTTGGCGGCCATCTTGTCCGCCATCTTGTCCGCCATCTTGTGTCCACCATCTTGGCCGCCATCTTATCCGCCATCTTGTCCGCTATCTTGTCCGCCATCTTGGCGGCCATCTAGTCCGCCATCTTGGCCGCCATCTTGTCCGCCATCTTGGCCGCCATCTTGTCCGCCATCTTGTCCGCCATCTTGTCCGCAATCTTGTCCGCCATATTGTCCGCCATCTTGTCCGCCATCTTTTGCGCCATATTGTCCGCCATCTTGTCCACCATCTTGTCCGCCATCTTGTTTGCCATCGTGGCCGCCATCTTGTCCGCCATCTTGGCCGCCATCTTGGCCGCCATCTTGGCCGCCATCTTTTCCGCCATCTTGGCCGCCATCTTGTCCGCCATCTTGTGCGCCATTTTGTCCGCCGTCTTGGCTGCCATCTTGTTCGCCATCTTGGCCGCCATCTTGTCCGCCATCTTGTGTCCACCATCTTGGCCGCCATCTTATCCGCCATCTTGTCCGCTATCTTGTCCGCCATCTTGTCCGTTATCTTTGCCGCCATCTTGGCCGCCATCTTGTCCGCCATCTTGGCCGCCATCTTGTCCGCCATCTTGTCCGCCATCTTGTCCGCAATCTTGTCCGCCATATTGTCCACCATCTTGGCCGCCATCTTATCCGCCATCTTGTCCGCTATCTTGTCCGCCATCTTGGCGGCCATCTAGTCCGCCATCTTGGCCGCCATCTTGTCCGCCATCTTGGCCGCCATCTTGTCCGCCATCTTGTCCGCCATCTTGTCCGCAATCTTGTCCGCCATATTGTCCGCCATCTTGTCCGCCATCTTGTGCGCCATATTGTCCGCCATCTTGTCCACCATCTTGTCCGCCATCTTGTCCGCCATCGTGGCCGCCATCTTGTCCGCCATCTTGGCCGCCATCTTGGCCGCCATCTTGGCCGCCATCTTGGCCGCCATCTTGGCCGCCATGTTGTCCGCCATCTTGGCCGCCATCTTGTCCGCCATCTTGTGCGCCATTTTGTCCGCCGTCTTGGCTGCCATCTTGTTCGCCATCTTGGCCGCCATCTTGTCCGCCATCTTGTGTCCACCATCTTGCCCTTCATGTTCTCCGCCATCTTGTCCGCCATCTTGGCCGCCATCTTGTCCACCATCTTGACCACCATCATGTCCACCATCTTGTCCGCCATCTTGTCCGCCATCTTATCTGCCATCTTGTGTCCGCCATCTTGTCCGCCATCTTGGCCGCCATCTTGGCCGCCATCTTGTCCGCCATCTTTTCCGCCATCTTTTCCGTCATATTGTCCGCCATCTTGTTCGCCATCTTGGCCGCCATCTTGTCCGCCATCTTGTCCGCCATCTTGTCCACCATCTTGTCCGCCATCTTGGCCGCCATCTTGTCCGCCATCTTGTCCGCCCTCATGGCCGCCATCTTGTCCGCTATATTATCCGCCATCTTGTCCGCCATCTTGTGCATTATCTTGTCCGCTATCTTGTCCACCATCTTGTCCGCCATATTGTCCGTCATCTTGGCCGCCATCTTGTCCGCCATCTTGTCCGCCATCTTGTGCGCCATCTTGTCCGCCATCATGGCCGCCATCTTGTTCGCCATATTGTCCGCCATCTTGTCCGCTATCTTGTGCGCCATCTTGTCCGCCATCTTGTCCGCCATCTTGTCCACCATCTTGTCCGCCATTTTGTCCGCCATCTTGTGCGCCATGTTGTCCGCCATCTTGGCCACCATCTTGTCTGCCATCTTGGCCGCCATCTTGTCCGCCATCTTGTGTCCGCCATCTTGTCCACCATCTTTTCCACCATCATGTCCGCCATCTTGTCCGCCATCTTGTCCACCATCTTGTCCGCCATCTTGTTCGCCATCTTGTCCGCCATCTTGTGTCCGCCATCTTGTCCGCCATCTTGTCCACCATCTTGTCCGCCATCTTGGTCGCCATCTTGTTCGCCATCTTGTCCGCCATCTTTGCCGCCATATTGTGCGCCATCTTGGCCGCCTTCTTGTCCGCCATCTTGTCCGCCATCTTGGCCGCCATCTTTTCCGCCATCTTGTCCGCCATCTTGGCCGCCTTCTTGTCCGCCATCTTGTCCGCCATCTTGTCCACCATCATGTCCGCCATCTTGTCCGCCATCTTGGCCGCCATCTTGTTCGCCATCTTGTCCGCCATCTTGTCCGCCATCTTGTGTCCGCCATCTTGGCCGCCATCTTGTCCGCCATCTTGTTTGCCATATTGTCCGCCATCTTGGCGGCCATCTTGTCCGCCATCTTGTCCGCCATCTTGTGTCCACCATCTTGGCCGCCATCTTGTCCGCTATATTGTCCGCCATCTTGGCGGCCATCTAGTCCGCCATCTTGGCCGCCATCTTGTCCGCCATCTTGGCCGCCATCTTGTCCGCCATCTTGGCCGCCATCTTGTCCGCCATCTTGTCCGCCATCTTGTCCGCCATCTTGTCCGCAATCTTGTCCGCCATATTGTCCGCCATCTTGTCCGCCATCTTGTGCGCCATATTGTCCGCCATCTTGTCCACCATCTTGTCCGCCATCTTGTTTGCCATCGTGGCCGCCATCTTGGCCGCCATATTTTCCGCCATCTTTGCCGCCATGTTGTCCGCCATCTTGTGTCCGCCATCTTGGCCGCCATCTTGGCCGCCATCTTGTCCGCCATCTTGTGTCCGCCATCTTGTCCGCCGTCTTGGCTGCCATCTTGTCCGCCATCTTGTCCGCCATCTTGTCCGCCATCTTGGCCGCCATCTTGGCCACCATCTTGTCCGCCATCTTGTGTCCGCCATCTTGGCCGCCATCTTGTCCACCATCTTGTCCGCCATCTTGGTCGCCATCTTGTTCGCCATCTTGTCCGCCATCTTTGCCGCCATATTGTGCGCCATCTTGTCCGCCATCTTGTCCGCCATCTTGGCCGCCATCTTGTCCACCATCTTGTCCGCCATCTTGGCCGCCATCTTGTCCGCCATCTTGTCCACCATCATGTTCGCCATCTTGTCCACCATCTTGGCCGCCATCTTGTCCGCCATCTTGTCCGCCATTTTGTCCGCCATCTTGTGCGCCATCTTGTCTGCCATCTTGTCCACCATCTTGTCTGCCATCTTGGCCGCCATCTTGTCCGCCATCTTGTGTCCGCCATCTTGGCCGCCATCTTGTCAGCCATATTGGCCGCCATCTTTGCCGCCATATTGTCCGCCATCTTAGCCGCCATCTTGGCCGCCATCTTGGCCGCCATCTTGGCCGCCATCTTGTCCGCCATCTTGTGTCCGCCATCTTGTCCGCCATCTTGTCCGCCATCTTGTCCGCCATCTTGGCCGCCATCTTGGCCACCATCTTGGCCTCCATACTGTCCTCCATCTTGGCCGCCATCTTGTCCGCCATCTTGGCCGCCATCTTGGCCGCCATCTTGTCCACCATCTTGTCCACCATCATGTCCGCCATCTTGTCCGCCATCTTGTCTGCCAACATGGCCGCCATCTTGTCCGCCATCTTGTCCGCCATCTTGACCGCCGTCTTGGCCGCCATCTTGTCCGCCGTCTTGGCCGCCATCTTGTCCGCCATCTTGTCCACCATCTTGTCCGCCATCATGTCCGCCATCTTGTCCGCCATCTTGTGTCCGCCATCTTGTCCGCCATCTTGGCCTCCATACTGTCCGCCATCTTGGCCGCCATCTTGTCCGCCATCTTGGCCGCCATATTGTTCGCCATCTTGTCCGCCATCTTGGCCGCCATCTTGTGCGCCATCTTGGCCGCCATCTTGTCCGCCATCTTGTCCGCCATCTTGGCCGCCATCTTGTTCGCCATCTTGGCCGCCATCTTGTCCGCCATCTTGTCCGTTATCTTTGCCGCCATATTGTCCGCCATCTTAACCGCCATCTTGGCCGCCATCTTGTCCGCCATCTTGTGTTCGCCATCTTGTCCTCCGTCTTGGCCGCCATCTTGTCCGCCATCTTGGCCGCCATCTTGTCTGCCATCTTGTGTCCGCCATCTTGTCCGCCGTCTTGGCCGCCATCTTGTCCGCCATCTTGTCCGCCATCTTGGCCGCCATCTTGTCCGCCATCATGGCCGCCATCTTGTCCGCCATCTTGTCCGCCATATTGTCCGCCATCTTGTCCGCCATCTTGGCTGCCATCTTGTCCGCCATCTTGGCCGCCATCTTGGCCGCCATCTTAGCCGCCATCTTGTCCACCATCTTGGCCGCCATCTTGTCCGCCATCTTGTCCGCCATTTTGTACGTCATCTTGTCCGCCATCTTGTCCGCCATCATGGCCGCCATCTTGTCCGCCATATTGTCCGCCATCTTGTCCGCCATCTTGAGCGCCATCTTGTCCACCATCTTGTCCACCATCTTGTCCGCCATCTTGTCCGCCATCTTGTCCACCATCTTGTCCGCCATCTTGGCCGCCATCTTGTCCACCATCTTGTCCACCATCATGTCTGCCATCTTGTACGCCATCTTGTCCGCCATGATGTGTCCGCCATCTTGTCTGCCATGATGGCCGCCATCTTGTCCGCCATCTTGTCCGCCATCTTGGCCGCCATCTTGTCCGCCATCTTGGCCGCCATCTTGGCCGCCATCTTGGCCGCCATATTGTCCGCCATCTTGACGGCCATCTTGTACGCCATCTTGGCCGCCATCTTGTCCGCCATCTTGGCCGCCATCTTGTCTGCCATCTTGGCCGCCATCTTGTCCACCATCTTGTCCGCCATCTTGTCCGCCATTTTGTCCGCCATCTTGTCCGCCATCTTGAGCGCCATCTTGTCCGCCATCTTGTCCTCCATCTTGTCCGCCATCTTGTCCACCATCTTGTCCACCATCATGTCCGCCATCTTGTCCGCCATCTTGGCCGCCATCTTGTGTCCGCCATCTTGTCTGCCATCATGGCCGCCATCTTGTCCGCCATCTTGTCCGCCATCTTGTCCACCATCTTGTGCGCCATCTTGTCCGCCATCTTGTCCACTATATTGTCCGCCATCTTGGCTGCCATCTTGTCCGCCATCTTGTCCGCCATCTTTGCCGCCATATTGGCCGCCATCTTGTCCGCCATCTTGGCCGCCATCTTGTCCGCCATCTTGTGTCCACCATCTTGTGTCCGCCGTCTTGGCCGCCGTCTTGGCCGCCATCTTGTCCGCCATCTTGTCCGCCATCTTGTCCGCCATCTTGTCCGCCATCTTGGCCGCCATCTTGGCCACCATCTTGGCCTCCATACTGTCCGCCATCTTGGCCGCCATCTTGTCCGCCATCTTGGCCGCCATCTTGTCCGCCATATTGGCCGCCATCTTGTCCGCCATCTTGGCCGCCATCTTGTCCGCCATCTTGTCCGCCATATTGTCCGCCATCTTGTGCGCCATCTTGTCCGCCATCTTGGCCGCCATCTTGTCCGCCATCTTGTCCGCCATCTTGGCCGCCATCTTGGCCGCCATCTTGTCCGCCATCTTGGCCGCCATCTTGTTCGCCATCTTGTCCGCCATCTTGGCCGCCATCTTGGCCGCCATCTTGTCCGCCATCTTGGCCGCCATCTTGTTCGCCATCTTGTCCGCCATCTTGTCCGCCATCTTGTGTCCGCCATCTTGGCCGCCATCTTGTCCGCCATCTTGTCCGCCATATTGTCCGCCATCTTGGCGGCCATCTTGTCCGCCATCTTGTCCGCCATCTTGTGTCCACCATCTTGGCCGCCATCTTGTCCGCCATCTTGTCCGCCATATTGTCCGCCATCTTGGCGGCCATGTAGTCCGCCATCTTGGCCGCCATCTTGTCCGCCATCTTGGCCGCCATCTTGTCCGCCATCTTGTCCGCCATCTTGTCCGCCATCTTGTCCGCCATCTTGTCCACCATCTTGTCCGCCATCTTGTCCGCCATCTTGGCCGCCATCTTGTCCGCCATCTTTGCCGCCATATTGTCCGCCATCTTAGCCGCCATCTTGGCCGCCATCTTGGTCGCCATCTTGGACGTCATGGTGGTTGAAGGGGTAAGGGGGAAGGAAGATGTCACCTCTTGAAGTACATGCTCTCCTGGTATCGGAAATCTGAAAACAGCTGGTTTGTATGAAAATTTAGTGTATAAACATTGCATACCTTACGGCGCTTTGCATTGCAAGTTGATTGCATACCTTACGGCGCAGTACCAGGAGCTACCTCTTCCGTGCATGCTCTCCTGGTACTATTCATTCGGAAACTGGTAGTTTTCCAAGAAATTTTTAACGACCAACGGGAAAGTTAGTGTTTAAATATTGCATAACTTTCGGCGGTTTTTAAGCAAAATTGCTGCAAAATTTTACTCGATCAACGGGAAAGTTAATGATTAAATATTGCATACCTTTGGACGGTTTTCGACCAAAATTGCTGTACAAGGCGCTACCTCTTCCGTGGATGCTCTCCTGGTATCAGAAATCGGAAAACAACCGGTTTTGTATGGAATTTCGTACCAACCGACGGAAAGTTTGAGCGAGATGAAGGATGCTTTCCGTTTTATTGATCTTCCTTACATTAGCGATCGTTCTCACGTGTTTGATAGTATGCAATAGCAATTGTGATGGGCAAATTTGTCCCAAGCTGCAGATGACACCTCTGGGAAACCATGCTCTTCTGGTATCGGAAATCTGAAAACAATTATGTGCGCGGCTACGGCATAGTGGTTTTCACAGTTGCCCAGCTGATTCTGTCATTGGGCAGATTTGTCAACTTTCGTGGCCCTGCACATATTAATGTGAATTTCGATCGTTCGCTTGATTTTCGCGTATGAAGTTTGATGCTCCAATTTTAGGTCGGTTGTCCGTGCGTCAAGAAAGAATTTCTGGACCGATCTCGTCGGTCATTGTGAAGACACTGGCGATCATTTCGTCACATTTACATCAGTATGAAACAGACTACGTGCTGCTCATGCACAATTTAATAGTCAGTAGCAAATTATAGGTTTACAACACCACAAAGCACTCACTAATTTTTCTCAAACAAACTGAGTTTTCAATGCAAAAAAACGAGACCGCTTTCAGCACGCACGATATCGCCAACAATGTTTTAGCAAGACTACTATGATAGGTTCTTCACTGAATATATCGTTTTTATATCAATGCATAATTGATTTCTTCAAGTATCTTTTTTCATGATCTTGTTTTAGTTAGATCAACGATTTCACGGTGACGATCTCATTAAATCGTATGGATTTTAGAACAGTTACAGTCTAACAACGTTGCAAATGAGACCGAGGTTACAACAATGTAGTTTGAACAGTATTCTACAAGGGGATATGATGAAGTGTTTGGACATTTTGGGATGGGTGGACATAAGCTGAACCTACAATCCAGCTTCGAATAAGTAATAATCAAGAAAGACAGAAATGGTATTCCAAGAACCATGAGGTATGAAATATCAATCGGAAAAGAGAGTTCTAATGATTGCAATATGATTTTATTCATAATCTATGACAATGCTAACTATGTCGTAGTACACTGACAGATTGTGTCGGTTATAACATCATTACCGGCTGCAAGTTTGCAGAAATTGTGACAATCGAAATACTAAACACAATACTCCACCACAATACTGTTTCGAAACACGTAGGCTGGACATTTTTACGGTTCAATCAGGGAGAGAAAACAATACCACACCACGAGTATCGCAATGGCAATAGCTGGCGAATATTGCGGAAGTGAAAACAAGCATGGTTTCTATTCTAGCATCTAACGATAGGATCATTTACGAACAGATGAAAAAATACCGTTCAAGAAATAGAATACATGAATAGGTTGAAGTAAAAGGGCATATAAGGGTTCACGGGGCGGCCAGATGGTGTATTGGTAGCGCAGCCGGTCTGCACAAGACAGAACCACGGAAAACTTTCATCTGGACCACCAAATCTTCGTACGCAGCATTGACTATCCCACGGGTAAATAAAATTAAAAAGAGTCAGACATAGTAGGCTTCAATATCCGGAGGATGCCGTGCCGATAAAGAAGAAGTTTAAGTGCACTGCATAGCTACTCTTGCGTAGCCGTGTAACCGGGCCGATATAGCTAATCAAATAAAAACAAATTATCTGACCAAGGATATATAAAATCTAAGGATATTTTTGATCAAATTGTTTCCTTTTTAATTAGATTTTGTGCTATAAATTAACTCTGCTGCTAAATTTCCAAAAATCGCACAATCGGCACACATTTTTTGGGGCCCCCAACACGACGAGGCCCTAGGCGACCGCCTTCTCCGCATACCGTTTGATCCGCCACTGCGAGAAAGTGTACTAAATATAAACTCTATATAATAAATATCTCGCATTCCCTTACTTTGAAGTCTTTGTAGTCAAGTGAATTGTGTTTCACTTCCCAGACTAGTTCCACAGTTGTTGGCCAAAATCCAAAAGGGCTCCCATTAGCGACAGATAGAATTGTATCTTTATCTTACTATAACGATTGATATCCTTCCTCAATTTACAATTAACCCCTACTTTTTGGTGATATTACGACTTTTTCGATGTGATCCGCAAATCTAAGTTTATCGTTTATAATTAAACGAATCGAATTAAACGAATTAAACGTTTGCGAATCATTTTGTCTTCTTGCCACTATTAGAACTATACACAAGAAAATTTAGAAACAAGAGTTGGTGGTTAGAAAAAAAACTTCTACTAGTTTGTAAAACGTGTTTTTAAAATGGAATTTTGGTCCAATAATTTCATATTTACTCAAATAATTACGCTTAATTAATTTCATATTCTACAAGCAAGTCATTTCACTCAGTGAGATGTGTTTATTAACATTTTCTTGCACCAAGAAGTTGCCACCGAATACCTTCTCGGCCAAGAATTATTAGTTGTGCATTATCGGATTAAAGGTATAGTTTATCACATGTCCTTATTAATTGCTCGTTCCACGCAGTCCCATTCCAGAATGTCCATATCCTATCGAATTATCTATCACAGTCCCATGTAGACAATCTGGGAAGCCGTCAAGGCAGCGACCAGAGAGAAAATGCTTGCAGAGAAGATGACCACCACGTTCGTTTCTACCGCATCAATAATGCTTCCGATGGCCAGCGATATGATGAGCTGTAAGTGTAGGAACATTATGCTATTAGCATCATTACTGGGAGTAACGTGGAGACTCAGTGCACCTGTGCGAGGAAAAGCATGCTGCTCATCAGGGAAACGTCAGCACCGAAGCCACGCTTAGTTGTGTTTGGTATGCATTTTCCATCCTTCATTTCGAACTGAAATTCGAATCAATTCAAGTAAGATGTATTTTTACATTTTAAATACCTGAAGCGTTACTACAAGAAGATCACTTACTGAGTTTTTGGAGTGATATTGAGACACCAGTAAGTACGGCAGAGAGTACATCGTGGCGTACATAATGCCTACAGTCGGACAGGCAATGAAGATCATAAACTTCTCCTTGAACAGTCCCATAAGCAACATGCCCAAGCTGAACAGCAACAGTCCTCCCATGTACACTGGGCGAGCGCTAGGGAGAAGGATACGATTAATGGCTCACTTTCCTCTTCTTCATGCATGGCCCGGTTCCGTATGATACTTACCTGAATCGCTTCACCAACTGTTCGATGATGGCCGAGTAGGATGCACTGCACACGGCAAATACTGCCATACCCCAGCAACCGTACCGTACTCCTTCTTCATACAGTGCCGCTTCCGGTGATCCCGGTGGTGCGGAAACATCTCCGCCAAACACTTCAGCACCCACAAAGTCGGTAAAATAGAGACAGTAGCTGAGGTAGCCGAGCTGCGAGAAGAACTGCGTGGAATACAGTATGAAAAGGCTCTTCGGCATCCGGACAATGTTCCGCAAGAAATCGCGCAACTTCAGGGGCTTATCGTCATCGTCCTCATCCATCGACTGTGCTGCCTCCTTGTCTGGTTTCACCGGATCGAGCAGAACGTCCTTGGAGATGCTGTACACGGCCAGCTGGCGAGACTTCTCCGCCTCGAATGCGTTCGAGTTGATCGGTCGCAGCAGTGGATCACTCTCGATCAAGGGCAAAGGCACCTCACGGTAACTGGTTAACGTGATCAGCAATCCGATTCCGAGTACGATGAACACGAACATGAATACAGTCGCTTCGTTGCTGCCGAGGATGTCAAGATTGGTTTGACTCCAGTCGATCGCACCCAGCACATACCCGGCCGTACCTCCCAGCCCACCGATGAACATAGCCGTCGTCAGTACGCGTGCCTGATCATCTGAAGATCAACAAACAAATGGAAGATCAGCGCTACGGTGTAAATGAGATGTAAGAATAAACTTACCTGGTGTGCACATGTCCATGAAGTAGGCTCGTGCAATACCATTGCTCGTTTCGGCATCGAAGTCCGTAAGCACGAGCCCCACTATCGTAACCGGGATGGACCACCGGAAACCTTCCATCTGATCGACTGGCACGTCTGGATCACCGAAGAACACACCGATTGCTTTACCGTGGGGCAGTATCCACATGCCGGCCATCATCGCGAGACCCAACGCTAGCAGGACGGGCCGACGCCGTCCCCACTGTATCCGTATGGTATCACTGAAGGAGGCAATCATGGGCGCAATGAAGAACCCCAGCACCGGCGAAAATGCCCAGATCATTGTCATGAATGTGTGGGACAGACCAATCCCCAACAGGATCGGTGTGACAAATGCCGTCTCGGCGGCGTACAGGAACTCAATACCGACAATAACCATGGAAACTCGTATCAATTGCAATCTGGATTTTTTCCTATTATTAAAGAAAACAGAATTCGTTACAAAGCTGGTATACTTGAAAAGATTTATGAAAATAATTCGTAGCAACATGTGAGTAAATTTACAGTGGGCCTAAGTCAATAAAGAACTTATAGAAAAAGGGAAATTATGGTAAACAGAGTAATAACAAAGTTTTATTTGTAGAACTTAATGAAAAACACTAGAGATAGGTCCATAGAGGTCGCTTAATTGATTGGTTTCTTGGATTGGTTTCTTAATTGATTGGCCTGGAGAGCATGATGATATCGGCGCCGGTCTTGACACGAACGAACCGGATCAAAATCCCATTCGGACCAATTCCCCGTAGAACGGTTGGAACTATCCGGTTTCGTGGTAAAATAAGTCGATATGGCCAGACCGACCTAACGAAAAAAAATTATAAGAGACCCTTTGTATAGTATATATAGTTATGGCTATAATATGTAGCTTCTGTACGAGATATCAAAATCAGAGATATAGCAAATGTCTAGTTGACGATTGGGTCATTCCTGTAGCAGAGATCTAAAGGCAAACGTGTGACTCTTAGTCATAAAACCTTGCCCCGCTATCGTGGAGGACTAAATCTGCACATCCCGGTTATCACCACTGGTCACAAAGTATGACGCAGAAAAGTTTAATTTTATTTTGTATGCCGCATAGTTTGACCAACACCTATCGTATTCTAGAACCCGCCTGCCCATTATCTCTGTTACGACGTCGTACCCATGCCTCAGAATGGTTGTTCTGCTGCTAGCATACGTTCCAGAAACAACAACTAATATTTGGTTGAACGATTCGTCAATGGTTCATTGTGAAGCTCACTGACGCCAAGGTGAAAAAAAGAATCTCCTGCAGCAGATTAAACATTGTTAGCGATTTGTTTGAGCTTACATTAGCTTAAAAGAGTTTTCATCAGCACAGAGATCAGTTATCCACCTGGTGGCACACAGACAAATAGTTCATGGTGAGTTATTTTCCAAGATGGATTGAGGATCATCAGCTAGCACAGAGTGTTCCCGGGCTGATACATTGTAAAAGAAATTTGCTTTGTATAATTTATAATGCTTTGATTGATTACGAAATGCTTAAATGCTTAGTATAATATATATTTTATTTTTTTATTAATGTTAAACATTTTGGGGTTTTTTTGTGAGCTTTTAAATAATTATTTTATTAAAAAAATTTTAGATTGATGTCATTACTTTGCATTACAGATATCATGATTGAAGTACAGATATCATAATATTATAGCACAGATCGTGCCTGCAGCCAGAATTAATGTTTAACTCAAACTGATCACACTAATACTTGTCAGACAGACGTCAAATGAAAAAAGTGTACATCTTTTGGTGCTCATAAAAAGCTTTGCTTACACCTGCACGTTGATGTTTATACAAAACAAAAAGCAACGGCAAATAAATCACATCAACTGCCTGATGCACTTATCTAACCTGTTGGCAACCGTTTCTTTGCTTTGGACTATAAATTGGACAGATTATCTCTTACGGTGGGATGAGATCAACTGATGCATGGAGATAAAAAGAGGTCCACCTTAAGTGTGATCCCCGAAATAAACCACCTCCCCACCGCGTGAGATTTAATGCCTAAAGCAACGGGAAAGAATACAAATCCACGAAAGGGCAATGTATGCCGGAAGATAGCTACCATGACCTGACGTCAAATACGAGCAAATAACATGGTTCGCCATTTGATACGACCATTTCAAATTGTTCAGAAAAACCCCAACAAGTTTGCAAAAATTTGACGATAAGATTTGACGCTCACCTCCCATACGATCGGTCAACGATGGTCGATAAACCTGTCCAATGGGAGATTAGTCCGTAGCCGTTAGTAATGACAGATAGAAACCATAAACCAAACCTGTGTAATCTAGCTCGGGTTGGTTGCAATGCGTTATTAATTGACACTTCGTTAGTACCGGCAACAGTACCTTTATCATGCTGCTCTGTCTGGATCGTAAAGGTACCTCGCTGTACAAGTAAAAGCATTAAGATATTCATTTTACAACAATTGTAAAGCGTTTATACGTCACTCTTATTGGGAAATTATGTCAATGACACATGGGAGAGGAAGTCCTCCATTGCCAACATTTATAGCATTGTTTAATTATTGTGGTGTTGCTATATAATTCATCAGTTATCACGAAATAAATGATAAACATAATAAAAATGCTAACATGAAATAATTTTCAAGATATTAAATAAAATACACAAAAGCTTGATTAAAAAATAATGTACGCCATTTTTTAAGATATATTTGATACTTTATGCTAGTTGTATGAAACAAGCAAACTATTGTTAAACCTTTTAAGCATTCAACTATAACTAAATACATCACTATTTTAAGTCAAAATTTACTACAAAAAGGTATATTCCACGATCATGAGGTTTGGAATGAAACATAATCCTCAGTTCCTTTAGGTAAAATAGTGAGTCAAACGAACGAAGCGTTAAATATTAACACAGTAACATCCAATTCTAAAGGAAAAGAAAAATCTAATAATCTAATTCTAATTGCAAATTTATAAAACCATACAGTACATTCTAATTATACCGCGCAAAATACTGACCAATGTTTTCTTGCTCAAACCAGTACACTAGAGCACGTGTTTACCGGGACAATTATAACGTCATTTTAAAATGCTTCAGTGAGCAGATAATTTCCGTTGAAATTATAAACAGCTTGTCGGTGATACAGACAAACCCATCATCATTTTCATCCAACCCGCAGCACCACAGTCCACCTGTTGCGGCTCTAATTACCTGAACAAATGTGAATAATCGCGATCTTGCTTTTTGGCATGCAGAAAGCGCACCTGCAACATGCTGTCCATAATCTCCTGATCGCTCGGTACCGAATTTCCGTTCGCGTACACCACGACATCCGTTTCGGGCTGTTCCATCGTGTCCGCCATGTCGTGGATGGTCGCTATCACGGACGGAATTGGCAGAACGGGCTGATCAAACAGATGACACTCACTGTTCAACCCTGTCCAAAAGATGCACTAGTAACTTCAAAACAAAACTTTTTTTTTCCTTTTTGAACAAACTCAAATGACACTTAATGGCCCTCTGTGATACCCCTCTAGTAGCACTTGGAGTTATTTGCTAAACTCTCACTTTGCTCACCCGTCACCGGGGAATACAGACACTGTTGCATACATCCTGCTGATTTCCGGTGTGATTTGAGCTCTTGCAACGTCAGAGGCACAATCTCACAACCTTTTCGTGTTAAAAACGCGTCGATCCTGCAGAAAACGGATTCCCCCACACATCCCACACGCTAACTTCACAAGCACTACATTCACAACGGCTCTATCACGTTAGAGCCTGAGACTTCAGCAGATAAAATGTTGTATTGTTAGACTTCACTATATAGCTTCACCAATATGGAACCGAAAACCGGGAATTCCTATTTCACCCGAGCCACTCTGCGAGACACGACGCGAGAACGCAACTAAACCGTGTCGCCGGTAACAAACGCCTTTTTATACCGGCGTCGCGATTACCTGTACAAACCAGCTGTGCACCATCACCACCACCAACGACATATGCTTGCAGGGGCCGTTTAGCTGAGAAACTTCAGCCCGTCACCCGCCGTTCTGAACCAAGGACGTGCGGGTAGGTGATCACAAATTCGAAGAAAGTATCGTTCCGAATAGCCTCTGATAAGGCAGAGTTTTACGGCCACAGTTTATTATCCTAAATAGGGCTGCGTGGTATTTGCAGGCTCTTTAATCGTGGTCCGTTCCTCCGATAAAGGTCAGTTCAGCGCGTAGTTATTCAGCAGTATCAGTCGTTTATGGGACCGTTTTGTTTTGGGAAGCATACTGCCCAAACCAAACGCGTGACTGCATAGCCCAAAACAGGACGCTCGATTGCAGGATCCGTTTCGATTGAGTTATGATGAGAGCTGAAATGCCCATATCGTGTGCATTGTGATGGTTAGCAACACCGGGTTGCGCTGATTACGTGATGGGTTTGAGAATGCGCGAAGTAACTTGGAATCTCTGATACTCGACAGGAATAATTGCGGAATTACAATTACAGAAAAGAGATAAATCCACGGATGGACAACCGATCATCTTGAATCACTTTTACATTACAAAATTTCAGTTACCAAGAAAGTTCAAGAGTTCTCACTAAGGTAGTATGAAGAAAGTAGGTAGAATGATCTCTCTGGAAACAATTTTCTTATTTTATTTCCCTTTGAGACAGGAATAGATTTCCAATATGTATAAAGAGATACTCGCAGTTCTGCAGTAACCAGCTTAAAAGTACTAATAAAAATATGTTTACAATTCCTAAACATCTTACTTATCAATGAATTCTACAACTCCTTCAATATATCTGTATCTATAGCCGGCTGCTGAGCAACAGTCACAACACATTTAACCTTTTCAGAAACTGAAGTTTAAGTACATTTATATCCGGTTGGAGGTATCTATCCAATTAAGAAAATCTCAGAGCTTTTCACTGTTGGTTGTCCTGGTAACAATGACAGTTCAGATAATATTATAAGAGCAATAGTTTAAATCGTTACCTTTATTAGCTAGTTGTATGATTAAATTAAAATGTGTCTTCCTCTACCATGATTGCACTGGTCTTGATTTCGTTTCTTTTTTTTTCTCGTTGGAATCAAGAATTCTGATTTATTCAATTCTGATTGTGACTAACAGAATTTATACTGTTTCTTATTTGAACTTTTCAATATGTGAACATAACAAAGGATACTGATCAATCTCATGATAGATATCATGCTATACATCAATGACGATCATGCGGGATCCTAACTGGAATAACTGTAAACCTCTTGAAGGTCACCTTAATTCTTCATAGTCATCCAGTGGTTGTCTATTTGGATTCTCGTTGCTGCGCGCCTCCAGTTACAGCAGTTTATGTTTATTTTTTGGCTTCACTACCACTTTGCACCCTCTCAGTAAAACGGTGATCCGTAGGTCCACCAATCGGTGAGTAACCTGTTATTACTTCTGGCATAAGTGGAAGGTCATTATGCGGTACGATCGTTTCAGTTAATCGGTGCGATCAGAATCAATTCGTCAACACGATCAGCATGCAGAACGGGGACAAAAAAATCACTCAGTGCCTATGGCTGAACAGTAATTTTCAAACACGTTTTAGTGGGATTTTTTGCTTGCTAGCTGATTGCTTATAAGAATCGCGGTGCTTTGAATGTGCCAACTGTGGATGAAGTGAATTTAAAACTAGTTTATCATAAACGTTATCACTTGATTGTTAAAGTATTAATGAACTGTTAATGTCGTAATTTGGCAAGGTTTTTCCCAGACTTTCTCAACCAGTGCACAATGGGAACAACAATCATTCAATAATCTTACCTAATCCTTACCAAAGTGCAGACACATATCGTTCTACATAATAAAAGAGTAAGTTGTAAATAATCACACCGAGCGCTATACGTCAAATGCATGCGGCCGAACCATTACTGAGCCAATGAGCGTGCTGAAGGATACACACATTAATCGCATCGCTATTATCGCTACAAATTCAGCACTTTTACGACAATAAATCCAACGTTTGCACTCGCTGTTCATTGATAGACCGCATCTAGTGCAATATCTTACCGATTGCCAAAGCTCCCCTTAGACTATGAGGCCCTACAATTGATAGGACTTTTTAATCAAGACGATAATGAGTCCCACGATTTGTTTCCAGATGTTTTCGACGTTTTTCACCGCCATTTCCCATTTCCCACCAGAACATGTTAAGGTCAATGTGTGATAGTTATCTGTTGCCCAAATTGCTCACCAATCACAACAAAGCGTACCCAATAAAACGTTTATTGTGTTTTTATAATGGAAAAAGCATTCTGAATTCGCATGGCAGTACAATTGGCCATGTTATCTACGATGATTAGTTAAAAATGTATGAGAAGAATGAATTACTGAATGAAGTAATACGGGTACGTGTGTTTTGGTGTGGAAGATGGTTTGGCTGATTGAACTCCTGCAGCAGATCAAAATGGCGAATAGGGTGAGCAAGTGAATTAAATGAAAAATTATATTTCACATTATAGTATTGGTTAGATAGTTTCTAAACACTTTCATATCGAAAAAAGAATTCAAATAAGGTAGCAAATGAAACAATCGATCGATCATTACGCACGTTAATTATTTCTAAATTTGTTTTACAGGGACTGTAATACGCATTGCATACTCGTCAGGCGTTGAAATGAAAAACACATTTTTTGTCTAAATATTTTCGAATTAACGAATTAACGACAATTTTAATTTTACAATAATTGTAAATTGTGAATTGTAAATTGTAAAAAAAAACAAAACATGTAGTTCAAACCCTTAGGAAATAGTACAAATAGATCTTGGTCAGAATGATATTGCTATATGTTAAAACTATTCTTAAGTGCAGTCATGAATTACAGTGAATTATTCTTTGTATGTTGTATGCTAATGAAATTTTATATTAAATCAGATTTCTGAACGTACTTATTACAGTTTTTCTTAAAAAACAGTCTATAAATTAGCACTAGAAAATGTCCTCCTGGTTCCAGGTGTGGTGAAAATCTAATGTTTATTGCATGCATACCTTTAGGCGCATTTCGCTCAAAGCGCAACAATGTTTCATTTGGAGCAAAACTGAACAAAAGCACAATTTAATGCACACGATGATTTTAATGGTTTGGATTAATAGATTTCTACTCTTCTCACTTCATTTTATTACATTATGCACATTAAACTTGTCATTAGTATAATAGTCTATCGGTTATTATTGCTAGCCTTATCCGAACATCGCTTCGCTACCCCAAGTATCACATTGCGTGGCTTACAAACTTAAATGCACGGTAATAGCACCCACCGCACTACAGATCCAGATACTGGACCTGGGTGGCACATATCGACGCCAGGAGACTGCATACGCTGGCCGTGTAAATGACTGATGCCGTCGTACCGGTTAGCGTTACCAGTGGACCCATCGAAAGGGAGAGAATGATTTGTGCTACAAATAACATGCTGCCTATGATTGAAATGTCCGACGCTAGCCCACGCCGTGGTTGCATTGGGTTCGTTTCATTGCACGAATCGAGCTGAGGAAGGGAAAAGGAAAAGGATTTTGTATGTTATTCGATATTACAAAGCCCATAAACAGATGTATTTTCCATTTCCACAACTTACCAATCCTTTTGCATGATACTTCGCCAATATGATGTACGGCATTGTGAAGAGCAGTGCGCCAACAATGCCGCCAGTAACGCTGAACACATACACCGTCACTTTGTTGGGGAACATGGCCATGCACAGCATGCCGACAAAATCAATCAACAAGCCACCACTGTATACGGTCCGCGCTCGAAACAGCCTTATCATACGTTCGATCGTGTACGAGTACGTGGAGCACGCAATGGAGTAAATGGCCATTCCGAAACACCCATACCGGACGCCTTCAATGTACAGTGCGTACTCATCCGAGTCAGAATGTGCCATCGGGTCACCACCGAACACGTTCTCGCCAACGAAATCCGTAAAGTACAGCGAATAGCTGATGTGGCTCATCCAGCAGAACAGATTCGTCACACAGAGCACGCCGAGTGTGGATGGTATTCGGAAGGTGGTCTTCAGGAACTCTTTTGCCGATCGTTTACTGCTTTGTGGCTCCTCCTCGAGAAATTCAGCATTCAGCAGAGGTTTCTTATCTTCATGAGAAAAAGAATGATCCTCATCCGGAGGATCGTGTTCACCGTCGAGCTGTAGTAAGAGCTCGCCTGCAATGTCTTTCATCGGAAGCAGATTCTTTTGGCTGGTGAAGCGTTCTCGCTCCTTGGCTATGATGCGTTCGGTTAATGGTTGAAGTAGCTCATTGCGCTCCATCAGTGGAAGTGGAATTTCTCGAAAACTTGATACAGTTACACCAAGACAGAGGGCGAATATCACCGTAACCAGGATGAAGACAGTGTTAATATTTCCGCCAAGAAACTCTCCGAGCACCGTACCATCCCAATCGATGGCCCCGATAAGATAGCCAATGCAACCACCAACACCGGACAGTAGTGAGTACGTACTGCAGGCTTGTCCGTGGTCCTCTAGAAAAGGAAGAAAAGTGTATATTAAATGGTTTATAGTCATTCAAACGGATACAATACTACCGACCAATATATCTTCTACATACCCGGAAGACTCACATCCAGCAGATAGGCCATAGATGGTGCTTGGGAAGAATCCGCACAAAAGTCTAACAGAATCGTGCCGAGTATAGTCACCACTATGGCCCATTTGTAATGGTCCGTGGTAGCTACGGATGATGAAGACGACTGGTATGGGTTGTAGTTTCGATCGATCGTTACTGTGTTGTTTATCACAGGCTCTCCGGACTCTCCTATGTCACCTAGCCAGTGCCCGATCGTTTCTCCAAACGGCAACAACAGGCATCCTGAAAAAGTGTTATTGAAAAATATGAATTTGGTTACTAAATTGACAATCCATAGTTTGAAAGATAAGATTTTATTTTAACTTTTTTTTTATTTACTGCTTAATGTAGCGTAGAACCAAAAGTCAATACGGGGATTTTAAATGTGATGAAATGTATATTTTAAAATTTTTTACCAATTATCCTATAGGTTCGGCTAAATGAATTTCCGTATTATAGTTGTTTTGAGTAAAAAAAAGTATTTATATTACAACGAACTGTATAAGACAAACTCGACATCCTGCAAAGAATCAGACTTGTCAGACTTCAGTGAATGGATCACGTCAAAATAACGGAATAACGGCCCCTGGTGAAATTTGACCGTGGCCACCCCAAGAACTCAAAGTGAGTTCAGGGGCGCCTTCTTTTCCTGCGCTTTTCGCTTTGTCTCATTGCTCCCCCGTCATCGTTTTTAAAATTAGAGGCCCCAACTATATTTCCGCCCTGGGCCTCCAAGGAGATTGATCCTCAACTGGATGCATCTTTCTGAGTCTGTTTAGTGCTCTTCAAGCTCAATTAAGTTTTAAGAGTCGACGATGCAAATGCAAATTGGATCCACTATAACACACAGAATTCCAAAATCACAATCTGTCAACCAGAAGTTATTAATGGGTTGGTATCAGGAGATACCAAGAGTCCTGCCCTTTAAACAAACGACAAGTAGATAGCTAACATGGAATTTGTATAAAAATCCCTTGAATAAGTTAATTTTTCATACATACAATATGAAGCGGGAATCTAAGTATAATCTTATTGTATGTTACGTAACAAAAAGTTAAACCCCCTCTCTATGTAACAAATCGTAACGCTGGTACTCACCCCCCCCCCCCCCCCCCCCCCCTCATCAGCGTTACGTAATAATTGAATGAGCCCTACGAGAGCAGGATGATCGGGATCGTTATTTCGTCTACGATCAGGATGCGGAAGTCTGATTCAAGAAACGTACGAGATAACGCTTGGTGTGGACATTACACTACACATTATTTTAATAAATTAAGTACTTATACAAGTAAAGCTTTTATTTACGTTGTGTCGTCTCAATCACCTCCGGCTAGAAAATATCACCAACATAAAAGGTATGTTTACTAGATATCCCTCAAGCTCAAGCTCAAAATACCTCGACCTGTGCGAAAATGCTATCCTGGACATGCTCGGTTGTGAAAAGTTTAATGAAATATTCAAATTTTGAAAACATCTTTTCATCAAATAAGTTTAATCTTTATAAATCGTGTTTTAATTTTATAGGGAACAATAGTTATAAAGAATCTCACTACGAATTCTCACTTGTTGTGTAATATAAAGATTAATTAGATGTTTTCGATAGTACAGAGTACTAAGCATAACACTGAACACCTTATTCTTTTTAAAACACTACCCACAATTTTAAAAAAACTTACTTAAAATACAGCTTTCATATAGACAGCAAAATCACAATATCGATATGGCAATATGAATTAAATTCATATTGACTATTTAATTCTATCTGATTTTAACTGATTAATCTAACTGATAACTGGCACCCTTGGATTTTTTCAACAAAATTTTTAAAGGAATTTCCATAGCGTTTTTGTGCTGTATTTCTTAAATAAATTGATAGCAAACATATATACCTTTTAAAATGGGTTTGATTAAAGCAGGAGATATATACGCCGCACTGCATTTAATCAATAACAACCATATATGAGCTTATATGTTTGTTTTTTTTTCAAACTGCTATTCATATACGAAATACTTTACAAAAAATATACACATTTCACAAGAAATGTATCATCACTGCAATTTCTTAACACATATTATTGATTCGTTTCTCTCCCTGCGTTTATGTTTGCGCAACTTAAAGAAACAAACAAAAATTAAACGACTCTCGTCTTCCCGCACCAAAGCAACGTTTGCTCGCATAAGGTCAACAAAGAGAACACGTCCCTAGCGCAAAATTGTTTTACAGTCCTTATAGATTAAAGATTATCAGCGCGCATGCATTATGCACCGCTCATTAGCTGAATGAGCAACAAAAGTCATCCTGAAACGATGCAAACACCAGGGACTGCGCTCGCGCACTGGGAGCAAACCGAAGGAATACAAAAGCACAAACATGCTCACATTCAATCCATCGGTAATCGAATGGTAAAAAATTAAATTAAATCAAAGTACATTGTGTGATAACTCAGCCAAACACAACCGCGTGCCGGTGTGAGCTGGACGAAGTAATAAACTGTGATGCATGATAAGCTTATTGAGTCATCGAATAATCGATCACCCGAATAATTCAAGCTTGAGTTTGGGCAATGGTAGCGCCCAAAGTGTGGTTTTGTAGCGATATCACATTAAGCCGCTCGATAAGCGGTCGGCAATTCGTTTTACTACCGCAGAAAACGACGACATTCGGCAACTAGACTTTGTGTTTGGATTGTATCGCAACGCAATGATTGATGCTTGATGAATCGTGGTTTGCTTGTAAACCGTACGCTCTATGCATGTGAACACACGCCGCTGGTGATGGAGCGATAAACAAATAGCTGCGGGCTCGAGATGAATGAGCAACATACAAAACACACAAGGGAAATGATATTTCAGAACAACTAATGCGCGATAAAATACAACGCCATTCACATGGCATGTTTGAATGTAGTAAGTAAATCTATTTTCAACGATTATATAGAATGTCTGACATTACATCAGATAAGTTCACTGGTTCCAATATACGATCTTCTAATTTTCTCCTACCCTTTGTACAATAACTCGGCATCAAAACAACTACTGCACATGCATCTTATCCATCTCACCCTCTCATTGATCACTACCACTAAAACACATAGAATCATAGGGTACTACAAACGGGTTTCCGACACGTGCCAGCGTTTAAAGGGCCACTCACCTAGTACGAGTCCCATCCCGAGCACCAGCAGCAGAGGCCGGCGTCGACCCAGTCGGGACCGGCTCCGGTCGCTGAACGTGCCAAGAAACGGTGACACGATGAAGCCGATGAGCGGTGAAATTCCCCAGACGATCGTCATCAGCTGATGTTCGATGCCGATGCCCAGCAGAATCGGTGTCACGAAGGCCGTCTCAGCTGAGTAGACAATCTCGATGCCCATGATAACGAACGACAGCCGGACAAAGTCGAGCAGCGATTTTTTCCTGCCAAACAAGTTGCAAAACGAAGGATGAAAAGCTTGTTTTCCACTGTGCAGTGCTGTTTGTTTGGGCGCGAGTCACTACGTTGGATGTGGCGATCCATAAGGTGGTATCTTTACAGCACTAGAAGTTGATTATGAGCTAATCTCTACGCTGTGTGCCAGTCATTCTCTTGCAAAAAAAAACTTTATGATTTCTATTCTTGGACTTTCGTTTTCTTTTAAATTACTGGAGCTATTTACTCTATTAAATATGTTTCAGCACAACACTTTATCACTAGAGTCACTTATTAGTAAACTTTGTCGGAACATTTGTCGGAACACACTCGGCACAAGCAGAGTTGTCAGTAAATAGCAGTAATGGTAAAGGTTCAAGGTATCGTATTTGTATCATGATAGAATTGATCTTTGATTTATCTTGTCTAAAAGCTTCTGGTCTAAAAGACTTCCGACTGGTCACTTAATCAAAATCATTACTGTCACTGTCAAGTACACTGGCGTCACTGATCTTCTCACGAGATCAATGATCACCGATACCATTCACAGAATGCACACTCTTAATGCACACTTCACACACTGTACCCGCCAAAATGCGTTTTATAAGCATAACTTAAACACGCACCCGTTTTAGGTGCCATTAGCGTACACATTCCATCCAGCACCGTATCATGCCTACCTGAACACGTGCGAATAGTCGTACTGTTGGTGGCGTGCATTTTCCTCCCGCACACGTCGCAACTCCTCCACCACCGGATCGATCCCGGTGTGGGTCTTTCGGCTTAACACTACCCGGCCGGAGGCGGCCGATGAACCACCACCCGAGCCAGTCTTTACCATTGTCGCGTCTAGCCCGGAAACGGAACAGCTCCGGTACCGTCTGCTGCACTGTAACGCCCGTATCGGTCTGGAAGCGCTCAGCGCCCGCGTGCCACTGATCGCGAACGACGCGAGCCAATTGTAGATGCCCTTTATCTCCCGGTACATGATAGGCGGAGGCTGTGCCTGAGCTCGGCGCGTGTGAACTGCACTCCGCTCTGCACCAGCGCCAAGGGGCACACGGTCACGTCACCTTTCCGCAGAGAAGCAACACCACTCTGTTGCGTCACCTGCGTCACACACGCACACCACACCGTCACACTCACTCACCCGCACCCGATGGACGGTGTCACAATTCTAGATTGCCGTACCTGATAAAAACAACCGGCTCAAGCGCCACCGATAAGGAATGTTTGGGATGTGGTTATGGGCGTCCCTAGACTGTGTGCACGGTTACCGAAATCATCGCCAAACAAAATCTGTTCTCCCGTCCGGCAAGCTAATCGATCGGGTGGCAAGTCGCTACTGAAACGTTCGGCAGGTATCGCACCCGTACGTCGATTACAGCGTTGAATCATTCACATCAAATGCCCATTTGACATGACGTTGCGCACCGAACGATGTTAAGCCGGTCACCGGGAGGCACGTTCATGGCTTACAGTTACGGCTGGGCCGGATGCAAGCGGCATCTGCCGACGGCAGGTGAAATGGAAGCAGACTGCTCTTGCTGCCACTGACAGCTTATCGGCATCGGATCTGGAGCTGCTAAATGGGAGGGAACGCAAATATGCTGACTAGCATCAGATCAGCGCAGCTACTAGCGATCGTGGATGCCCTGTTTGCGACGTGGCATATTAGTGCCATTTTTAATTGAAACCACTACGCTCACAAACTATTCACGTTGATTCGCTTATAAAATGTCTTAACTTCATATAGATCGTTCGGATATCCTTCATTAACACGACGATTTACATGAATTCAGCGATGTTGGCAACGTTGCTTTTAGTATAGCTCGCAACCATTGCTTATAATTTGCATTTTATTTCCTGTGACATGAAGGTCAGCATCGTATTTACTTCACTATATCCGGGATATTAAGATAACTAAGATCACGTCTGTGGTTCTATTTACTCGTGTTATTAGATCGTGTAATACTAGCTCTATGATAAGGATTAATCACTGTTAGTGTAGTACTTTTCCTACACTTAAGTCCCTCGTAAGATGATCATGTTTGTGTTTCAATTAAGTAACACAGTCCACCTTTTAATGGTTTTGTAATTGTTCTATTTTCGTCTTCAATATTTATCACGACAAACTGTGCAAATGCGAGCATTATCGCGTGTTTTGTAGCATACTCCTTATCAGCAGCTTTGAAACGTGGCTGCAACTGAATGCCTACATTTAGGCGCACATGTTATTGTCGTGTTTGCATTTGAGGGTTAAAATAAACTTTGGTCACAATTGGTCGAATTTACCACTTTGTTAGTCATTGCAAGCGTGGTTAACAGTGATGATAGAGATTCGAACCGTCAGCAAATCCAGAACGGTAGCGTGATCTCTGGACGCCCTTGGCAAAGATCGAATTGAAATCTAATAATGCTTGAGATTGAGAATGGCATAATCTTCCGTGTAGCCCGTTTCTTCTACGGACATATTGTCGGAAGAAGAGTTCCCACTGACTGTTAGATTTGGCTGAAGAAAGTCAACAGTTGCTAAAAAGTTTTGAAAAAAAATGTGATTGTTCGCGTAAGATTAGCTCGTAGATAACTCACTGAGTCGAGACAATGTCCAGAATACGATAAAAATATGATTAGCTAGTTAATTCCCAACACCAAGTCTATAATTGATTACGTTTTTCGAGCTTTTAAGCTATCGGCTCGGTGTTTGATCATAATTTATTCAGCAAAATCCATCCCTGTATTTTCGTTTGTGTGCATAAGTGCATAAGTAAAATTTTTGGAAGATTGGCCAGATTAAACGGTTAAACGGTTAAATTCAAGAAGGTTACAAAAACAATCTAACCAACATACCATACTTTTTATACGAATCTAGCTCAAGAATGCACCACAAATGATAAATGTATTTTAAACTTGGTCGCATGCCTCTTTAAACTATCCTTATTCTTAGTTATAATTTAATAAAGTTTAAATTTTTGTAATAAGTTTAAAAATTTTAATTAATAATTTATAACGAACAACATCCAACTTGGCTCATGAGATGCACTATGAGATTCTTCAAACTTGTGATTAAATTATGGCACCCCCATTTGGTACCCTGATAAGACTCGTCTGGCAATGTAAATCTGGAAATCTGAACCTCCCTATGGCTCCAGACACTGCTCTGAACTGGACCGAGTGACTTTAAGTCAGACCGCATCCAGGGGAAGCCACAATATAAGTAAGTAAAACCCATCATTCCAATAAAAAACAAATACAAATTTACCATGGTTAAAGAACAAATCTAACAACATCACAATAAATGCATTTAATCAATGTAACTTTATTTTACAAACTCAAATATTAATAATAAATATCATACAAATCAATCATCCCGGCCAGGAACAACATGTAAGCGTATGCATCGAAGATGTTTATTGTGTCAAACTATAACAAAACAATACACTAAAAAGTATCGGTCGCATTCATCTGCCGCCTTATCCGCAACATCCGTACACGATTTAAATAAGCTCCTAGTAGCACGCTTTCGGCACAAAGTAGTAGAAGCAACAGTTGCCTAACGTTGGTTGGTATCACAATGGTCCCCACCATACCACGGTTTGTGGGGTTCGTGCTGTCCGTCTGTATCCGACACGCGGTTCCGACAACCATCAATTACAAATCCATGTAGACAACTTGAGATGCACACACCGAGGCCAGCAGACTGCAAATACTCGCACTGAACACGACGACGGAGGTCGTACCGAAGACAGAGATAAGCGACCCCATACCGAGGGCAACGATGATTTGTGCGACGAAGATCATGCCACCGACGACGGCAATGTCCGTGGCCAGACCACGCTTCCGTTCATGGGTCGGTTCGGCTCCCGGCTTCGCGACTTTAAACTGTGGAACACGAAAGCACTTGTCTAAATATGACCAACCGAACAATATAGTGTGGAGTACCTACCGTTCCCTTCGCATGATACTGTCCGATCAGTAGGAATGGCATGGTGAAGAGCAGCGCGTAAACGATTCCACCGGTTGCACTGAGCACATACACGGTCACCTTGTTCGGGAAGAACGCCATGCAGGCCATACCGATAGCGTCTATTATCAAGCCGCCACAGTACACCGTGCGGGCCCGCAACACCTTGATCAGCTTCTCGATCGTGAACGAGCAGGTGGAGCATGAGATGGAATAGATGGCCATACCGAAGCAGGCATACCGGACGCCCTCCAGGAACAGCTTATACTCGTCCGTATAGGACGGTGCGGCCGGATTGCCCTTAAATACTTCTTCGCCAACAAAATCCGTAAAGTACAGCGCGTAGCTGAGATGACTCATCCAGCAAAACAGATTCGTGAGGCAGAGGATCGCGATCGATTTCGGCATCATGACGATGCTCTTGATGAAATCCATCGGACCCATCGGAACATGCTCGTCCTCCTCCTCCAGCTCGGCATCAGCTTTCGTCTGCGGGGCCCTCTCCACATCGACCAGTGCGTTGTTGATCTTCTGCGGTACGGCATCCTGCGGCGATTGGATCGACTGCAGTTGAGCCGTTAGCGCCTTGCTTACATCTTTTACCACGAAAATTTGGTTCAGCCGACGGGCTTTCTCCTTCTTGATCGCTGCTTCCGTCAGTGGGCGTAGCAGTTCGTCCGATTCGAGCAGCGGAAGCGGTATCTCCCGGAAGCTGGTAAGGCTGATCGTTAGGCAAATGACAAAGATGATCACCACCAGGGTGAAGACGGTTTTGATGCTACCGCCCAGAAACTCGCCAAATGACGTCTCGTCCCAGTTGATGCCTCCCATCGCGTAACCCACCGAACCACCGAGCCCGGCCAGAATCGAGAATGTACTACACGCGCGGGCATGATCCTCTGGAAATAAGAACGTTACTTCGCGTTACAGAAACTACACGCTGAGCATAACAAAATGGCTGTCTGTTCCCACCTGGCAGCGACACATCCAACAGGAATGCCCGGGACGGTGTCATACAGTTGTCCGCGTTAAAGTCGGTGAGGATCGTACCGATGATGGTGATGACGATCGCCCACCGATAGTCCGTCCGATGTTCGGCGATTTGCTCATCGACCCGGTAGAAGTTGTACGAGTGGAACGCATCGGACACGATCGTCCCGTTGAGATCTATCAGGGCGGCCGTACCGCCGATTGTGTTTGCCGGGTCGTCTCCAATTTCGCCCAGATCTCCAAACCAGGCACCGATATTCTTGCCAAACGGCACCAGTATGCAACCGATGATGAGACCAATGCCAAGCACTAGCAGCACCGGTCGTCTTCGGCCGAACCTCGACCGACACCGGTCGCTGATGGAACCGATAACGGGCGATAGGAAAAAGCCTATCAGTGGCGAGATGCCCCAAACCATAGTCATTAGCTGATGTTCGATGCCAATGCTGAGCAAGATCGGTGATACGAAGGCCGTCTCGGCTGAGTACACGAATTCCATGCCCATTATTACCGCTGAGATTCTTACGAAATCGAACCGGGATTTATTTCTGCGGAGCGAATAGAACAAAAAAAACATTGATGCACAGTTACACATGATTGCTGACGTCAGGGCGTGCAAGGTGAGGTACAAACCTAAACACGTGTGAGTAGTCGTGTTTTTGGCGGCGTGCATTTTCTTGCCGGATGTGTCTCATCTCCTTCATCACCGGATCGTTGCGGAACTCCGAGTGGAAATTGGTACTGCTGCCCGCGACCATTGTGAAGCTGCTTTGTAGCGAGGCGCTGAGATTTGCTCTTCTCGTTGTTGTGGGCTTGTTGCTACTTGTACCCGCCTGCAATTGTCCTGACGTGCCTACGCTGCCACCCTTGTTTGGATCCGCGCTTGTGTCTATGGTGAGAAAAATTGCATGTAATTAGACTTTAAAGGAAATAATTGGAAAACTACTCTACTACTAAACACAATTATAACCATTCATGCTCAAACATTCGACAGCCAAGGTGAGCTGTAAAATGGGGCTGTCTATCTGCTCTGTGTTAGAACGTATGTTAACTGGTCAAACCGGCACTCGGCAACAACTGAGCAAACAAACCATTAATCCATCTTGAGTAATGAACGCTAACTAAACACGACATTCCGTTCCGTTGACCCATTGGGCCCAAAACAGTGTAGCATCACTGTCCAATCGTGATTCGTGGAGTCTTGTTTCACTTTTTTGTTTACACCCTCCGAGCAGGGTGACATGGTTTTACATCGACGAAAAAAACGCATCCCTGTGTGATACGTTATCAACGATTTCATTCGCTGTGAAATGATTTTCGGCTTGTTGTTACTCCTTCCGTTCGGTTATACGGTTAGTTTTATGCTGCATCAACAAACCAGCCAGAACGATGCGGACTGGCGGATGACTGTATCTCCTAATATTTGGTCCCGCTGATTTACTCACTTTTCATGGTGGTTTAAGGAATGGAAATCAAATCCAACCATTAAAACAGTAAAATGCAGAACATTTCTTCAAGCAAATAATTTTTTTTCACAATAACACCCTCACACGCGCTTCTCAACTGCGCGAAACCAAAGCCTACTAAGCGTTTTGTGGATGTTTCTTGATAAGGGTGCTCGTTGAGGTAAGTCATTGAACTGATGTTTTTTTTCTTTTTTAAATGAGAAACACTTACTAAATAAAAGTTTTTTTTTCCAGATGCGTAAGTATTTAAAAAAATATATAGATGAATAAAAGACTTCGGAGAGCCGCCATGTACGCATTTTTACGCCACAGCAACCATCATAAGAAATAGTTTTACAATATTTAAGTGGTTTTGAGCCATAAAATTATTATATAAGATAAAGAAAGATTGATTATTTTACGATTATGGAGCAGATTATAATTACAAATAACGGGTTTGTTATGTAGTTCCAACTTTATCTTCGATAAAATGTAACGTTAATGATTGCCACTCATGTTGTTACCACTGTTGTTACCATACCATACGGTGTAAACCGGTCAGTCTGCTATAACACTTCAATACTCGAGCAATATCAACGTAATCATTTTATTGTGATCCCTATCATCTGTTCTAGTTCGAACCATTCACAAGTTAAATGGCATTTTTGTCATTCCAGCAGTGCATTTCACATTCCAGCGGTCTGCTGGTGTATTGGTAGCAGTGTCGGTTTTCGTATGACAGGAACTAGACAAATCCCATCCGAATCGTTCCCCCGTAGCTAGGGCTGACTATCCGGCTATGTGGTAACATAATTCGATATGGCCTGGCCGTTCTAATGAAAGAACATTGTCCTCTCGTTTGTAACTTCTAATTTTTAGTTCAATTCATTTAACAAATCATTATATGGGTTCAAATCAGCATAGAGCAGCCGAAATTAAGCAAAAAAAAATCTGTTCTGTTTTGAATGCTTTATAATTTTTACACACCCAATATAGAGCACGAAGAAAGTCGATTGAAATCAATAGATCTTTGCGCTCACATTACTGAAAAGACACGATTTTCACTCACAAGAAAACATTGTTCGAATTTAAGGCGTGTCATGCCCGGCAACAGAAAACATCAATTATCTTGTCCACCTCTACGAATATTTGGAAAAGCCGCAAACTAATGCAAACACTTTGCAAACGAACCCCAAACGTATTATCAATGGAGTTATGTTAGGTCATGGTCAGCATTTTTGTCTAATTAATTAATAATCGAGCGTTGCAAAACTAAGCACAATACTAGGCTATTATGTCATCGATCCTAAGCAAACGCTATCTGCTTTCAACTTCTCATTAGGATCATTAATCTATCTTCGCATTGGTGGAACAGGATGTCTAGTGTAAAAGATTAAAAGCTTCCAATCAATACTGTAGCGGTCTGTTTGTTAACGCATCACATTTGCAAAGTGATTTGAGGTACAAACAGGAGAGACTCTGCAAAAAAAAAATCTCACTGCGTAAATCAACCGGCACTGATAAGCGGTCTTATGCTTCTGGCTACAGGAAGAAACTACCATCGGCAAACATTCGCACACAAAACAACCATCTTGAGGATTTGAGACAATTTGTAACGCGTTAAAGAAATTGTTTCCACCTCGTTGAACGGCTAAATCGAGCGTAGTTCAAGTGTTCAACTGCCTTAGGCGTACGGGGTTAAAGAATCTGTCCCTAACCAATCTCAAGTGCATACTTGGTGCTCTAAATAGTGGAACAGGTATTTCGCAGGGGTTGTTAAAAGCAGAACTCATCCATGCATTGCTACTGCTGCACTGTACATGTGATCGGATGATAGTGAAGTAGCAAACCCAAAGTAAACAGCTGATGCTCACACCCAATGCTTCAAACACTATTTTCCCACACAGTTCAAGTTCACCATGGTGCATTCATTCCGTATGATTACACGCCTGCAGCAAGCCCCATGCTTTCCAGCGCTCGTTTGTTAGCATAACCGAACGCATGTAAATGAATGCAGTGCATATGGGAACGTGCTGCGGCAATCTAAACGGACGAATGTTGATTAGCACTTTTGGCCGTCTGGGAATGAAAAACATTTGTGTCAATGGCAGTGATATTAATTACTCAAATTTGAAATGGATTGGATTACGGTGAATAGAAGGACTTTTTTTTAATAGCAGTTAGGCTTATCTTTGGTATGAATTTTGAATGCTCAGAACTCAGAAGAATAAACACTTTTACCTTGCATATGTATCAATTAGTAGTTTAAGTTAGTAAATGAGTAATTTTAACTAAATTTGTACCAGTTTGGATATTGTTGAAAATAATTGTTCTCTTTGTATTTTTCCTATGTATATTTAGGCCCAGGTTATACAGCTTTAAAATTATCAATGATTAAAATTGTTTTCTTTTCTTCTAAAATAATTTTCATACTTCCCACTTTAACTTCAAACGGTAAAATGTTCTAAGCTAAAAGTTTGGGTAAAACTTGAGAAAGAAAATATCACAATAAAGTGTTAAAAAATATTTCATATAAAAAAATATATGAAAAATCATGAAGCTATTAAAGAATGTCATTAGGTGAAATTTTAAAATTATATTTGAATTAAAAAGCTTTACTAACACCATAATAAAGTGTCGCTCAAGAAACAAACAAACACTCGTGAATGTTAAATAAGACTCTATTACTTCATACTTTGTTCCAAGATTAACGTTCACATTCAAATGACAGCTGCAACAATGTTAGCATAATGATGGCAAAAATGTCTGTAAACAAATTTATCACCAGCATTAACTTCAAATCATATTCACCATTAAAAATAATGCAAAATTCAGACTACGATCGTAAATTGTACTCGTGCAAAGTATTATATAAAATAAACTTTAAGCGGCTGCAACAATAAACTTTAAATGCTGTCAGCTGCAACAACCCACAATGTCACGTGAACGATAGGGTTTACAAATATTTTCCTTCGTCACAGCACAAAGTGAACAAAAAACATAATTTGCACCCTGTACAGCACAACCTATTAAATGTAATCGATTGTTCGATGTTGTTGTTATGTTTGTTGCTACCAACCTGTCGTTAGTAGCTGTGTACTGAATGATGCAAAAATCAATAATTGCAATTAAAATGTCAAACTGCAACAAGGAAACTGCCCATCATTGCTAAAAACGTATTACTTCCTATACATTTATTAACGCTACTACGGGTGGAACAACATCAATCAGAAACAATTGATACAGTTCAATCGGTTACACTGGCACAATTTTTGGAGTTGTGGTCGTTTCCATGTATGCAAATCCCAAACCACCGCAATCTGGATTTGCAATCGAGTTGATCTTAAGCCCCGATATTAAGCTACATGTAAAATTCCTAATAAATTAGGGATGCACATGTAAAAGACAACAATGGAAACTGCAGAATATGTATTTTTCCCATAATTAAAATAAAAAAGTTCTTGCATCCTGTGTTTTAAGGATACGATTTGGATACGATTCAGCGAACAGAACCGATGCCAGCCAGATAAAGCTCCACAGATTGTTTGCACAATTGATTTCCGAAAAATTCACTCAACAATTGTGAAATACATCGCATGGCATTAAACAACAGAGCAAGTGTATCACACCTTCCAATCGGAACAATCGCCTTGACATGCTATCGCATCTCACTCATCATCAATCAAACTGAAAGCTTTACATCGGCTTACATGCCTCTCCTTAGCAACGATGGGTTTGCTCATCCTCGTGATCGGATTACTACAGACCATTCGACCATTTTTTCCCACTTACTCTTAAACCCTCTAGTACTCACCCAACTACTCTGCAGAAGAGATCGGACTTTCTTCACTCAACACCACACAAAACGATGCCAATTCACCGTTCACGGGTGTAAAGCTATTAATGTTCTACTTTGCTGTCGACCTGATGCCTTCAGACGTCGTGTCTTGTAGTCGATGAATGTGTACGGCTTGCACATAACTTTCACTCACTAAGTGAGGGGCTCGCACTTGGCTCGTTTGATGCGGGAAGTCGCACTACGTCACGCGTCCTTAACTGATGTCGCACGGCCTGGGAACACTTGTCCCATTCAGGAATTTATACACTCTGTCACCAACACACTGTTTATAGGGCAGCACAAAAGAGACAAGCTCGCGTTGGAACGAACTTATGACACTTTTCCACACTTGAAACTATTCCGGGTTGAGTACACGCGAGTTGAAAATTTCTAGACAGATCGATCACACACTCACACATACGCGTGCGTCCGGTCGGACAATTCGAACAATCCGAGAACCCGTGCTATACCAGCCGGTTATCTGCCGCACACTGAACGTTCCGTCGGTGGATGCAGATTAATTTATACAAAGCTTCTCCCTATCGCCCGCCGGCCGCCTATTTGAAAGACGCTGCACTTCAGCCCATCGTCACGCAGTGAACCACCAATCTTGTAGAGATAATAGGATGGGATGGGTGTGAATCTGATCAACCGCCTCCACCTTCGAATTCACTCCCGAAGCTTATCGATGATAATGCGTATCGCTAAAGGTGCATCTCATTGCGGTAACACTTTACGAGCACGCGATGCTGTTCCATCGTACGGTACAGTTCCTGGTAATTCTGTGTGTGTGTTTTCTTAATTTTTTTTTAACTCAACTCTTCCGACCCAACTGGACAACTGGTGACATTTTTCCCTAGCGTGCTAATGATGGTGGCTTCGCAGCTGCAGAAAACAATCGACATCCTTGGCTGTCAATTTTTTCCCCTGCCAGTGGCACCATTATCTTTCACTCATGCCTGTTCCGAGATGTAACAACGGTTGGAGATGGTTACTTCTTTCGGTTGAGAGAAATGTATCGAATCGCCCGCCGGTAGGGTGCAATTTGAGGTCAAGTGTGATAGGCTACTTTGGTATGCCCTTTGATTTAATGTACGAAGTGCAAAAATTGGTTTACTTCCTACAAAGATAATTTTAAGATAGGTTACAAAGAAACGAGGTTATTTGCAGTGACAAACAGTATCTCTAATCAGGAAGTAATTTGGAAATAATATCTTCATTTGGCATACTTAATTCAAACGATAAAACTAATACCAGACAGACGGATGCGTCTTGAGATGTCTATAAAAATCATGCCTCGCTCTTATGGACATTATTATTTAACCCCAAAGACATCTTTGTTTTGAAGCTCAATATAAAACCAGCACCTCAAGATGGAATTTCCGATTGTGTTTCCATATATTACTTAGTATTCTAACAATTCTATGATCACTTCATACCAATGAAGCCCTATTAAAAATAAAAAAATAAGCTTTATTTATTAAGGCATATTGGAAGATATGAATACAGGATTTTGGTCAACCAAATGGGAACATATGTGTATCCTTTCCCAGACACTACACCTGATATTTAATTGGTTCTCATATCACCAATGACTTATAATAACTATTCTTTCCATCATCCCATCTGGAACAATCTTTCCCACGCAATCTCCGTCGTCTCTCGTTGTGTCTATTTACCATTCAATGTACACCCTGGAATTTCACTACCAAGTCCATAATCAGTTCAGTAAACATTAGCCTAAACCTACGCCAAAACTTTCCGGCATGCCGCCTGATGCGTTTGTCGCCTACGCCTTTTCGTTATGATTGGGTTTCCAGTAAAAAAGAGACATGGAAACACGATCAGAAAACGGTTGAAACACTCATCAAACCGATTGACAATCGTTCGGAATCAGTTACGACCGGTTTCTTATCAGCCGTTCGATAATGAACAATTCGGTATTCTTTGCACCGATCACAAACTAGTATCCGCACAGGCAAGATGCTGCAATCAGCCACGCACTTAGCACCCGCCGTTATCCGTACCGTATCCGCGTATGCGCGTCAGCGTTTGAGCGCTTTTTGGGAAGAGTTTGGCAATTGCTGTGATGGGATTAAAGATGCACCTGTATCCCCTAGCCTGTAATGAACTGTCATTGACGCTTCACATCATTCATCACGGAGGCCTGCTGTTTGAGTTCAGTGCGAAGTATACCGCCCGGACCGTGTGGACCGTCGTCGGATGTGTTATCTGTGCCGGTTCGGACTATTAAATTGAGATAGGAATTTTCCTTTAGCCCCCTTTCGCTGATGCTGCGTGACGTGTGGCGGTTTATCAGTGCCATCGCTCAGTCAACGTCTCTCCCCCTCTACGACACCTTTCTAGAAATTGGTCATTTAATAACGTCTAGTGCAGCACGACCATGGCTTGAAGCTACTACCGGGTAGCTGTAAGACTCTGAAAGCAAATATAGAAAATCCGCAGCAAAACATTACAAAGCCTTTAGGCGAAGAACGTGCCTTGGATATGCATTTCAGCTTTCATCATTTCCAAGCTGGGATGCAATTCTGTTGAATTGAAAAGTTTCTATTTTCTATATTCAAAGCTCCTGGTCAAAATCAACAAAAGTCTGAACTAATAGAAAATTGGAACCGATGGTCTCTGTACTGTGCAGAAGTTGAACAGAAATAACTCATAATATATCATGGAACGATGCTGTTTTCGGGAATATGTTTTTTGTTGAATGGCTGCAGACACTGGTTGTCGCAAAACAGATTTCATCACAGTAACTTCATGAGGTTTAGATCAATAATTTAAATTGAACTTGAAATTGACGTACCATGTTTACCAAGTAACAAGCATATGACTCTGAGCTTGCTCTAATAATTATGATTTGAATATGACTTCCAAATACTAATTATCAATACGCCAGCAATGCTCCACTGATCGCCATATTAAAAACAATCAACTGATTTAGGAATGTCCATGTGTTATGTATCACACTAATACTTCTAGTTTCTAAAACATAATATTGTTAGGATGGTTAAACTGGATAAGATAGGATGGCATGTGAGCAGTTCAATAAGGTGTTAATCAGTTAAACGTATATTTTATTAAATAGTAGTAATAGGAATTACGTTATATACGCGCTTTAGCAATTGATAAATAGTAGATTAAATAGCAAAACATAAATTTAGTTTTATTAATAACAATTCTAGATTTTTTCGACTTTAGCTTTCATTTCTACTTGGGAACAATGTATAATATAACGTACATAATATAGCTAGTGACTGTCAAGGGCAGATTTATGTTGCTGATGTTGTTGCTGCTTATGTTAGATGCAGTGTTTTTATTTATTTATTTACTTAATATCATTAATTGCATGACACGTAAATGACCAGAGCAATTGAGATCTATCTAATCTATTGAAATTATGTCTATCACATTTTTATGTTATCGACAGATCGGTTGAATAGAGCTACAAAGTATTTTTTATGCGTATCGATAGAATTATTGTAGAAATAAAACACGTAGGGAGAGTTCCGAACAAGTACAACAAGGTTTCGTTAGAGCTATACTGTCGCTTCCCAACTTCAATACATAAATGATCTTAATGTTCCGGGGGGTCGCAGCTATTTTGTAGGATTTTTTATTTCAAACACTCATTGAGCGATCGTTTGTTTCAGGGACTGTAGTCCAAGTTGTGAACAACGACTGCGTTAGCCTTTGGACAGTTCCCAGTTCGCTGATTCAAACTATAGCTTTAGGACACCATATAACCGAGCAATACTCAAGTATACACTGGACTAACGAAAGGTAGACAGACTTAAGACAGTGATAGCCAGTTATTTTAGCTGAGTGACGTTTAACGAAACTAAACATTTTCAGAGCTTTGTTTTTAATTGACATTTTAATGACATTTACTATTCACTATCTAACAAGATCTTTAAATCTCTATAGATACAAAATCATCCTAATGTCACATCTAATAGCTCTAGTAGTCTAATAAAACCATATCTGAACGATGAACCAGAACATAACGATAGATTTGTGCACATGCACTAACAAGCAGTAATTCAAACACCAAACAGAAAATCTATCTATCAACACCTGGAAAAATCCTAATGGCTTCAGCATACATTGAACAATTCTGAATCGGAAGGACAGTCGATATATCCTTGAAATATAGTAAGAATAAGAGAGATCCTAAAGTACTGCCTTGAGGTACTCCCAACGAATTGTTAAAGTTTTTAGAATGTGTGTTGTTTATCCTGACGCAATATTTCCTATTAATTACATAAGAGCTCAACAAATCCAAAAGGGATTAGGAAAATCCCATACGTTCAAGGTTGGCAATTAAAATGCTCCGATTAACGCGTTCAAACGCTGGCTTTAAATCAGTACAGGTGGTGTCTACCTGGTGGTCATGAGAAAAAGCGTGATGACACACTGAGCAGACCTCTATTAGATTGGTTCTGAATAAACGCTTAGGGACGAATCCATATTCACGGGTAGAGATGATAAAAAGGCAATAGGTCATCACAGTTTGCTACACTAGCATCTTAAGTTGGCTGTCTAGTACAACGACATGATACCACGATAACTATCAGTATTTGTAATTGTCCCCTGTTTTGTACACACGAGTTATTCAGGATAGTTTCCATTCGGCATGCAATTTACCAGTGCGCTACGAGATTCTAGAGAGAAGGAAAAGGGTTAGGGTTGCCATTTATAGCAGGTTATTTGATTTTAATTACCCTCTGCCGGATAGTCAATTCCGTATTGGTCCGGAGGGGATTCTCCCCCAAGTTGGTCCTGCCGAGTAAAGGCCAGTGCCGCTACCAAATACATCACACATTAAGTTAGGATTTTAAATTATATAATTATATGTATTAAAACCCGACAATGGTAACGCCACACAACCAGCCGGAACAAGCAACGAAGTAATCAGAATTGTTTGTTTAGTATAAAGCATGTTTACAGTTCATTCCCTATGCTAACAAAGTTTCTAGTTTTGGAAAGCGTTTAAGTTGCGAATGGGTGTGCCTTTTGCGAAACACGCACAAATGTGTTGATTTACATGCGGTAGCAAATTAACGCCGTTGCCTGTTGGCAGCCTAACATCATTTCCCGATTATGTGGGTTGTATGTGGCAAAGGATGAATAACGGAATAACAATGTATTTTGCAAAGATTTATTTAGCTTTCTGGCTCGTATTTTCAATGAGTGGAAAGGATCGAAGCTTCATTTTGTGACAGCAGCATTAGTCAACCATAAAGTAGCTGAGCGCGCGCCTAACTTATGCGCCTAAAAGTATGCTATTTGATGCTTCAGCTGAAAATGACTGTTGCTATAAAAATTAATTTGTATAACCGCTCACGTTGGTTAATTTTAAAGCCATCTTTACCGTTGCGTAATGATCATTTCATACAATATTATTGATAAATTGTTGTTCAAAATTATACATTTTGTTCCTCTCGTCAAGTGGTTAATTCAATTTCATTGACTTGAATGATGAGTTCATGGTACAGTTTGCCATGATTTGAATATCAAATATTGATTCATATTCATAGTGTTTTGCTGCATTAACCTGCTGTTAACGTTTTACCCATTTCTAACCTCAGCTTCCGCTCCCTGTTAACTTAACCAGTCCATTAAAATCACTGTTTTCCCGTGAATCTATGTTTTTAAAGCGTAATCTATCCCCCTGTAGTGGACCGCCCTACCAACAAAAACAATGCCTAATGATGTTTTCTATATTTATGAGCAACGGGTGCGTTCGGGATCCATCCATCCTTCGCCTACGACAAAATGAATCCAAATTCTCTTTCGACTTCTGACCAGGAGCAAGGTTTCGATGATAAAAAAAAGAAGAAAAATAATCTGACACCTCGATTTGAACAAGAGCTGACAGCTTCGTCAATCGATCGAAACGAAACGAATCGACGGATGTGTGTGTGTGTGTGTTTATTTTTTCTTTACTTTTTGTTTCGACCTGAAACTAATTTCATCCCCCTTTCCGGTCGAAAGTGATGGACGTCGGGTTGCTTCCACTGTAACGCACAACCGAAAAATCTACCGCCACGCTTTCTACAGCATAGGTCAGATCCGTTGATGCGCGATGGTCATCCGTTATACGAAAGGGAAGTGACAGAATGTTTACCAGCGCAAATGTTACGCTGTCCTTCGTCTTGCATGCTACACCCTTACCCGGCGCGAAGCATTGATTTCCGTACCGCTATTCGGAAAATTTGGTGGTCCACCAAATTTTGTCAATCGACAAATCGATGTCACCCGCCAGTCCGAGAAGCGCTGAGAAAATTGATCCGGACTTATTTTTAAGCATAGATCACCATCATCAGGGGACGGTGCTTCATGTCACATAACCTGCTGGTGGTCTGGATCATGTCGTTGATGGGAAACGGAGGAGCTAGTTGTGGCTTATCTGATTCGTTCAATTGGTTTTCAAACCAATCGTTCAAACAACTGGCTCAATTTTCCATCGATTTTCCCACCCGCTTGCGCCGATGAGCGTAGGTGATTAGTTCAGCGGGTTTATCTGCCACTTCAAATTGACCACATGTTCCCCATTGCCGGTGAAGAACTATTTTTAACCTTCCGTGAACGTGTGCGGACGGGGCGGACTCACTGCACCGTTCCTTGTGCGATGCAGGTTCACAAAACCATTATTCATTCCTTATTCTTACGTATTTGGCAATGAAAACATCTCTTCATACCTGGATGAAACTCGTCTTTTATTCTGTCCTCGGCACAAAATCCCTTGAGCACAAGTTTCCAGTGAACAAAAGAAAAGCATAACATTACAACAAAATAAAAGCAATGCGACTACCATCTAGAAAATGGTGCTCATCTTTATCCATTACGAACAAACAGCATTTATCAATCATGCTTTGTAAAAATGAAAAAGGAAATATCTCTTACAAATTCCCAGCCACATTAAGAACTTTTGACCTTAACAACAAAATAGATTTGATGGATAAATGAAAATTTGTTTTCGTTTAATACCCTTTTGGAGATAAAACCTACTAAAACACTAAAATTACCTACAAATAGCTATCCAAAGTATGGTACAAGTAAGCTTTAGACTGTCTTTATCGTTTGGCGAAGTGCAGCAGCAATATCGAAGGATTTGGTTCGTAATTCAATTAACACTCACATCAAATAAACATATATGCAAATGAATCTTCAACACTGTTAACAACCCAACTACATGCTAATGAAATGTAAATCTGAATCTCATCTCGTGAAATGTGTATGGCAAAATGGTTTACATACATTTTAAATGCATACTACTTTTAGTTCATTTCGAGTGTGCATTCAGCTTTAAAAACCTTTAAACATATTTTAAATAGGATAATTGATGCTTATTGCTTGAAACGACACATAGCCATACCACCTGGCTATTCGTTATGCAAGAAACATTATTGAATACTTTATTGAAATTTATATTGAAAATTATAACTTTATCAAAAAAACTGCATCAGGTTTGTAAAGATACGACAAAAAAGCCAAATGTGCAGAACAAAATGCTGAACAACATTTGAAAATTTTAGTGGAATTTTTTTAGATTTTGAAGAAGAAATGATTTGAAGATATGAATGTAGAAATAAAAAGATGAAGAAATTACCCATTGGCGCTGTCCAGTGGAGTATTCGTAGCGATGTCGGTTTTCACATGACGGGACCGAAACAAAATTCCATCCGGACCAAAAATTTGTAATGGCCGTTCTAATGAAAGTAAAACAGAAGGAAAAATCGAAATTTATGTATCAAACGTTCGTTATCTACTGAAATACCCCGTAGAACAAACGCTGGTCCCTGTAATCACTACTCTTGCAATGCTTATCACTCGTGTAAAGAGGAAGTATTCGCTTAACGATAGCGCGACATACGCTTGTACATCGGATCGCATATCTAGCCGTGTTACCCGAAGTCACTCTCACGCTCACGACACGGTACATCAAGCGTCGGGATGCTCGGGAGAGCATCTTCGCCCAACAACGATCCCGACAGCACCGTGGCGAGAAAAGCGCGTTACTGCTGGCCATTCTGCAGATCAACGCACAACATCAGTTGCGTTACAACCGTCGGTGAACGACGAGCACAACTCGGAAAATCGGAACCGCACCAGATTGCAGGAAAATCCGTCACGGGAAACTCGTGTGTTTGTGTTCTGGAGTGATTTTGAAAGGCCTGCCAACTTCAATTTGAAGTGAGTGGGACACTTAAAGCCGAAATACGATCGAGTGTAGTTTGCTATAATAAAAAAAAACACCTTAGATGAATACGTGATCCACCAACCGATTAGTTACAGTGCAAAAAAAAAAAATCTCCCCAAAACGGAAAGGTGAAAAATTCATCTGCGTGACGTGATTACAAACACATTCCACCTTGATTTATTGCCTGTCGAAGCGCGGTGGAAAGTAAAAAATTTAAAAGTGAACAAAAAAGCTTAACCCAAACCGTAAGGTGCCCTGTGTCGTCTGGTCAGTGTTGGAATTCCATTCTTTCGTACGACATTAGTATGAAATGTGTGCTGTCACGAAAGATTCAGATTGATTAAAATACGCTTCGGTGGGAAGTAATGAGATGAATAGTGAAAAAATAATTTAATTCCAAATCGCATGTTTTACGATCAGCTTTTCTACGGCGAAAGAGCATTCGCCCACAAAGTGGCACTCAAAGCGGATCAACAAAATGTCCTTCCCGGAATGGTGTCCTTTTTCGTTCTACGCATCGATGACTACCGCTCCGAGGCGGGGATAAACGGATGTGAAAGCTTTATTAATTAACTCACCGAACGGTAGAACATGAAGCGAAAGGATTACTAATTAGACTTCGAAACATACCCAGCTAAACATACATTCATTCCTCCCGAGAACCGACTAAGACAAGAAGGTAAGCATACGGACGATGGAACATTTTTTTTGTGGGATAATACTATTTTTTGTTGTCCCTTACGTTTGAATATCGAACGAGATCAATCGTCGTGTCACAGAGGCGTTAAAAGGGTCGAACCGCACGGTACCAACGGTTGGGAAAAGTTTTACGGGTCAGGTTTACCATTTACCAATGGTTTCATTTCATTAGCATAATTGCTGGCAAGAGTTTTGCACTTCCATTATGCCGAGAGAGCGCTTCATTGATTTTACGGCAGACGAAAATATTTCATAGCAAATCGCTAATGAACATCACTGCAATAAGAATTTTCGGGGCAAACCAAGTAAAATGATCTAGATTTTTTTATTCCAAGAAAACGGATCTACATATTTTGAACGTAATCTTTCAGTAAGAATGGTTGATGGCCATCCAACAGTGTTTTAATAAGACTTTAAACGATATTTTACTTTTGCGCTAGCCTTCAAGGGATTTAATAACATTCTAGTAAAAGCCAACTCGCTTTATTGAAAATTTAAACATTGTTTACCTTTATTTTGTTGTTAACATTACAAGCAGGGATAGGAGTTTACTTTGTTACAATAGAAATTATTTATCATAATATTCATAACACTTTGGTTTGTTTTGTAGCAATTAACTTGACGGATGAAATCTCTAGCAGCAGCTTTAAATATTTTATAAAATTACTTTTAATCCTTATGGTATAAAAAAAAATTATATCTAACATTCTATCATCTAGGCCAGGGGTCTCCAGACTTTTCAGTTCGCGGGACTACCGTAACTGATTAACGGTTACTACCGCAACCGGGGATCAATTACTCAATTTCTTTCGGGCCATTTACGCAGCTGTTGCGCTGCGAATAGTTTTGTTTTTTGAGTAATTTAGGTCAAAATTACAACAATTTAATTAACTAAAACAATAATTATTAATTGAATGGTAAAAAATATTACTACTGCGTTTGCATAAGGAAGTTTTATGTATTTAATAGCAATAATTGCAATAGTATTGTAGGCAGCACCTTAGGTTGCTCTCAAGGGTTGCAAGCGGCATGCATGTACATGCTTTAATATGCTCCTTAGGCAGCCAGTTCTCTAGCGCGTACCTCAACATTAATGTTGTTGTTGATTCTGACTCGATTTTGATTTTGACTCGATAAAAATTAGAAGAAATTTCAGACGACTATAGAATTCCCATTCTTGCACATATTTGATATTAAGTATCATAAACACTGAAATATGCACTATTATTGAACTAAATAGTTGTTTTACTGTCCTCAACACGATCATATGATAAGAATCTTCAATAGAGAAGAGCCTGATTACCTGTCATGTCTATATTCTCTTTATCTGCCTATATTATTTTTCTTCTAATATAGGTATTTTAATATAAATTTTATATCTAAAAGGATGGGAGACAGTTTTTCTCCCATCTTTTATATGCTCCATATACTGGTGGACTCTATAGTAGACGTTCCCCGTTACAGTTATTTGTGCAGTAGAAGAACTGGAATTACGAAAAGCCGCTTATAACGACCTTGGTCAAAACGATCAACGGAATTAGAACGACAACTCTTCGTTCATTCGATCAAACCATTGTTTTTTGTGTCGTTTGATGGAGATCCATCCTCCTGTTTTGTTTTGGCCGACGTTTCGATGACGTCACCACACAGACTGGGATTAAGTGCAGAATTGCTGCCATCTAGAGTCGGACATGCCTATACGTAGAAGAGACGCATTCTTTGCGTAATGATTCGACATATGTTGAGACAATTTACGAAAGAACGCACCACCTGTAGGGAGCCTGTGAAACCTGGGATGCAAAACTATTTAAAGTTATTGCAGTAAGAGCTTGTTTGGATACATTAATGTTAATTACAAAAAGTAATTACAACATCATAAAGAAGAACTTCCATCTCCCTAGGAGCACACAATTAATTATCCTGCACCGAACATAACTGACCACAATCGGTAAACCCGCTTTGATAAACATACATAAACATCCTTCACAAAAGAATAAGTGAAGTTGTTTTCATTTGAATTAAAATTAAAAAAAGAGTATTTATTTTAATGAAAATCCACAATAACCAGCCACAGAAGGGGAGCATTCGTGCAAATGCAATCTATGAATTTGAAATTAATATTATAAAAAGCTTGTTGCTCACGTATCGGTTATCCAATATTTTCATAATTTTTTTTTTTATATAAAGGACGGATGCTTTTCCCATTGATCCTGTTTTATTCGTTAGAACAGCCTGGCCGCATAAACCACGTAACCGGATATTTAGTTCTGCGAACGAAGGTGTGTTCCGGATGAGATTTGCCTCGGTCCTGTCGTGTGCAGACCGGCACCGCTACCAATACACTACCCGTTCGTACATAGAAATATAGTTTGATAAACTTTATGTACAGGATAGTGCTGATAGAAGGATAGTTCAGAGGCCAACAGTATAATAATTTCATTATATATCGTAAAATCGTGGATAAAAGTAGGATGCATTGCAGCTATGCACTTACGTTCGGTACGTGGCAATGATGTAGCCTCGTTCAATGTGGTCAACACACACTAATTTAGCAGTGCGTGTATGAAAGTAAATTTTAAAGCCAGTAGAAAACGATCGGCATTAAATGCTTGAAATGTTAACGACCTCGCACGCATTACCTTTAAACACCTTCCAAAATGCCAATTAATGATGAATCAGGTGATGGTTGTGGATAGAAGAGCACGCTAGTAAAGTATAATGAACCAGCTCACATTTCAACTCTCTTTGTGTGTTTCACGCATACTAATTAAACAGAAATATGAGACAAAGAAATTCCGCTCAAACAATGTCCTTAAAAGCATGTTAATACAGCAACGAATCTCAATTACACAGTTCACGGTATTAACCCCCGCGTGGAAGGTTTGCACGTAATTAATCCGGAGATGTGTGTGAATTCGATAGCCCTGTTCCCGGAGCCCAGACGGCGTGACAGTGCGTGTCATTGTACGGAGGTGTGTCCTCCGGCAAATGGCGCCCTTAAGTCGGCAGGGAACCGGAACGCTTACTCGCAAAGACACACGTGGCCCATCCGGCGATAATCGAGTTCGTGTGGCGGGGCGAGAACTTGCGGTCGGGACCCATCTCATATTATGACAGATGCTGTTGGGTCCCGCCGGAAAATACGCATATCATTTATAATTTTTCCATTTTGTTCCTCACACTGGAAAAAGGTTGCATATGGTCCGGTGAGATTTGGATTAATATGTTTGTAACAAATTTTGGCCCGGTCTTTTACGCAATGAACAATCGTCTTGCACCGGAAATTGCGGTCGCTTCCTATTTTTCGTACCAGCTGTATTGTGCTGTTAATAGTTTACAACAACATGTCAACTGTAATAATTTAACATCAATGCACGACACCGGAACATTCTTTTCCTTTGAGATGGCTTTACATGTCTCACCATTTGGCACAGCCCATTGCTCACAAGGGTTTAAGATCGTATATATTCGTATCCGAAGCCTGCTCGTGCGTATGGGCACATTTATTACATTCACGTAAAAAAAAAATCATATCTTTCACCTTCCGAACCTGTCCCACCGTAACGGCAAAGTAACTCCGCCTGGAACAAAGGAACATATCCGCATCCCCATTCCGCAAGATGTCATAAAGCAAAAAAGCTGGTTGCGGGAAGATTCGTTTTGCACGAAGAACACTTCTCCTGGGACACGGTGCGAAAGATATATGACCATAAACGTAGATTGAACGTTTATTGTACCTTTCTTCTAACGCAACCAAGTGGTTTTTTCGTCAATGACATACCGGCAGAATGATCCTGGCTGTGTTTGTCACATCGAAGCACTCCAAAGACATTGGGGACAACGCAAACGGCAAACCCAAAACTAATTTGCCATTTCGGTTGATTGTATAGTGGTGATAAAAATATGGTTTCCTAATTGATTTTCTTCTCCTAGCTTTTACGTACGATAAATCACGACACGGCACGGGACGGTGGAGAAGAAAAAAAAACTTACAATGCATAATCGAAGTCACAACACAATACGTTTCGTGGAACGATTGCGAAAACCACTTGACCGTGTAAGCGATCGATGAAGAGCATCTTCGATGGGTTGGCACAGACAGCGGGGAAAAAAAGACACAAAAAGATCGAATTTTCTATACGCAACTTGCCAGGAATCGCATTAGCACAGCCGGAGATTTAATTACTGACTGAGCATCTCTAGCACGACAGGAAGTGGAACAGCCTTTGAACTATTTCAGCCTCAATAAACGAAGAGCCTTCGGACAAAGGGAAACGAATATCAACGTTAATAAAATGAACTGAAGGAACTGATAGAAACTGTTTACAGTTAAAGTAATTCGTAACATCAAATTTGCCAACCACAGTATTAACGGTCGCCCGGAAATTCTACACGAAAGTAAAGTTCGAGTTTGAACAGCTGAAACCGACACTGTTGGATGATTTTAATTTTTCCTGTGGTCGTTGTCCTGATGAGATATAAAATTCCAGACCCATCTGAAACAGTGACAACACCTGTTTTTTCGCGCATTACGTTGCAATAGGAACTTCCCCACATTTCCCCACGAAATACATTCCGAGAGCTTTATATTACTTCCGCTGTACAGAACAGAATTTAACAACAGATAGTATATGACAAGTCTTACTTCCCGATTAACTTATTCCTTAGGGCGATTAAATACGTTGAACTCGCCGTATTCTATTAGGTGCGCAAATAAATAACGGCCGTTTTTTCATAAGTTTATTTTTACTCGTGTCATTTTTATTTGAAGAAATTGGGTCAATCAAAGTATTGGCCATTATTATTTATTACTTTCTTCCACCTTTCGGGTAAATCGCGGATTCCTTTTCGGAAAAATGATACGTTTTTCGACGCAATCCAGGTATCCAACCAATTCTGGATCTGTTCATAGGAGGAGAACTGCTGGTCAGCCAATCCATGTGCCATGGAACGGAACAGATGGAAATCTTATGGATCTCCAGATCCATAGGATCCGGAGCCAGATCCGGAAAATACGGCGGGTTCGATAAAACATCCAATTTGAGGGTATAAGGGTAGTTTTTCACAGGTTGGGCAACATGTGGCCGAGTATTGTCATGCAGCAGAATAACTTTGTCGTGGCGTGATGGGTATTCTGGCCGTTTTTTCACGCAGAGCTCGTCTTAAACTCATCAATTGTTTCCGGTAGTGTTCACCAGTGATTGTTTCTCCCGGTTTCAGAAGTTCGTAGTCCGAGCTGGTCCCACCAAATACTTAGCATAACTTTCGAGCTATGGATGTTCGGTCGAGCTGATGATGTGAGGGTATGACCGGGGGATCCCTATGATTTTTTGCGCTTAGGATTGCTGAACAAAATCCACTTCTCGTCTCCCGTCACGAGTCTGTGCAGGAACCCCTTTCTGTTGTGCCACTGGATCAGCAATTCACACATGCAGAGTCTGCGTTCAATGTCCCGCGGCTTCATCTCGTGTGGTATCCATTTGCCCTCCTTCTGTATCATGTCTAACGCATTCAGCCGTGATGATATGGCCTGACGAGTTACACCAAGCACGGCTGCAAGCTCTTCTTGCGTTTGGCAGTGATTTTCCTCCAGTAAAGCCGTCAATTCTTCGTCGGCGAACGTTTTCGGCCTTCCTTCACGTTGAGCATACTCCACGTCGGAACCAATCCCGACACCTTGTTTCGCTTAGAGCAGCATCGCCGTAAACACTCGAAAGCTCTCGATGCGCTTCGGCTGCCGTTTTCTTCGCACGAAACAAAAACAGCAACACCTCCTGCATATGGCGCTTATCCGTCTCAAAATCAGACATTTTCAAGAACTAGGAACTCGCACGAAATAATCACTAATCCGTTTACTCAGTTGGATTATGTCATGACGTTTGTAAACGTCAAAATCGCGCGACAGTCCACAGTGCCCCCTTCGATTTAAAAACGGCCGTTATTTATTTGCGGACTGTTAAATAATAATATATACTGTTAAACCCTGTAAAAACATAATGTTTTGCAAAACTTTACCCAAATGATGTACATAATAGTAATACCACATGCTTGTACTCGTACCATCCTAATTTAATCATAAAAAATTCCCTTTTTAACTTCAACTCTTGAGCACGCTGATACATACACCGACGACTAATTGTGCATTCACTAAATTGGGAATTCAATTCCATATCCCATTTTACCGATTCAGTAAAGTCTTGTTTGTATCTCTATCAACCGTCGGTAGAGCAGAGCATTGGCTGGGTACTAACCATCAATTTTCAAAGACAAAATAATTGCAATAACTGCATTGCAAAACAGCGAAACTAAAACAGCAATGAAAGGAAAATCCATTCCTTCCTCTTTGTTATGGAAAATATGTATATTGGATTAATAACCATCTTCCCGCATCTATCTGTATCTGTATGGAAAAGGTAAAACACGATAAAATTCCTCCCACCTGCACCGAATCAAGTTTGAAAATAGTTTAAACGCTCCATAAAATCTCTTCAATGCTATTTAAGTTACGGCACCGGTTAAAGTACCTTCCAATCATTTCATTCGCGATGAACGATTGCAACACTAGTTGCGCTCCCATAAACAGCCTTGCGGCGAGCGATAACTACGTGTTGAGCAGATGATTCAATTTAGCAGCAACATGTTGCAGTTTTACTTTCCTAACACTTTCTCGTACCACCATCGCCGTAGGTTAACACCTTTGCCGCACATCGGAACTGTCCAAACAAATCGTTAAATCTGATCTGCTTGAACACAGCTTCGATTTACACAATTTCTTTTCTCTTTTTTCGGTTTTGTTACTGCACCTTACAGTGTGCGGTTATGGCTTTACCACAACCTCAATATTCTAACGCTTTCTAGCCCTTGGGGAGAGAGAGAAAGTGCGAGAGAGATGGTTTGAAATCGAAGGTTTAATACATTGCAAAATGGAGCATCATATAAACATTTCAACTTTTTTGGTTGGTAAACCCAACCAGCAAACCCAATGGAAATTTATAATAACACGCTACACCGGAAGAGCGAGTGGTTACGGCCTGGATTCACGATGAAGGTAAAAACGATCATGTCTCTAAAAATGGAATAGATTGGAATACCCATTACAATAACGCCACCGTACCCGCTCTCGATCGTTTGCGGTACCATATTAATCTTCAGCAAGCAGTACGGCTTTAATATTGGTTGTTGTTAAAAGAAGTATGAATGCCCACTGTTTAAATGCTCCGTCCCACGTCACCCGGTAACCGCCCGCTTCCGGTTCTGTGATCCGGCACCACGCAAACACATAAACAAAGGGATTAGCACCACGCGCGCTTGCCGTGCGGTTTCGTGTACCCGGCGTCATCGCAAACTACACACGCTAATATCGGAACCGACGCATGCAATGAATTAAGAGACATTCGGTGCGTTCGACTTCCTTCGTGACTGTTTGCACGTCTCGTTTGCACTAGCAATTTAATTAGACCAATTACGGGCGAAACGGCAGCTGATAAACATTGGCATCCAGCGCTATCCGGACACCCGGGAAGCCACGATTCACAACACAACCGCTTCCCGGTTGGGTTGCCGCAAAAGCAACGTTCGGAAAGGAGCAGATAATGGTGTCCTTGGGTACATATTTAAACTAACCGAATAGATTTTGGATGCCTACCGCATACACTTGATTGCGTGTTTTGAGCGCCAACTAACGGATTTTTTTTATTTTAAGTAAATAATAACGTTAACTACTTATTATTAATCAACCTAAAATGCTTTAAAGGTGTGAAGACATTATTTCATAATGTCAATCTGCTCCTAATAATAGATAGTTAATATAATAATTAACTTTTGTGAAAATTGCACGCAAATCATGTTTAATATGCACAAGTCTGATTTTGTTTTTATGAGAAATACATACATTTTTAGAGGCTGTTATATTACATTATAAAATCTTTGTATGAGACTGGATTATTAGCTTTGACAACAATTTTCTTGTCAATTGGGAAGGATGAAAACATTTGACAAGAATAAAACTTTAATATTTTCACTCATCTAACTCATAAAAAATGTTTTTCAATTTATTTAAAAAACTCCATCAACAGCCACACAAAAAATCAATATTAAGTAAGAAAATTGCTGCCTTCACAACAACACTTTTGTAAAACCACAATGTTGTCAATTGCTGGTAGGAAGGGTAAAACTAGACTGCACATCTAGTACAACACTTCTCTATTAACACGCGAAGAAACGTTTCCTATGGACACGGGACATTGGTCAACAATTGGTCAACGTGCTAAATACTATATAGTCATAACAATACCCGACGCGTTCGATACTGAATCGGCCATTAGTTCAGTACAATGGACTAAGCTAAGAGCGTTATTGCTCATCAACGATGAAGTGGAGGTGATATGCATTCAGTGTATTGGTGTCTCCAGTGCATTGCCCGTACGGAATATTTAATTCATTCATTCATTTCTGCCGTTGCGTTGGGTTGGGGAATATTTTCTTGGGGAGTTTGCATAGCTTTGCAATAAATTCGTCTTTCGTATTACGTTTGAAACGCCGGGACCCCGTCTGTTTATGATCCCTATGATGTGCATGCTCCATATTGCAGCATGCTTCCGTTGTTTGGAGTCTCTCAAGCATCGAGAAATGTAAAGGAATTGAGAACCATCAGAAATATTTCACCAGTGTTCTTTACAGACGAATGCTTGGGTGTTCTCCCTTGCCATCTTATAAAACTCGCTGTGTACTTTTTTTATTGCATTCCTTCAATCTGATACGTAGTTTGGCCCATGTGAGCATCTTTAATGGTTTAGCTTCATATGTCTACAGATGGTCCGGATCTGTTCTTCTCTGTATATCTGTCTATTTCTTTCTGTTCTTTTTACCCCCGTGATTCCTTCACATTGAAAACGCGACATTCTCTGTATAGCCAGAATGATCCGATACTTTCCCGTTTTAGATAGTTCAAAAGATTTTACGATCACTTTGACATTAACTTTTCCTACATCTTCTTTCGAGCTCGTGTATGTTCCTTCCTTTTTGTCTCTTTGTGTTCCCTTTTGCTGTCTGTTTTATTTTCTTCCTGTATTACTAATATGCATATTCAGTTTTTATTCTCACGGTCGTTTGTATTTTTTATAATACTTATTATTATTAAGTTAGGTTATTAAGATTATTTGTTATATATATAATTATATATAATATACAATTAGCCAGATTGGCAGATTCGTGATAGTATTAAATAAACACTTAACAAACAAAGAAATAAATAAATTAGTCATGTCACAGCTTAAATATTCCTGTAAGACGATATTATTTATTATAGCACTTACTTCTACACTTCCACATAAAATTACATCTGCACATGATGGAGGCGCCTAATTATTCACCACGAAATATGCCATTCAAACCGGCAGACCAAACACCGAAGAAAATTTACGTGTTTTACCACCACCGTGAAGAATTATTAACATATTCCTCAATTTGAAAGACGCTTGCCAGTATGTTGATTCAACTTCCTGGCGCGGAAATTTAATTGAACGAAGGTTATATTTAAAATGCGTCTAGCGTATATTTATTTGTCCCTAGTGTGTACACAAAAGTACGTACCGAGCATAAGACACAACAACGGATTTCGACACGTACGCTATAAGCCAACAAAAATCAATTTCATTGTATCAACACCAGCAACAAAGTTGATTTAATATGGAAATGTTTCGTGTAAGATCTGTTCCATCAAGTCATATTTCCCCTCCTACTGTGTGGAAAAGTTTCCTCTTTCACATTGTTCCATACTGACAGTTGTAATGGATGCGCCGTAAAAAGTTTGTTGAAGCTTCTGCATGAATGTAATCCGTACGAGAAGATTCCAACGAGAGAAGTAATTTCAAATTGGCCGCTTACTTTTCTCTTTTGCTTTTGTTTTGCTGTTCGAGCTACATTTGTTTTGAATCAAATATTCATCATGCCTTTTAAATCTATCTTGCTTCCAGGAACTACACTTAATAAGAGAAAATTCTCAAAAATACTCGCTAGCAATGTTTTTGCGTGCTTAAAAAAGTGCGACAGCGCGATATCAAATACACACACATTCACACAAAAACATAACTAACAAAGCAATGAGATAAATCAATGTCGTTTTTTGTGACATTTGGGGAGAACTTTCTCTTCTTTGCAACATCGTAAAAGAATTTATTATTTGTATTTCGTTTCATTAATATCAAATTAAAAAGTTCTATAATAGTTTAGTGGATGGAATTTGGAACTTTGGATGACCTAAGAACTTCTGAAACCTCAAACATTGTTGGCACCGAAAATGTATCAATATTCATGCCTCATCAGATTCCATCTTCACTTTCCGTGGAGAATTTTGAAGAATAGAACATTTTTCGATTGTTCAGAACATTATTCCACTTAAAGCAATATTCCATTTATTTTGTTTTTTTTGTTTTGTGTTTTGAGCTTTATTTTGTAGCATATTTATATAGACAATAAATAAATGCTAGCAATCGGTACAAAGCGTACTTTATCAAATGTCAATACTACTTAAATACGGAACAAAACGATCTGTGCGGAAATTAAACGAATTCTACTTATTCTTTCATCGAATGGAACAATACATCGTTTCGCATCAGCTTAGAATGTATTCTTTTAGGCGTAATGGTCAACTAGGTCATGGCTGCCATTGTCGGTTTGATAGACTTATTTTACCACACAATCGAATAGTTGTTCCATGGTATGGGGAAACGGTCTGGATGGGATTTTGTACCGGTCCTGTTGTGTGAGGTGGGCTCCAGTACCAAATACATAACCAAAACACTCGTCCTATGTCATTTTTAAATAAGAAAATGTCTTAAAATACTCCTTAAAATTATATCTTATTACGCACCTAAAAATGTACGACATCGAGAAATCTAAAATAAATTTTCTAATGTTATTTTTGCAACATTTTGAGAAATCGTCTACAGCAAAGCAAAGTTGTTTACATTACGTTCCATGAATAACAAAGCAAAAAAGTTCTAACAGTTTAGTAGAGGAAGAAAAGCGATGGTCTAACAAAATTCTCAAATCTGTTCAAAGCGAACGCGTATCAATATTCATGCCTCGTCAGATTTCATCTCCACATTCCGAAGAGTTTATCAATGAAATAAACAATTTTCATCTGTTTGCTACATAAGAAAAGTGGAATGGAGCTTTATGTAGTAACATATTTATACCGCCAATGAATTAGTGTAGCAATACTGCCGGTCCGACAATCGTAGTTGTCGATCTAGTAACACGGCGTATCGACCTTACCGAGTAATAGTAATATTGACATTGAGTAAGAAAACAAAAAAAATCAATTAATGCACATTTTTTCAAAGGTTGATGTTAAATAATTTTGCATAAAACTTAATAAATTGTCCTTTGTTGGTTTTTGTCCTACTTTTTTTTTATTCTTTTATTGCGAAATGTTTTGCTATATCTTGGAATTTAATTGATTAAAATTGGAATGGCCAAATAACATTTCATTTAAAGATCATGCGTATTTGAAGATCATTTTTAAATTCGCAATTTACTGTCACATTTTCTCGATTATTTACACAAAAACACTTAAAACATTTGTTTTTATTATTTTATAAATCCACTATTTATTACTCATAAGTGCTTTTCCGAGGTTGTCCAAACTCCATCAAACATTGGAAAGATATAAAAAATATGTGAAAAATGTGAAATTCACCACATTTCATTCGAATAATGTTGTAATCTATCAGTTTAAAATTTCAAACAAATTGCAAAGAACAGGTGTCCATATAGTTATGGTAAACACTATAGCAGCACTTGTTCAAATCAGCAAAATAATGGAATTCAATGCATATGTATAGCAAACAAATGACATATTTGTTATCCCTTGTGCTACGATATACATATACTACGTATGTTGTACATATACTACGATTCCTAATTTTGTTTTCAGATGTTTCCATAAAAAAGTAAATGAAAGATTTAAATTTCTACTTAACGACTTAAATATTATAAAAAGTTAACGAAATACATACTGAAGATTGTAACAGGCAGTGTACTTCTTTTATGACTTATACTACTGTGTCCAAAACATAAGCTGGCATTTTAATTTCAACGTACTACGAATCTATTTTACATCGAAGCAACTAATTATAGAGCAAACTCAATCACCTACGCACATCTAGCTCTATTTGAGTGTGTGTGTGTGGGAATAAAACAATCTTATAGTTCTACGAACCTACATAGAAATACTCATTCTATCACAAGTATCTTCTCTTCAGCGCGTCTTCTGTCCATCAAACCAACCGCTCGTCTTTTAGTGTGCTATTCGCTTTCATCATCTTAACATCTTACATCGCACGAAAAACTTTATCATTTAATTACGACAGACCCATGTACAATCAATCATTGGTATAACGGTGCGCCTCACATCTTAGGTTTATCCCGTAATTGATGTCACATTTCCATGACTGCCAGCTGCAGCACGACGCTCGCACGCCGCTGCTCGGTTGTGGACAACTTTATTAACTCGTCGCGGGACGTGCTGGTTGCGGGGCGATGGGACCGTCAATTAAATTGCTATCTTGCGCTCCTTCTTTCCAGCACCCAACCAGTAACGGGTTGCGCACATGTGTCAGTAAACGAACGCGATACGCGGATTGAAGATTCATCCAGCGTTTGCGAAACACACACACACACACAAAACGAGCGGAATCAATTAGAACTGGACCGTACTACAATCGGCCGTTTGCTCAATTAGATACCACGGTTTAAGCTAAAGTTGAACAAAATGACGATGAAAATGGTGGTGGTTTTAGATGGATCCCGGTGGGGGTGAGAAAATGTATTCACAGCCCCATGTACAGTACTGCCATCGCGGACACGGCAGCTAAGAAGGTGCATCCACCGGAAATGAATGTGATCACGACCGTCGTTCCAGCTGCATCGATTAGAACGCCCATCACCAGTGAAACGATTAGCTGTAAATGATGCACAAAGCGATAATCGTCAACGCCAGGGGAAACATTGTAATTGAATCACGAAGAAAAGGGTAGTGTTACCTGGGCAAGGCACAGGACGCTGCTCATCATCGACACGTCTGCTCCGAAACCGCGTGGTTCGTCACTTTCCACACACTTGCCATCTACCATGTGGAACTACAGTGGAGAAGAAGTGAGATTTATAGTGGATGTGGTAACTGGTTGACTGGGTTGTTATACCCCCAGAACCTCATTTACAGTACCTGAAAGTAGGCAATCATTACTTGCAGAGAGCAATCCCCGCATATTACGGCACATTTTGGACATGCTTGCCAAATTGTCTTACTAATTGCATACTTTCAGGCGCACGACACACAAGTATACCAACATACAGCGTACTTACCGAGTTTTTCGAATGATAATGGGAGATCAGGAGGAACGGCATGCAGAAAATGGTGGCGTACATGATACCGGTGAGCGAACAGCAGAGCATCACGATGGCACGGTTGCGCAGAAAACCCATCGCCAACATGCCGACACAGTGTGCCATCAAGCCGCAAACATACACGGGTCTTGCACCGACCCGATCAATCAACTTCTCTATCACCAACGAGTACAGTGAGGCACAACCGGAGAACAGTGCCATCCCCCAGCAAGCAAAGCGCACTCCTTCCTCGTACCGCACGAATGCCGGCGAATGCTCCAGGGCCTACGAGCAGATGGTGACCAAACAATTATAATCATTTTAAGCCATCAAATTTACCACCATTCTTACCTGCACGTCACCGTGGAACACCTCCGCGCCTACAAAGTCGGTAAAGTACAAACAGTACGGTAGATAACCCATGTGGGACAGGAACTGCGTCAGGCATAGGATCTTCATCGAGCGTGGCATCTGCAATGTGTTGCGTACAAACTGGCGGAAGCCCACGCTTTCGGTAAGGTGCGTTTGGGCCGTATATTCATCGCCCCGCATGCGTTTCACCTCGTTCTGTAACGCAAAGTGCGTGACCGGCCGGAGGAGCTCATCCTCTTCCTGCACCGGCAGCGGTATCTCCGCGAAGCTGGTCAGCGTGCTTACCAGCCCAATCAGCAGCACGACCCAGTTGGCCGTGAAGACGGCGGCTTCGTTGCTTTCAAAGTACTGGCCAATCGGGAGAGCGCTCCAGTCTATCGCACCGAACAGATAGCCAAGCAATCCGCCCATACCACCGATCAACATCATCGTGCTGAGTACACGGGCCTGGTCCTGGATCGTGCACACCTCCATGGCGTACGTTCGGCACAGCCCGTTGGACGCTTCGGCCGAGAAGTCGGTCGTCGTCAGTCCGATGGTGGTGATTGTGGCAATCCAAGCGACACTTCGCAGTCCAACCGTTTCCCCAATGAGACGTCCGTACGGAAGTAGCATCATGCCGAGCAGCATCGCAATGCCAAGGATCAGCAGGACAGGCCTTCGCCGGCCCCAAGCAGACCGCAGCCGATCGCTGACGGATGCTACAACCGGCACAAACAGCACGCCAACAATGGGTGGCATTGCCCACATCATCGTCATCACCGTGTGGGGCAGTCCGATCGCCAGCAGAATTGGTGCAACGAAGGCCGTCTCGGTCGCGTACGTACACTCGATGCCGACGATTAGCAGTGACAGCCGTACCAGCTCCCATCGTGTTTTCGTGCTAAAATTACACCCAAAACAACCGACCACACACGTGCGTGTCCGTTTGACGTTCAACTCACTCCACAGTGGCGTGCCTGGTGACGCGATTCCAATAGCGCGGTTTGCAAACTATCACCAGTACACTGACTTACCGAAACGTGTGATGATAAGCACTGCTCCGGTGTGCTTTAGCATACAGAAAACGCCGGCTCAGCATACCCTTCAGCACCTCGTCGTCCGTCGGTTCCTTACCCTCCATCGCACACGCTTTAATCTAATCCAACCAACGAAACTCTGATTTCGCGTACGTATGAATGCTACAGGTACCTGGATGGCCGGCAAGGAACACACCCGAATAGTCTTATCTAACTTCGGCGGCCTACTATGTTTTGTCACAATGCTGCTTGTTCGACCGCTGACAGGCAACAAACTTCGGGTGCGTTTGATCGCGCAAACGCGAACCTTTCGGAAAGCGACCAAACGCAACTGCCGTGAACCGCTGAAGCATGCGCGATGCGTTCTGGAACAGAAGTGGCGAGCTAGTTTGAGATATCGTACAGCAAACCTTGTGTCATTGAGAGTCGGAAACGAACGACCGTTAGAGTCAGTACATAAGACGGTAAAAAAATTCGTTCAACAAAGCTACTCGCGGTATGTAGAAGACACATCAAAAACAAATACACCCAACACGAACGCCTCCATTCCACGTCATCAACAAACAATAAACAGAAGTTAATTTTGGGATGAGTGAAATGGGAATACCCTCACCATTACCATCTCAGATGCTCACAACGATATGGCAATTTTCGATGTCAACTATACGCGGCCGCACGGTGCCGTTCCATTCCGTTCGTTTATCGCAGTGGTCGGCAAAATGCAACAGACGAGCTGTATGCGACACTTATTGGCACTCACATTAAGACCCTTCGTCAAAAACGATCCGTTTTATGCTAGCAGATTTACGAGATTAATCGAAATTATCAACAATTGTTGGACGGAACGTGTTGAGGAGTTCCTTATATACCTGGTCTTTAGGTGTTCTAGGTGTCTCAGGCATCTGCCAAACTATAAGCTTGTTCGACTATAGGTTGTTGAGACACACATAGCAATCAAATGGAGTTTTAAAATCTCTCATTTATCTCGTGAGTTTATTGTAATATTTAGGATTTTTTGATTTCGTTATCGCAATAAAGATATTTCTAGTCATGCGAATTGTTCCCTGGACTTCTACGAATAGTTTAAACTACAAACGACTTAATTCTGTGTTGAAATGATGCCTAAACTATTACAATTATAACTAGGAAATTAAGTACAAAGTGTAGACGAACCAGATAATGGGAGCGACAAAATGAACTTATAGAATGAACTTTGAAATGAACTGTACAAGAACTTAGGAATAAACGAGTTTCAATTAGACCCTCCACGTGGTTATTACCCGTTGAGAAATAGCAATATCAAACAAATGGCTTATATATTCAGCTGTTTCAAACACGCTGCATCTTTTGAATACTTTCTGGCTTTAGATTTACTTAGATGTATTTATAAGGATGGAGATGAGTATGAAGATTTTCTTTGAAAAGTCTTCTTTTCAGTCATCATCAAGTCTAAAAATGGTCAGAAAATCAATAAAATTATTTGAAGTCTGGACGAAAATGCATTTTTTAAATTTTGCTAATTCAATCGTTTGTATGCTTACTATTTGCCCCACTATTGCTACACTTACCCTAATGTACAAATATGCATTAAGTTTTACGCTTTGGTTCAGTTAAACTCATTCCATAGATATGATTATAGAATGTATCCCTTGGCAACGATAAGTTTGTCAACCACTGGTCAATTGCCATTCGTGTTGCCTTGAAAAAAAATGACCTCTCCTCCCCCCTCCCTATCCCCCTTACAATCACACAATGATCAGGATGATTGTAATGGATTTATTGCGCTATTAGTTTGCATCACATTAATTGAAAAGTGTTATCTACGGCGAAACGTCATATAACAATCAGAGTGGGGATGATTTGTTTAACAATCTACATTGTCGTCTAAACATTACGGACTTTAAATCATTTTGTAACACTAAAGAACGTTATTGTAATGATCAGCATTATCTTTTATCGTTTTCCGCGTTAGTACAGTGACTATATAAGCAACACAAAGGAATGACCTATTCAATGTATTGACTTACTTTTAGTTGTTTATGTAAATGAATGCTGTAAGCTGGCAATTAAGACTATTATGTGGTTGGAATCCCGTACGCAGGGCTGAATATCCAGCAAAGTGTAAATAAAGTTAAAGAAAACCAAGAAATGCAGGCCTAGACCTCTTGAGGGCATTATGTCGATAAAGAAGAATAAGAAGAATATAGTTCAAATACAATATGTTTTGAGTTGAAAAAGTAAAGAATGGAGCACTTTTAAAGGTTGAAACAATGTTATCAATACTGTTTCACAGTCTGTTTCACTGTGGGCAATAAAACTTGGTTTATATTTGGAAGTATTTGCCTTTCGGTATGAGGAATAAGATAAGAGAGAAAACCACTGGTAGGAAACATTAAGAATCCAACAGTTAAACAACCATTTGTTCACTGAAACGTTAAGCGCTGATTACAGAATGCAAAGTTTCATGGTTTATGCTCCCAAATCACCTCAGTAAGAATTAACTATCAACAATGATCACGATTGATCACGGTAGTGTTACGATTTTATTGCATTAACATGTTGACGGAGGAACTGTACAACATGATGAATATTCCGGGGCACAAATTTGTTAAGACGCAGCTTAACATTTATTATCTCGCTAGTTAGTACCAACTGCTTTCCACTAATTGGACACAAATTATTCCCCAATGCTTGTATCGGTTAACAACTTAACAGCTGTGATGATGGCGATAAACAGTTGCTAGAATGATAATGGCCATATTTCCACACGCTGTAATAGGTGCGTTGAATAGTAATGACAGCATTTTAGTTTGCCTGTTTCTACAAGATTTTCGAAGAACTATCTTTCTTTAAAATTCAAAAAACCTTGTCGAACATATAATTTTTATCGTTTTAAGCAATCAAGCTATTTTGTGGTGTGTTTCTCATATTTGTGAGACTGATGATTTAAATCATCTTGATTTAATTCAGTTTATTACATAAAGTTGTAATACTTATCGCAAATTACGATTCACTATTAGCCACGTATTTATTCATATTGAAATGTCCTCAACTATAATATGCAATAAGTAACTAGCAGTGCAATAAGCTAAGGCAGTTTATTTATACTTTTAGAGTGTGTTTACTTTATGGTTATTACTTGTATGCCTTAGATTGATGTATAATGCTAAGTGTAAGTTTGAAAAACGTACGTTACTTCACTGCAGACCTAATAGAAGCAAGAATGCGGCATCCAGAACCTACATAAAAATCACAACATTTCTAGCAACTCATCAGGAATGATTCCACCTCGTTGAGGAATAACTTACCATTCGCTTTACTGATAAAATTACTTCGTAAACTTCCCCCTTCTGCATTGCTCTACTTTCACTTGGCCTACAATTCATCATCTGCCTCCAACAGTAACCTTAGCGAATTTATACTTTAGCCACTTCCGAGTGTAGGCGAATGGTGATGAATTCCGCTTTGCAGAAAATGTTTCGCTAAATGCTCGACCGTACCGTATCAACGGTCAAACTATGCTGAGAAAAGCCATGGATTTCTTTGATCGCATTGCTGCTTGTACCTTGAAAGTGTATGCTCCGAGCGACTTCGTTCACGAAACGGAAACGCTCGTGGCTCTTTAGCTTTTGTGTTTGCGAAAACTTTAAACTTCTGCAAGCACACAATGAGCTTCCGTTTGCAGCTTCCGCTCCGTAGCGATAGACGTTGAAGGGTAGGGAAATGTAACAAACCCGAAGTTCATTAATTGATGATTATGCACTAGAAACTATGCCAAGGTGACATGGCATGGCAATAATGTTTGTTCTATCGGTTTACTGTTATTTTGTTTAAAGAGTATTGAAATATATGCAAGCCCTTGGAAGTTGGAAGCAAAATACGTAAATATAGTATTAAAAAAGGAATGCTGGAAGATAATTGCAAGGTTTTATGAACTACCCTAATGTTACCATATTATTGTCTAAATTATTATCTATTCATTATATTATGGTATTATATTAAAATCATAATATAATATAACTAAACTATATTAATATTAAAATAATATTTAACTATATTAAAATAACTAAAATTGATTAATTTAATATCCAACTTTGTGGTATCCAGTGCTACATACTACTGGGGTTGTGTAGCACTAAGCAAATGTTGAACAGAAAATACTTAACAATGGAAATCTCATGTATGCCAATCGGTTCTTTCAACAACGCTCTCTACATACTTGTTGAACTTATAAGATGTACTTTCTGTTGTTTCTGAATTTGCTTCTTTCAGCATCATCATGCAAACATCGGATATCACGGCATATCACACGGCCTACAACTACACACTCAACCAGACGGACGTGAGGATTGTCCTGGAGGATGGTAGGCAAACGAATGGTGTAAGAAAAACCTCTTTCATCTAACCCTTTCCGTCATTTTGTGTGCAGAAAACCTTTACCAAGTACCCATCGGGCTGCTGGTGCTGTTGTCCATCTTTTACGGCACCATCAGCATCTTGGCGGTGATAGGGAACTCGCTGGTGATATGGATCGTCATCACAACCAAGCAGATGCAAACGATCACCAACATGTTTATCGCCAACCTGGCGCTAGCGGACGTCACGATCGGTGTGTTCGCCATCCCATTCCAGTTCCAGGCGGCCCTGCTGCAACGCTGGAACCTGCCCGAGTTCATGTGCCCGTTCTGTCCGTTCGTGCAGCTAATCAGCGTTAACGTGTCCGTCTTTACGCTCACCGCCATTGCCGTCGATAGGCATCGGGCCATCATCAATCCGCTCAGGTGAGGCCAACCACAACAGTGTTTAGTAAGCGTTCACCATGACGTTTTGCGTTTTTCCCTCTCTTGATAGAGCACGGACATCGAAAAACATCTCCAAGTTCGTCATCAGCGCCATCTGGATGCTATCGTTTGCACTGGCCGCACCGATTCTGTTCGCACTTCGAGTACGTCCAGTATCCTACATTGCATTAGGTACGTTGCAAACACACTTATGCATCGTCGTCCAGTACGGTTCGGTTACTTATGAGTTCGCTGTCTCTTCCGTGCAGGTGGTATGAACGAAACGTACACAAACATTACCGTACCGTTCTGTAAGGTGGTGAACTTTGAACACGGGGAAATTCTGCTCTACCGCTACATCCTCGTGCTGGTGCAGTACTTCATACCACTGTTCGTCATCAGCTTCGTTTACATACAGATGGCCCTCCGGCTGTGGGGCTCGAAGACACCGGGTAATGCGCAAGACTCACGAGATATTACTATGCTGAAGAACAAGAAGAAAGTGAGTGCTTGTTTGGAATGGGCGGTTTGGAAGCATGAAGCATCTGATGAATGCTGCTCATCTTTAATGCAACGGAAGAGCTCATTTTATTCACTATTATTTTCCTCTTAATACTTACTTTTTCCAACTGCAACTTTTTCCAACGGAAGGTTATTAAAATGCTGATTATCGTTGTGGCACTGTTCGGCGTTTGCTGGTTCCCCTTGCAGCTATACAATATTCTGCACGTGACGTTGCCGGAAATCAATGAGTAAGTGGACGTAACTTGGATTCTTTTGCATAATAACAGCACAGCAACGTAATTAAATCTTGGAGAAACATTTCAATTTAAAACTCAAACCGGTTCGAACGTCGAATTGCATACATTTAGGCGCTTACATAAATCTTATCAACTGAGGAACGCTCCGCTTCGAACAATCATATTACATTTCACATTTAATTACTGATGTGGAAATCTAATGAACCCAACATAAAAGCAAATTAAACCATGGATCAAACATTAATCATTGATATTAAACGGGCACGATAGATTATTGGGAATGCAGTTTTTATTTCCAATCCAGTTGCTTACGCACGCAAATCTCTGCAAATCTCTTCGTTTTCATTACAATTTGTACAGCAGCGTGCCGGGCTGGCGGTAATGAGCTTACGGCAAGGCTTGTTCAATTTCGATTATCTTTCGCAGATATCGTTTTATCAACATCATTTGGTTCGTCTGCGATTGGTTGGCCATGAGCAACAGCTGCTACAATCCGTTTATCTATGGCATTTATAACGTAAGTACAGTGTCACAATTTTCTATCGAATCGGCATACCAAATGGAATCGAACGCTTGATTTTGGTTGACAACTAACGCGCTTCTGATTGATGTTTTCTCTTTGATATTATCAAAACAAATGCAACCTGCCGGCCAACGTGTTTCGCGTAGGAGAAGTTTAAGCGCGAATTTCGCAAACGCTATCCATTTAAGCGCGATCAAACGTACAACCATGCGCATGAATCGGATAAAACGTCATCTATTTTCACGCGCGTCAGTTCTATTCGCTCCAGCTACGCTACATCGTCTATACGGAACAAGCTGAGTACGAACCGCTATTCAGCAACTAAGCAGCTCCAAGCGCAGTTCAAATATCCACCATCGAATCATCATTTCCATCATCCTCCTGCCGTTACCCACAACAATGCGGCCCATATGCACGAGCTAACGTTCGGAACGAAACAATGCCCCTTGAACTTTGACGGCACTTCAACGACCACCTTTGCTCAGGGGCGACCGATAAGCTGGGAGCAAAATGTGGAGCAACAGTTGGTTGAACACGATAAATTGATTGGATCCATCACGGATCCACATCAGCAGCAGACACTTGCGAGTTCCAGCATAGGCGACATTGAGGATTACCAGCTACGAACGAAGGAACCGATCTCTTTGACTTCAAACCGCACCGAAGCAGCAAGGCAGCGAAATGGTACGTCTCGGGAATCCACCCTAACCACCAACTATATTGACCGGATGGCACTGAAACATCCGCATCCGGACAGTGGAGGTGAGGGTGGCGATGGTGAACCGGAAACCGGTGTACGCTCCATCCACGAAGGGCTGGACTCTGGAGGACACTTGTACTGTAACGATTTAGAAGAACTTGGACCATACTTTGACTAAGGGCCTCGAGAGTAACCTTTTAACCAAACCACAAACGTCATCCGCGTGCGTGAGGGGCTGAAATGTATATATTTGACTGCTTTTTATCAAGTACATAATGAGCAATGTATATTAACTGAGAGCTGTTTGCATTTAATGAGTTTAAATAAAGCTAAGGCCACAACTAAATCACTTTGCAGTATTGCAGATCAATCTTTTTTATTTTATTTTGTGCGTCATATCAACGAGAAGTGTCACTTGATGTAACAACTTAATGTCTTCTGTTGAACACCCAAAATTACGTGCGGATTACGCATTTGCTTATCATAATGGTATTACAGGTAAACAAATTTAAAACAAATTCATAAATTAATCCAAACAGTTTTCGCAATTAATTTTTTCCGTTTTCTTTACTTCGTTGTTGTTGTATCGTATCTAAAGTTTTAATTGGAGAAGCAAAAAACAATCCAAACTGGTAGACGTTAAACTTTTTCCAATTTCCTTTCCTTGGGTCGTACTTTTTGGAAACCTTTCAAATGTTCCGTGAAAGTTATCGATTGGCTAACTTTCAATTTATGATTGATTGTTTTTTCTTTTAAACCATTTTTACTTTGAATTATTTCATCATTTCTATGAACATTGAACTCTGAATTTCTGCGCAAGGGAGAACAATGGATTCATTACCATCGGAGTTTTATCAAAGAAGTTTAACAAGTGTTTCAACCTGTTCAGAACCCAAACACGTAGAAATGCAATTATTAATGTATAATCATGTATGTAATTTACACTTTAATTTAGTCCGCCATATCGTATCGTATCGATTTTAATTCGATTCTGATTCTGTGATGTGTTTTAGTACTCCCTTTTTCTAATTCGCTGTCTTCTAATTCGCCCGATTCAATGTGGTTGTTTTTTTTAAATAATGCAGGGTTTACACAGCCAATCAGTCATCGAAAAATCCACTGAAAGTAGTCATTAACAGTTGTTTTGTCACCGTAAATCCACAATTCGGCAGCGTAAATTCAACAATGGCGTAAATTTCATCGTAAATTTAAAATTTAATTATGTTTTGATTCTACATTGTTCAATTGGCTCCGCTCTGTTTAATCCACATTACTGCCTCCACAATAAAGGATTCATATTTAATTGTTACGAAATAATTTCTGTGGTTTAATAATTCACAAATGTTATGTTTTTAATGTTCAAATTTATTAACCTGTTTTTCTGTCTGTTAAACGTGTTTTTTTGTCTCTGCATCAAGCAAACTGTAATTAGCGTATACGTACGTCTTTCGTTCGTTTTGAATTCTCTTATGTATCTGAGTTTGTTGAAGTTTGTTGAAAATTAATCAAAAATTAACTTTTATATTTTTAAACGTTAAAAATATAATTTTAAATTATATATTGAATAAGTTTGGCCAAATTAGATTCAAAGTTTTCAACGCTGTTTTTGGATTTACGCTGTCAACGATCACCAATTTAATAACGGTTATGCATTTACCAGTTATACCGGTTATACAATAAAAATTATACATTTACCTTGAGGCTGCAATGTTATACTTTATTTGCAGCTCAGTTTCACATTGTTTATAAAATAATTCTTTTCAAAACTAAAATAAAATGCTAAAAAACGTTTGAAGCACGTTAATAAATAGGCAAAAACATTAATAAAAGGATTTAATGTTCCCGTTACTAGTATAATCATTACTAGTATATAATACATGGCGTTGCCTGGTAGTGTATTGGTAATGGCGACGGTCTTCACACAACGGGACCGATAATATTCTCACCCTAACCAATCACCCACACGCAGGACTGGTAAAGTCAAAGGAAGCTCGAAATCGCAGACCTACAGACCTCTTGAGGTTTTTATGCCACCAAGGAAAACGAATATGTACAAACATGATGACTGGGGCTAATTTTCATTTATATATCAATCCACTCCCATATCAACACATCCAGATGATGCAAAAACTAATGTTGCATACTTTTAGGAGTCGATTGTAGTAGATAAACATTAAAAAGATAAACATTGCATACCTTCAGTCATTCTCATCAAGGTAATTCTGCAGCGCAAATACAAACTCATGTATAGCTCAGCGAAAATTTATTTCTTAACTTTATAACTGCCACCGATTTCACTGAGTTGCCGTTTATCAACAAAATGAATATGTTTTTAAGTTTAAAAATCATTTCCATATTTAATTATTTTTTTTTACACCTAACTTTTGATTTGTTTTCTTTTTGTTTCATTTTACGTATTTAGTTTAAATTTATGTTATGTTTATATTTTACAGAGATTGCCCAATTCCTATACAGTCTTTGATACAAACAATCTCATGATAAAAGTAAGTATCTCAACCGTGAAAAGAAGCTAACAAATTGTTCACAATCTACGCGATCCAAGCCAGGCTCATGTAATCAAAGATGTTTGACCAGGAATTTTCCTTAGGTTCTGTTTCTACAATGAGTGTACAGTACTAAACCCCTACCTGGAAGGAACAAATCAAATGTTTTGAAATCAAATAAACTGGATTGGTTTATTGCATCAAGCACTAATCAAACTGCGCGAAATGAAACGACGCGTATGATTGCAGGAAACCCTTTTCCTTTATTTTCTCATGCTAGTGAAATTCCACAAATCATTTCTCGATTGTCGACTTGCTCAATCGAGACAACTGACGCTGCCGGTGTCAATTCTCGTCATCTGTCAAATCGAGAGCATTTTTCTATTTCGTTACCCATCACTGGATTCATTACTGCACGCCTACGCAATTTTGTTTCTGTTTTATTGATCAGATAATTTATTGTGTTGAGAATTTCGATGATTTTGTTGAGTAATGATACATTTGAAAACCGTTTTTACAATCCTAATCGATTTCGAGCCATTGTTCTTTACAGGGTGCACCATTTACGGGTATTATTTCTTTATTTTACTCGAAATACACTAAGTAAGTAGTAAGTGTTGTAAGTTGTAAGCTCAAATCAAGTGTTCTAATGGAATAAAACTCAAATGCGTCACAATTTTCCAAACACATACTGTATTTATTATTGACATAAAAAATTACTTGCTTAGTATCGCCCTTTATTGAATTTAGTTATTTCGCTCAAAATTTGCTCTTTATGTCCTTACTTTCATCCTCATCCTCATCCTTTCTGCTTAATTCACTGAACATATATCACTGGTCCATGCTTGTTCATAACCAACACGACAACCTCGCCCTGTGTGCCACGTGTGTCAAATCCTTACGAGATCAAAATGAAAAATAAATTCCGCACCACGTACAGCCGGTGGCCCAGCCTTAAGCAAAAATAAACCCATATCAGCTTGTTAAACAGTTGACAGAAAAAGCGTATCCTATCCGGCGACAATTCGACAGCGGGCATTCGGCACAATGAGGTGGAAAGAAAATAGAGAAAAAATAAAGATATTTATTACGGTGCGAAAGAGGATCAATCCCAAACGGCTACTCCCAGCAAATCGGTCTTACCTCCGATGCCACGTTGTGCTTTTCACCTTCGATGGACGATCCTTGAGACTGGGTTCGGCAAGGAAGTAGCGTCGTATGCCGGGAATGTAGGACTGAAAGTACTCGTCCCAGTTGACGGTGGACAAATCGAATTCAAGCATCGATACTTCGGTGGGCGTAAGCAGCGTCCGCAAACGGACCACGTTTTCGTTCGCAATGTGCCACTCTCGCAGTCCGAAATATGCCATCAATTCTAGGAATCGGTTCGTCTTAGATACCATTCGCCGATAGCTAGCGGAAGATTGAACATGAAGCAGGACAAAATTGTTTGCGAAAGCAACCGACAGCCGCACGATGGTCGCCAGATTTCAAAATACAGCAAATGTGCGACACGATTTTATGTACTTACAGGGGACGTTTGCCTTGAATCTGGCGCACGAGATCTAGCAGCCAGGCCGGAACTGTGTGACAGCAGTGGGAAAGGACTCGGAACAGTGCCCTGTTCGATACAATCGCATACGCGTGATACCTAGTGATGGAATAGACCGGAAAAAACGAGAATTGTAGGACGTGTTGTTGGACCATCTTGTTGGACTAACGAGTGGGCGATTGAATGCACGAAATATACACACAATTTCGTCTAGGTCTATGTTGGTTTCACTTTTTGTTACCCCATAGCATTCATCACGATCGATGTCGTGAGCAGAATATATATCATTCATTGGCCGCGCTGCGGACCAAGAGGATCTAAGAAAAATCCTCTTTAGCGATCTCTGCACAAAGTTCTTAGTAAAACGATTAAACGAGCAGACACTGAGATTTCCTGCCAAATTAACAGATTGTGCATATAATTAACAGCCATAATCTTATCACTAAAAAGACTCCTTTCGCTCAGACATTTGTGGAAGCGCTAAATGATTATAAGCAATCACTAAAACAAATACACTTTAAAAGTTTTCGAGCTCAAATGGTAAACATGGAACGATTGCTTGTCTTTTTAATTGAATTGATTTATTTAAGATATATCAATTTCACTGTCGAAATCACACTGATAACAACTTGAAAAATCTCGAGCAAGTTGGAAAGACCTTTATTTGACTTTCTTTGGCTAAATTTGTCTAGTTTCAGTACAGCTCGTTTTGTAGCACCCTCTACATTTGAAGGCAATATCATATACCTTTCTCATCTTATCGGAAATATTTTATCCAACAAACCCATGAAATACTATATCGACTTGAAGTGTATTGTATGAACACACTACTGACATTTCTAAAACTCCAACAATCGAACTAGATGGTGGAGAGATCATTGTGGAACCTTTTGGAGCTACAGTTCTTTAGCATTAAATAAATAAAGGGTTTCGCTTCTCTCGCCATTCCAAAAGCGATCAATTGCCTTGGATGTCAGCGCGTAAATCGATAGTAAAACTAATATGAAATTCACTTTTCTTCGGTTCCTGATTGTTCGTGTTTGGTCCGTGTTGTTATACATCCTTGCGCAATTATAGAAATATAAATCGCGACCATTAAATATCTTCTATGATTCTTCCAGAAGCAACAGGATTATTTGTGGACCAACCAAAACACACGTTTGTACTGTTGTTTACGAAACGTAAAAAAAGTTTGTTCATTCCTTTTAATTAATTCGTTGCCAAAAACTCGTGTTAAAACGAACATTTTACGATGTACAGTGATCATACAAAATACTAGTTACGATTCTATCCATAACATATTTTCACTAATTACCTTGTTGGGATATGAGGTGGAATTAACATTATTTTCTCCACCTATCACGCGTCAGGCTTACAAAATGTAAACCCAAAAGACACAAAACATTATAGTCTCTTACGATCTAGAGAAGCAGAGTATTATTTTCGTGTTATTTATGTTCTCTTTGAAGATTCTGGCTTTTATTTTGTTTTTTTTTTTTTCGAAGAATATGCCAATAATAGCCGGTCCACATATATAGAGGACTTGGGTATGCAAATTCACAAAAAGAAACTGATAAATCCATGTAGCTGGATTACTGTGTGGTATATTATGTACCAGATACGTAGAATAAATGATTTTCTTCGAATTCTAATCAAAGGCGGGACAAACTGTTGTTAGTCAACGGCAATAATTTGAAAGGTACCTCATACTCCTGTGGATTTAAACTGTAAAACACTGTTATCACTTAATAAAATTAGATTTTATATTCCCAATCAGATAAAAAAAACTAATTTATATCATTAAAACCAATCAACTAAATAAATAAAGAAACTTCTTCACTCGAAACTCCAGTAGCGTCGACGACACCTGGTATGAAGTTCTAGAACTCACATACGCCTCAGCGACATGAACAGCGCCCAATATAAATGACACTCTCTTAGAGGCTTTCGAGGAAAAGATTCTCGGAAAGAAGATCTACTGTCATGACAAACTCCACCATTTATAAACTCCCGATCGTATAGTGAAATAGACTCGCCAGACACCAGAAAGACTAGGATCATGGTTTGGTCGATGATGGCACTCAACCGTGCACGGTCATAAGTATGGAAGTAACATATGTACTACCAATAAAACTAATTTTAGAGAGTTCTACGAAATAGTCATTACAGTTTATCAGCTGCATCGTCAAAAAAGACAATGCAATTGTTTGATGCAGCTACATTCTATTGGCTTAAATGTTATAGACAAAATTCAATAAATAAGATAATGAGTTCGCAATATGGCTATAATTGATTCTGATACTAGGAAGGCATAAAAACACGGTATGCCTCGTTTTGTTATTTGCATGGTGGAATTATTTCCAACGGCTTAACCTCCACAACGTTACTTGCTTGGGTATTATTAATGAATCTCAATTAAAACCAATTATAATAAGTACGGATGATACATCATCACTGTTAAAAACAACTCACTCAGGTTCTGCTCGAAAAGCGCGTACGTAAGTACACCATTCACAATACTCGATATTGATTTTTATAACTCACCAGAGCAGCCGCTTGATCCACCCGTCGAATCCCATCGATACCGAGCTCATGTACCGTCCCCAGGTAAGGCTCGATTGTGAGTACATATAGTTGTACACCGGCACCAATTGTTGCGATTCCCAAGCACCAGTTTCAACCGGATCCGGTTGGTGCGGCCGACCTATCGATCGGTCCGCCACATCGAAACCCGCCACCAGCATTGCGTTCACGCAGTAATCCACCGGCACCAGGTTTGCCTTCTTACGCCCATCGCCATGAATCACACGCACGTAGCCCTTCACCGTCCACAGGCACAATCCGGCCGGACCGTTGAGATTATCCGTCCAGCCAGCGAACGGTTCCCGGTAAGTCGAAAGAACTGCAATAATATACGGCTTGATCAGCACATTCATGCTGCCACTCATCGAGATCTTACCTATTGGTGGTCGGAAGATGCCTATCGGAAGGTCGGAAAATTGTTGTTGGATAAGTGATTCCGCACACTTTTTGCTGAACGTGTACGTATTGGGTAGGTCACCCACCAGACAGTGCTGCAATCGATTCATCTCATCGGCAGACAAGAGATTGGAAAGCTGGACGCAGAATGGAAAACGAAAAATGGAAACAAATATCAAAATTAATTCTACTATGTTGCAGGTAGAAAAAGAAATAAATTAAGTATAAACCAACAAGTTGGCACCCAAGAATCCAAGGCAATTTAATTATTCCAAAATAAAACAAAACACCACATGATTGCATCCCTACCTGTAGCACACTGTCGGGATTGAGCCACGAGTCCGTATACACCTTCTCCTGTATGTGTGTTCGATCACAGTTTGAGTAAAGCGTGGACACGTGCACGATGGCTTTCAGCCGATGCATACGCCGAGCAAGATGCATAATTCGCCGCGTTCCCACCACATTGGTGTCGATAGCATTTTTGATGCTTTCGTTGAATTTCACCGACGCAAGCACATTGAATACGAGCTCAGTGTCTTGTAGCAGCACCGCTTCTTTGCAACCGTCCATACCTAAGCCAGAATCGTTTGCTTCCAGCGATATCTCTACCGCTTCGATGCGTTCGAGCAGCTGCTCGATGGAAGTGGTCATCCGAAGCCTTTCGAAAACCTATCCACGAAACGCCGGCCACAAGGAACAAATTCAGCACGCAAATTAACCCCCCAACAAAGCCGGATTTAGTTAATTCAATTCCATTGATACTGATGCACTGTGTTCGGCGAAAAGTTAACGAGCTCCAACGCGCTTCCGGCTGTCTTTTCCGTACTACTTACCGCATCCTTAAGCAGGTCCTGCAAACGTTCGGCAGGTTTTCGTCCATCCTTCGTGCGCACGGCTAGAAACACCTTCCGAACTTTCAGACAACGTAGGATTTTCTCCAGCAATACCTTACCGAGAAAGCCGGTTCCACCCGTAATCAATATAGTAGCGTTGCGGTAAAAATCCAACACCCGATCCGGTGAGGATTGTTCCGCATCGAGTCCGTTTCGCTTGGGTTCCGTACTGCACGCCGCCATCTCGGTACGAAACGTGTGACGATATCGTCCGGAGCACCAGCCAGCGACTGACGGGAAGTTGGTACCGGGAAATGTAATCAGGTTAGCGGATTATGTAGCCCACATACACGTTTGCCACCAAGCATGGAAGTGAATGTGCGTGAGTCATACTAACCCTTACGGCGGGAAGCTACAGTCAAGCAACCATACAATATTGATCATGTTGGATGGGAACTTTCAACAGCTGCTCTTCACAATGCATGACAGACGGTGGGCCGTTGTTCAACTATTTCGAAATCGAATCGAACGCCTTTGGCGAAAAATCTACACAGAAAATGCCTAATTTCTCTTACACATCTGGTATAGTTTTACTTACCGTGCGATACTGTGCATAAAGCGTACAAAAACTAATACTTTCGGTATGAAAAAACTTTGCCTACCAGCCGCAAACTTCCGTCGTTAGTGCATCAATTCGTTGTTCTGTGGGCAACGGAAGGTTAATTAAAACGGAAAAAAATATTCCGAACGACGGATTTCCTTTGCTCACTACATTGTGCTGCAGAACAGGTTGGACCCATTTGTTTACAATGCGAAACGTTCACCGTGTTTGCTAAATGTTAAAGTTATTACGCTTAATAGTGCTTTTGAAGGATAATCGAATTATAATAATAGATCATGTTTACTGATGTACCACCAATGTTGGCCGTACAACATTTTTCTTCACTCGAAATATCTATTCACCGTAAAGGAACAAAGCATAATCCTACGATGGATGAATTTGTTTGATAAAACAGCTTAATGATACTGTACACACTGATTGTTTTTTTTTTTCAAATCTGCATGAATATGCCTACGAAATCTTATAAATAACGTTCTGGACCGGAAATTGTTCCGGTTCAGCCATTTCGGGCCGGAACCACTATAAAATATGCTACCAGGCTGCGCCATTGTTTAACTTAAAGATGAAAAATCTATAAATGCCAATCCTTGGTTCCTTTACAAAAATGGGGGTTGGAATAGTCCTTAACAAATCACACATCCTATGTATTTTGTCTACATGCTCTCGAATGAATTCGGGTTGGACATTAACGAGGCATAAAACAAGTTGATTTTCAATTTCTAACTTACGCGGGGATTATGTTCAAATAGGTGAGTGCACTTTCGAAGTCGTCCAAGATTTCACCTATCTTGGGTGAAAAGCTTTACATCGACAATAATATTGATGTTGAGATACATTCCTGATCCTGTGTCGTGACATTCCTGAAACATCATGTGACAAGCTGATATTCTGAATGCAACACACTAGATGTAGCATAACTATATAGAACTTCTATAGTTCCAGTTCTCACATACGCCTCTGAGACATAAACTTTGTTCAAAACTGACGAAACACTCTTAGACGCGTTCGAGAGGAACATTATCAGAAGTATTCTTTCCTCGTATGTGTGGAAGGACAATGGAGGAGCCGCTATAATGGCGAACTCTATGAACTTACTGTCGACCAGCTGATTAGAATCGCCCAGCCCGAAAAAGTCGATAAGGTTCCGTTTTACGTCGTACACATGGACAGAGAAGGGAAATAGAATATCCAAATTGAGTTGGAGTGATGGCGTTGATTTGTCCCCCAGAAAGCCCGAGATAAACAATTGGCTGACGACTTCGCTCGACCATGAGCAGTTTAGAAGACTCCTGTTGAAGGTTTCATTCTGGTTATTACACGGTACCAGACGATTTTAAACTGTTGCACTTCTTGGTAGAACCTTGGTAGAACCTTGGTACGGACAACCCGTTTAGCTCAATTGTCTGATTCCAATTCTCAATGGCTGTTAGTTCAATGTAACAGGTCGGGTGATAATTGTTTGGCCTAACACATATATCGCGCTAAAAGATTTTTATCCACATCATATTTCGTTTGTACCAACCTTCAAACGAATTCTGCCCAAATTTGACAGCACTCGGGCCATAACCTAATGAGCTAGAGCATTTTGTGTGTCGCAACTTTTGTGGTTTGAGTAGTCGTGGAAAAGAAGGTATTTCGCGTGTTGATAAATTATTGCTTTTTGAAGGGTAAAAATACAGTCAAAGCCAAAATTTGGCTTGATGAAGAGTCTTTGGACACTGCTCTATCAAAATCAACCATCAAATATTGGTATGCTAAATTTAAAAGTGGTAAAATGAGCACTGATGACGGTGAACGCAGTGGAAGCCCAAAAGAGGTGGTTACAGAAGAAAACATTTAAAAAATCACAAAATTATTAAGAACACCCATAATTTGAAGCTGATCGAGATAGCTGACACCCTAAAGATGTCTAAGGAACGTGTTGGACATATCGTTCACGAGTATTTGGATATAAGATAGCTCTGTGCAAAATGGCTGCCGCGCGAGCTCATATTTGACCAAAAACAACAACGATTTGATGATTCGGAGCAGTGTTTGGAGCTGTTTGAGCGAATTTAATCCGAGTTTTTGCGTCAGTATGTTACTGTGGATGAGTCTTGGCTTCTCCACTTCACTCCAAAGTCCAATAGACAGTCATCCGAGTGGCCTGGACGCGATGAACCTACTCCAAAACGGGGAAAAGCAACATTTAGCTGGCAAGGTTATGGCGTCAGTTTTTTTGAATTCGCAAGGAATAATCTTCATCGATTACCTTGAGAAAGAAAAGACCATTAACAGCGACTACTATTTATAGTTATTGGAGCGTTTGAAGGACGAAATCGCCAAAAAACGGCCGCATTTGAAGAAAAAAAAGTTCTGTTTCGTTAAGACAACGCACCGTGCCACAAATCCGTAAAAACAATAGGAAAAATCCATGAATTAGACTACGAATTGCTACCTCACCCATCGTATACCCCAGATAAAACTATTTCCATTCCTCAGGTCGCAAAAGGATGCTCGCTGGGAAAAAAAAATAGTCGGATGAAGAGGTGATCGCTGAAACAAAGGTCTTTTTTGAGGCAAGGGGCAAATACTACTACAAAAATGGTATCGAACAATGGTATCGAAGACCACTATAATCGGTGTAACACCCTTGAAGGGTATGTATACGGATGTAAGAACCTAGAACCTTCATTACCATTCTTTAAAAACCGGATAAAAGCGCAAGATAAACAACATAACATAGCTACTATCCATTTATTCGAAGGCTATTTTAGAAGACCACTACGAACTACCACACTTCCTTAGTTATTTCTGATTGTAACACCGAACTGCATTACAGAACAATACAAACTTTTGAAAGATTCCCCATTGGAGTTATTCTCTTGAAATTTTGATTCGAAGTAGTTTCAAGTGTATAGTTTACCATGTTTTTTTTAATCGACGGATCTTATCAGAACATTGAAGTAAATGGAAACGTCGGGCAAAGAATTTGTGCAAACAGATAGAAAATCGCCTCAGCACCAGATGCTGACGAACCCTAATAGTTAGTCATAGTTCCTAATAAGGAAGCAGAATCTTTAGTCAGAAAGTTTGTCGGGATGTATATGTTTTGATAAGCGATCTTCTCGTGTTGTAAACAAAGTTCTTCATTCGTTATGACATATTCGTTAGACATGAGTTCCCCCAGCAGACCGAAACACAAATCGAAAAATATTGGGCTATCATGAAGCAGGCATCACGGATCCCAAGCAAGTCGAATCTTAAGCAGATATTAAGAAAAGTTAGCTTCCATGCTGAAGAAACTGCAGCCAGATGTGGTACAAAATCTAATGAGTGAAGTGAAGCATAAGTTACAGGCGTTCAGTTATGCTATTAAGGTTGAATTAAATAAATATGAAAATATCTTACCTACATTCTTTATAAACTCCTATCCATTTCACAATAACAAAAGAAAAGATTTTATTTTAAATTAGTTGAATTAACTGCAATTTATTCGTCAAAAAATGTTCAAATCATCATAACCATCAGTACGGGATGTAGTTTGAAGAGAGGACAATTTTAGAGGTAATTTTCGCTGCATTCCTTGAGCGTGACATATTTTTAAAACACTGGCGCTGTGGGAATATAAATACAAATTACAATATAAAACAAAATTTGCTAAATTTGTTCATCTACGTTGAACATATCTCTCATCAGAAACAACGTCCTACTGGAACAAAGTTCTACAAAGAACAGAGAATTCACTCAACACAATGCGGAACGACGCATTCCCACTACATTTAAAACATTTAATACAATACGAAGCACACAAAACGCACAAAACGAAGCAAAAATAAAGTTGCTTTCCAAGCATTAGAGTATGAAACCAAGCGGACGATTAAATTTGCCATTTAAATGTGATGGCTTGCGAAGAGCGGAACAGCGCAAATGTGTCGATTCAAACGCCTTGCCAGCCCGTTACACAGCAGCAACAAAGATGCGACAACACCGGCAAGCGCATTCCAACGAATGCGTGTGGAAAACGCACGGAAACAGAAGGAAGTAACGCTTGAAGAGTTTTGTCCCGACGCGCAAAATCTGTTCCGATCGAGAGCTTCCCGCGATGAAGCTTGCATCGTTCTGCATCGGAACGACAGCGTTTATACGCGCACACACACACTGCAACGATCGCTGCAAGCAAACTCAAACAATGGCTGTGAAATTTCACATCACCCGTCGTCAGTGCAGTTTTGCTTGCAGCCGGCGGAGAAAGAGCGTTCCGAGAGTTTACCATCAGCGTTACTTCTAAAATTAAGCGTGCATCACCCACCATCTTACATAACGCCACGCTGAAATACAAACATGGATGCCACGGGGTGCGTCATTCTGAAGCAAATCGAAAGCGACTTAACGAAGCGATTAATGGATGAATGCAGAGATGGAATTGGTAGATGGAGGCGGCAAAACGAGACAGGGTGAGTGATGGGGTGCACTTGCTTCTTCTTCCGACAATGGACACAAAGTTTAATTTCCATTTCACCCGACGGTGATTCCAGTTCTTCGAACGACATCTTTATTTACTCGAGCAAATACAACTCCCCGCCCCAAAAGCTGGGCTACGACCCTATGGGAGCGAGGTACCGTTCTTGCGTATGGCAAGGGTATGAAGGTGTTAAAAGTATAAATAGCTATCAGCGCCACCAGACCAGGGCGGAACATTTTATCTACGCTATAGAGATATACCTGACGCAACAGGATTGTTTGGAGATTCCATCATTTTTGATTCGTTTCGTTTTCGTTTTTGGTTTCAAGCAGCGCACGGGTAGTGCAGTTTCCGCCCCATCCACAAAGCTCACGCACACACATGCACACGCCATTTTTGGACATTCACAACACACACCGCATCACGAAAAACAAAGCACGAGCACAAGTCAAACGAGTCAATGCGGGACACGCTCACGGGGTCGAAGTCAACTGTCAGTTGTAGCCACGGAAACCGCTGACGAGGGTTGAGCCTACGTAGCCAGACGGTGAGGTACCGGTGTAGTAGCCGTAGCCCAGGTTGCGGTTACCGTAGTAGTTGTCGTTGTTGTAGCCATAGTACGATTGCAGTCCCCCATTACCTCCGAACCCGCCGTAACCTCCGTATCCGCCGTAGACGCCCCCGCCGTACGTTGTCGATCCGACACCGAGCGTGTTCGTTCCGGGGTAGTAACCAGCGCCGCCATACCCGCCCGACTGAGGATAGACGGAAGAGTGCCGTGCGTCAGTTTCACCAATCAACATACCGCTGGTGATTGCCGGTTGAAATTACGTACCGGATAGTAGCCTCCCTGCGGTAGATAACCTCCTTGTGGATAGTAGCCACCCTGCGGGTAGTAGCCTCCGGATGGGTAATATCCCCGATTGCCCGAATAGTATCCGGGCCGGCTCAGCAGCCCCAGGTCGAACACTGGCGCAATAAAGTGCACGAAATTAAGCGATAAGAAGGGTGTTGCTACATACGGCAATATTCAACACCCCACGCTGCTACTTACATCGTTCGCTCGAACCTCCACCATAGTAGCTGCGCTGCGTCCTTGTCGAAGCTGCCGGACGCAACAACTCGTCCGCACTGCCACCGACCGGCTTGACATCTTCATGCGTCTCAATGCTCGCCGGTACCCGCACATCCGTGGACAATGGTTTGGAAGTTTCGCGGCGACTACGCCCCAACCGCTGACAGTGAACCACTTGCGACAGAATCGAGGTCAGCAGCAGCATCTGCAATGAATGGACACCAATCAAGGGTGAGAGAGTTCGCTCGGTTTATGTTCCTGTACCGCCTGTTCGCTGGGTCACCAGATCACCCCGGACGAAATGTGGTTTATTATTGGAAGCTTTATTTACATCGGTTTGCACTTATTGTACCAGGCGATTGAAGCTTTGCAATCTGTTGATTGAATTCCGAACATGTAATGCACATACCATTACATCGGGTAACTCTTGTCAAAGATTGAACTGAATGCATGAACGTCACGGACCATTAGTGGCAATTTGTGACTCTTTTTACAAAGCAGCGTGTTGGCAGTGATTAACATGCTACAATTACATGTGTTTTATTGCTGTTTGAAATATTTTTTTTTCAGTAAACATTTTCTGATTAACCCATCCTTTTATATTATTTAAGTAATAAAATTGTTGTTTTTGCAATATGTTAGGCTCTAACATTTTCATTGAAACTGACATATTTTCGCCTGTGAATGTAAAGGAAACACTTTATTTGCACTTCTTGTCGGACATGCTCACGCAGTTTATGATATTGCGCTCGTATTTAGTAGGAAATTTAATTCTGCCTTGTTTATAAAACATGTTTAAGGTAAAGGTATTAATATATTTTGTTTTTGGTTTGTTAAACCGTCATCGAGAAACTTATTTAACAACGCGAAATATCCTGGTAAAACTTTCAAATCATTTTACTAGAATCAAGTAACCTCGACATGTTTAAACGCATATTTTCACGTGGTACCCAGAATATCGCAGAGACCTAAGGAATGATTGATTTCACAAATTCATCGTTATGCTTTATAACATTTACTAGCACTTGTCTGTATGCTTTTATTTTATAAATGATTTCTTACGAAGAAAATAACGGTTATACATCAACCAGAAATCAATTTTTTCTTCTTAAACATCTGAAATTCATCGAAATATTCCGAATCAACGAAGCACATCGTAATATCAATTTGGGATTCGAAATGATTTTGCCAAAATGTCATTGGATACCGAGTTTACGGTGGCTATGCCCAGCGCTTCAACGAAAACCCTATTAAAAGTTCAGATTTTGTGTTTTTGAAACCCCCTTTTTCTGGAATAATAAGTTAAAACACTTCCTATCCTATGTTGGATGTAGTTCTTTTTCTGTTCAAAATCTCTAAATTGACCTTTTCCCCAGTTTCAAAAGGAATATTCGGGTTTGATTTTCAAGATCGAAAATATGGTGATCTATTAACTGAAACTATGCAAATCCATCAATAATTTTGTTAAAAATGTGCAAGTTTGTTAAAATGTTTTCCATGATAGCGATACTTATTTTGGCTGACGATAACTTATATTGGTTAGTTTCGGTAAATCCATACTAACACGACTGTATTGTTGCAAAAAATACTACATTAGGTCACAACAACCGGAACGGCCCGGTGGCATGATGGAAGCATCGCCGATCTTCATACGAACGGTCCGTACCAATACTCTGTCTAAGTTTAAGATTGTCTATTCGGCTAAGTGGTAAAATAAGTCTAGTAAGTCATAAATGGCAAGCATGTCCTAGTGGACGTTACACCCAGGAGAGAAGGAGAGAAGTCACAACTAATTCAATACGACAAAATATCATTTTTAATTGTTCATTTCAATATTAATAAGAACTCTCAGTTTAACTATATTTTTCATGTACAAATTACAATACAAAAGTAAACTAGTTTTGACCTCATTAAATCAATGTTATAACGTTCACAAATACTAAAAATGTGTGAAAAATTATCCATTAATACAAAATACTGCAATAACAAATATACTAACGAATTGTGAACTCTAAAAGAGCGTAAAACTTTAACCATAACATATGCTCGAATGGTTATCTAGCAGAAAATTGTCATCAAATTGCATTTAATGATGATTTGGCAACACTGAATGGACCGCAACAAGAGTGGACACAAAATCCCTCGTGTAGCGTAACAAGATTCTATTTTACTGCTGAAATACATTATTTTCAACAATACAATACATTTGTAATACATTACACAAAGACCTGGTAATGTTTAAAAATTGTTTCCGTTACAAAACAACTCGAATTTGCAATATTCGAGCATATGTTATGGTACGAATTCAACATTTCGCTATTGTGTTTTTGTTGCGCATAACAACTATAACATAGCAAAATTTTGTTCTGTACAACTGTTATGGTTTGAAAATGCGGACATGAAAATTAAACTTAACGCGGTAGGGGATTTTTTTCGGGAAACCGTATTCACTAATTTTACCGCAAAGCCGACTAGTAAGCCCCTGCTACATGTAATTGGAATTTTTCCTGGGTCCTGTTATATGACGACCGGCCTCGCTACCAATACACCATTGGACTGCACCAGCTAATAAGCTTCACAGGCTCACGAATTTTTAAACATGCGCTTTACCCTAGCCGAAAAGTAAAACTACGTTCCCGAAATCCAATTGATTCCTCATGCCCGGAAACGTTGAACAACTATTTCCATTTTCATCGTTACTTAATGGCCACACTTTTTCTGCAGATTTCCGACTATTCACATTACATTACACCCATCATAAATGTTTAAATGAACCATTACGAAAGAAGCAATCTTCAAAGGAAGAGTTCAAACTTTACACGGAACACTTGTATCCGTCTACCAGGAAAAATGCTTGTATATTTTCAAATAGTTTTAAAACTTCATTTCATGCTTTCACTCTCTCTCTCACACACACACACACACACATATCCATACACATAACGCTACTAGAATACTCTATAACTCACCTTAAACAGCACACTTGTAGTAAGCATTTTGCATCCAAAAGATATTTCCCTTGCAAAACAGCACAACACGTTACCCTGGAAATATAGCGAATCGTTTACTTTCCACTCGACTTTCCGGGCCACGGAATGATTAATAGCCGGAAAATGTCGAGCCCCAAAAATGGGTGGCACAGCGCTTCACGACTTCGTTCGTGCGAACGTTGAACTGGTGGCTTCGCAAAAGATAGTCGGTGGCACTTGCAGTTGGTGGTGAATTTTGAATATTTGGTGAAAGGCAGATGAAAAGCCCGCGAAACAAAACAAAAAAACAATACAATCGATGTTATCCTACTTCTTGTTTAAGTCGTTTGTACGAATAAAAAAATCCATCCAAAAAACGGCGCGCTAGATGCTTGCTTCCTTTCACTATTTTTCACTTATTCGGAGCATCTTTCGCTTTTATGGATGAGCTTTTATCGTTTTGCTTGTTGCGCAGTAGAAGATACACCTTTCTGTGCTGTTTATCGTAAAACGTTTTGCTACGATGTGCAACCACAGATAAATATTTTCCACCTTCTAAGCAGTTAGATTTTCCTTATGTTAATCATAAGTACACACAAGCTCACACACTCCAGCACTGTCACTATCAGAACGGAAAACTTATGCATTTGCTACGGACTTTGCACACCATCATCACACGCTGCCGGTCGGAAACAAACTTACTGATTAAAGCCACTTAAATCTGCCCGAAAGCTGAAGCTGTTGCGCGCTGAAACGTTCGGTTGGAAGTAATGGTTTTTCCCAGCGCCGGCATGATTTTATAGGCACCTGGTACTCTGTTTTTTTTTTTCGGTGCGTCACCACAGCGTACGATCGTCGAGCCGTACGCACCCCGAAAGAAGTTTTGCAGCAGAAGGGTAGGCACACAATGGTTTCCGAATGTTTCGTCGCCAATGAAGCTTGTGGAGGCGAAGAAATAAGCAGGTTGGAGATCGCGTTCGACCATAGCACGAGCGGGTGTGTGCGAGATTAGGGGGCCAAAGAGGGGCCATATTTTCCATCCCCGGGTTGGTTCCGGCGGTGCTAAGCGCGAGACGCTTTGTTCCGGTGCGATAGGTGGTGCGGGTACGAGCACCATCAAATGGCACGATCGCTATTGATCTGCTTGCGCACAAACATTTGCGTACCGGTGACCGAAGCGATAAGAAGCCCATCATCGGGGAAGCACGATATCCAGGGATTGGCTGTGAGGTTAGGGTGTGGCTCTTCGGTTGAACTTGAACGCGCGTATCCCATCCCCGGGGGAAGAAGCTTCAGTTTTGTTTCTGGTGAGGGAAATGATCCGTAAGGCTTGCGAACTTTTTGCACTTCTGAAAGGTTTCTTCACGTAGGCACATCGCACACAAACACCAAATGTTGCCAAGCGGCCAGTCCTTTATTTGTCAACCGTGACAAACACAGCTTCCAATGTTACAGTGTTAAGGTCACTCGAGTGGAAAAAACCATGGTCGTTCATTACAACGGACAGTTTACGTTGTTATCATCGCGGTCTTTCGAAAATCGATATATTCTTTGTTTGCATAACGGCATTTCGAAATGAATTGTTCGTCTAAAATGGAACTGTATACAGAATATATTCTTAAGTTTTTGTTCTTCTCAAACGGACTCATGGATGTTGTCTGCGACAGCATCATTTTGTGTAAGTTCAGAAAGTGGGTCACCGGGTTACTGTAGCTTTAGGGTTTTAGGGTTGATAATTTTGACTCTTATATCTTCCAACAAATGTTTAAAGTTTAACTTACGAGTTTAGTTATTTAAGCATATTCGCATCGCATTATATCATAATAATTACATTTATTTAAGCAACAAAGCCGTCAACAATTCACATCACAATATATCATAATAATTACATTTATTTAAGCAACAAAGCCACGGTGAAAAACCGACTTCTTTTCCACTACCCCACCAGCTCGCCATTTTTAATTTCAATATTGTGGCTAATCAATTCTGCAATCAGTTTCTAATTGTTTAGTTGAAACCCAATTACAATATTTTTCAAAACAATTCATTATACTAAAACTTCGATTCGTTTCTAAAAAAAATAGGCTAATGAATTATTAAGACAATTTCCAAGATGAATATAAATTATGTTGTGATACTTCTGGTAAAACCTAGAAAACCGAAATCCTATAACATCCAAGCGCTTCACTGATTGAAGAAGAACAAGTCATTTTGAGCATAATTGCCATTTCTTCTTTGCCTTTTATGTTGTTCTTCGTTACAAATTATGCAAGATCGTTTGTCTATTTTTAGTTTTCTGCCAATTTGCTAATGGCCGTAATGTTTGGGGCGGTATTAAAATCCTTTGTCTCTTTTGCCTTACAGTACGTGACGAGAAACTATAAAGACACACAAGACCAATGACATCGTTTAATGCGATGCTCATCATTTATCTCCCAGAACTTCATTTTCTCATTCAGCAACATTAGCCCGCCCCATGTACGATTGCCAGCAAACGAAGGAACGCTTTTTGCTATTGGAAAATAACGCCCTGCACGTAGCCTGAAATGGGCCCATTGTACGGGCAACCTGTTTGATTCGGAAATTACCATCGGACAACGCAAATGGTCCGCTTGTCACACATTTCCGACCGATTGTGCAATTAGTGGGTGGTGAAGGATAATTTTCGGGGTGTATATTTAGCTTGGGTAAATAACCGCAACCAACCGGCCAAAGTGCTCACGGGGTTTTTTTTTCGTAGGCACCGGAAGATATGCTGACGGGAAGCGACCGCAACGAGCAGCCAGAACGGTGAATCACATTTGCCTAGCCCTGTCGCTCTCGATGTTTGCTATGCTTTATCGCTCTTCTGTCCGTTGGGTGGTGATTATTGTAAAACTGAAGGGTAAACCTCACCCATAGCCTTATTCTTACAGCCCCATTCGTTAGGTATCATTGTAGAAACACTAGCCACTGTTCCAAGGACACTGGGAATATCCAACGTAAAAGGTGTCTTGCGTAAAAGTACCATGTATGACAACTTAGAAGATATAATGTAAAGTGTTTAATGTTATCGTTCTGTTGTCGATAACTTTAAAGTATTTCTTAACTGTGACGACCGTTCAGATGACGCTGAATGACGCTGATATGAAGTTTGTAAATTCTGTTGTGAAAAATCCATTGTTCTTGCAAATGATCGCCTCGTACATCCTCATTTGTCTATGGAAAAATGTATATGAATAAATAAATAAATTAATAATGCATCAAATTCTTACTATTCCATCATCAAACACTGCAATTTAAGGTGTAATGACTAACAGGACGTCGTAATAACCGAAATTGATATGAACATCTTCATTAATATTTTGATGAATAAACATTCTTGGCAATTCAACCGTAACATTTTTTGAAGAAAACTGTTCTGTGGACACAATCAGCACACGCATAGAAAAGAAGCACATCCAATAGGGGATTTTACTACAATTACACCTACATTTACTAGTATGCCATTTCCATAGTGGCACTTCTGGTAAATCTATACGTTGCAGAACAAGAATGTCTGCGGATAAGGACTTAATACATTTCTTGTACTGCAGGCGAACATAGGCTCCATCTCAACGAACTATCCTTGGCTTAGAACCAACAACACTAAAGCACTTAGTCATTTGATTATTGTCAGCCTTCCGGGAGCAAGTTTACCTGCCGTTAACCACCAACTATCATCGGTCCAGAGCTCCACGTTGTACTTGTTCGCGAACATCACAAACTTCTTCTGCAGAAAATAAAACGAGCGTTCTCGGCCGGCACATTATGTTCTGCTCTAGGATATCTTACGCTTCGAGCATACTGTTGCAGGAAATAGCAGTAATTGTTCTTTATCATTTCCTTAACTTCCTTTCTCTTCTCTTACCTGTACTATGTAACGCTATTGCAACTAAAATAACTCTATTGCATTGTTGGAAATAACAAAGCCATGTAACAACTGTTAAATGTTCTTTGTAATCCCTGTGTATCAGATATTATAACGTAGGTTGTGTTTGCCTTAAACACTTTAAAAATAAGATTTAAATTTTCCACCGGGGTTCTGTCTATTTTTCGACCTAAACCTTCACAACTGTAAGTCTGCTACTAGGAACATCGTGTTGGAAATGTTTAACGTCAAACACTAGAATTATGTAAGTGTAATGAAAAATTTATCGCAAAAAAAGTTTGTTTTCTTCGTTAGGCCAGAACTTATCGATTTATTTTTACCACATATCCGGATAATCAGTAAGGATACATGATACGTGACATGACCTGAAAAATATAAAAACAGAATATAGTTAATGATAGGTTACAATCGGAATAAAACTCTTTATCAAGTCTCCTTTCGGTATCACTTTGAATTATAACTCCCATGGTTGGTGAAAAACAAGAAATATAAATTAAAAAACGACTCCAGAACGAATCCAATGTATTCTATCCCTCTTGGGTTGGATTCAGTAAATGTTTCATACGCTACTTCATAATGTTTCATACTTATGCTAAAATTCTATTCGAGGGGCGATTTAATACGTTGAAATATTTAATACTTTCGACCCTAAATCTCCTCCATCACATTATTCATACATTGTATATACTTTCATGACGAGAAAAGCCGCAATCAATATTTATCATGAATATTACATCAAGACATTGAGCGAATGAGCGAAGACATAGACGGGAACAAGACACATTCAATATTTCGATATTGGTTTGTCTTATATTGTCATGATATTGATGTTCGTACCTTATTCTATTGAACGTTATGAAATTATAACAATATTTTTTGCCTGGATAATATTCCAAACATTTTTTGTACAAATCCATATAACATAGCTCAGCATTGATACTGCTCTTGCACACCCCTTACAAATAATAACAGTTGTTATGCTACTGCAATCTGCAATTGAACCCCCAACTACCTTAAAACACCTGCAAATAATCCCACCGTAGCCTGATACCACCACAAACCGATGATTGTTGTGGAACAATTAAACGCTCATCACTTGCCCACCAAGTCGATGTTTATCGGTCACTTTGTTTTCCACCATTTTACACCAAACCGTCCGAATGTCTCTTCCAATGCATCGCACGGTTCACACCCTTGGGCGGGTGAGTTCATCCAACGGTTCATGAACTGGTGGAGGAGAGTGATTTTTGACACAAAGAATCTAACACCCACATAATGCACCTGCCAAAGGGGTAGGAAAACACACTCCCATGCTTTGTATGCAAAAGAAAACTTACACCGCGCCGGTAACCACATACAATTAGCACGATAACAAGCGTGTTTTCCTTTACTAATTTCGTCAAAGTAAGGAGTGCTGTAAAGTTTAACCACAAAAACACATGCGACATTCATTTGGGCAGCGTGCGCACGATTAGTGGCGCAAGGTATGTCTTTATGGCGTGCAGTAAAGACAAAACAGCACAGTTTGGTGGGAAAACATCTTCGTAAAAAATATTCCCATTGAAAATGCGCGGGCAAATGTGGTTTTGTATATTATTTCAAGTATAGTAAAAAAATGCTTTGGTAATCATTTTTATACATTTTAAGATTCTTTTTTCATTTCATACATTATTAACTGTACATTTTTTGGTCGTTTTATTTAATTAATACATTTTTCTTCAAAGTCATATGGCCTGGCTGTTCCTCACGAAAAAAAAACATACATTTTAATGTGAATATAACAAACATATTTATCGGAAACAATACAAAATAATCCATAAAAAATTTAAAACCACAAATTAGGTTGAAAACACTATTTAAAAAAAAGTGCCATAAGCGATTCATACACGATATGACACATGTCTCAGTGCTCAGTGCTGTCGCCATGAGCTACAAAGCGCTTGCTGTTATGTAATCTTACTTACCCACGCCACTGGCACACTCGAAGAGCACACACGCCAAACGTTGACGACTGTGGAGACACCTGATAGACACTAATGGGCAGACACTGCGGGAAATGTTGTGCTAATGCTCTGTCAAACCACAAACGAGTGCAAATGTGCAACATGAACGCATGAGGTACGACTACCGGCCCCGGGCGATCAAACGATCGCTGTGAATCAACCAATGTCATGGATTTTCTCAATTGTTGCTATTGTGTTTGCAACCGAGCGCCAAAGCTGGAGGTCATCCCAAGACGGAAAAATATATGACCGTTCCCTTGGCCGCAGTGTGCTTTTCGAAGCTAGTGCCAGCGGTCCGGGCCACAGTTACGAACCCCCGGCATCAGTGACACAGTTTTGAAACGAGCAGCCCTTTGGTTGTACTGCTGCTAATCAAGGGTGCAATTGTGGAGCATTATGATAAGTAGGTGCCAACCTGGTCATTGTGCGTCGGTACCCTCTCTCGCTTTTCATCAGTTGGTAATGGGAAAACTACGAATGCACTTGGAAAGTTGTCTAGATAATCATTCAAGATAAAGTTTTGGTCATTCCCGGGCTGTACTACGATCTACTAAGAACTAGGCTTTAAAAAGTTAAACATGCTTCAAGATGGCCAGTTGTGCTAAATCACAAGGACATAAAAAGGTTTTGGTAAGGCTGGTCCTCAACTGTCAATAACGTCATGCACTCCTTTTCATAACCGTACCATAGTATATACAATGATCATGATAATCACAAGTTAAAGTCTGTAGGTTGTATATACTCAGCTGCTCTGTTCCATTTCACCTATTTCAAATATTATTCTCTTCCTGATGAATTAAAGTAATTATAATCAGCTGGTTCATCAGCTTACTATGGCTTGAGATGTCTAAAATTCCTGTTTTTTTAGTAATTATAATTATTCAGGTTTTTTATAATTCCTTATTCCTGTATGCATTTGTTTTAATCATTTGTTGCTCAATCGACTAGAGTTGCCAACTTACACAATAATTATGTCTTCTCAAATATCAATTACAGATTCACATAAAATGTGTCGTCTGCGTCGTACCGAAACAATTTGATTGCTGTAGTTTTGAGAGAATCCGTTTCAGATTCATGTATTTTAATGAATCTTTAAACTGAATGATGAATGAATGAAATGAATCTGAGTCTTTTCAAATTCAATAATGCATAATGCTAATTTTTATACTTTTTGCTTCTGAAATGTATTATATATTCTGTACAACTTTGCAAAACATTATTTTTAACTATCTCGGTAATTTTTCTAATATTCTGTAAACATAGAGGCATTATTTTTATTAGAGTACCATATTCATATTTTTTTTGTCAAAACAATAAACACTAACGCGGTGAACTTCACGATAAACAAACAACTATGAATTATAAACTTAAACAGATACTTTGTTCATTAAACCAAATAATTAGTAGATCATTTAGTAGAACATTTTTAAAAATAAAAGCTCATATTATCAAAAAGAAAAGTCGGCACGATCTTTTTACGCATTGGTGCAGTGCAACGATGGTTATACTTATTCCATCCGTATAAAAAAATCTTATTTTAGAAGCAAGCATAATAAATATATGGCCTTTCAGAACAAACAGAATAAATATATGATTCCGTTGCGAATTACGAATTTATAAATATAATGATAAATTTTTAGGGAATCATTAATCTATTGAGAGTCGGTTACAAATTTGAATGACTTCTTACTAAAAAATAATATAACTCTTCTCAAAATCGTCATTAGGCACATGAAAATTATGAAAATGTACTGTGGTCTTTTTGGATGATATTAGTTGGTCTAAATTGTTCTGTATAAAATTTAAGCTGTGCTATACATGCTACAGTATGGTGCAATAGGTAAACTAAAAACGTTTTATTATTATTTGCTCTGTTTCCAAATTACACTGTGCATGCCACAGGTACAGAGCACCTGAATGTATGCAATCCGTTAATTTGTTTTCTCTAATGGAATGAAATGCAGGCTTTTCCCGAGTTACGCGACATTCGCGTAACGTGAATTCGAGATACGCAAATCTCAAATTTTTATCAATTCGTGTAATTTTGTACGTGGAATTGAATTTTTTATTTGTCATACTTCTAATCTTCCCAAAAATACGTTACATTTTAATATTATAAACATAAAGTTTGGGAAAAATTTACTCTAATTACCGAAATAAACGTAACAATATCAATGATGATGTGCTTCGTAACACGAACAGAAGAAATCGATCCCTGAATACTAAATATAAACCATATTGTAAAGGAAATGCGAGTTACGCGAAAATTCGAGACACGCAAATTTCTCTGGCATGCATCATTCGCGTAACTTGGAAAAAGACTGTACTCAAGCAAGGAAAGCTGGAAGAGGAGAAATAACGATGGGCAATATAAAATATGATCACTATTATGTACAAATTCTCAAAATATCCACTTTTTTGTAAAATAATATGATTATTTTGCCGATTGTTTTGGCAAAACGAATATTACTATTAGGAATTCCGGGAAAATTAAATCCGCATGAATTATTCCACCCAATTTACTCAATCCATATTCAGAAAACAAACAAACAAATCAGTTAGATTGTTCAACTAATTGCTACAGAAAACAAACGATTTTCCGCAATCTCCTGTTGTTCAACCCATAACACGATGAAACCCCTTGTTCCGCACTTAATGTTACACAATGTATTTTCCATTTATTTATTTTAAAAAAACTTAAAAGTACAATCGACAATACATTTTCCTCTGGCAGGTTAACCGCAGGTATTACACCGTGACGCACCGTAACCAATGGATGGAATGGCAAATTGACTGCCAGCGGGTAGACCACCAATTCCACCCTGTTGCGCCACTGGACCCCTGGCACCCGGCAGCGTGTCCACAATGACCAGCGGAAGGAACACCTGCTTGGCGTTGGGATTGACCGAGCCCAATGAACCGGCATCGTCACAGTCAGGTGCCGCCTTCGGTGAACTGTTGAGCGACTTTAGCAGCATCTGTAGCAGCAGCTTGAGCTCGGAAATATCCTGACCCACCGCTTGCAGGTCCTCTGCAGAAGGAATCAAAGGATAAAGGAGAAAAAATATAATACTACTCTGCGTATTCGAAGCACTTAATTACGGCATGTACTTACGCGGTGGCTTCAGCGTTTCCGCCGTGTTGGTTGCCGGTGAGCCGATAAAGTTGTCCCGGTTAGGGCCGAATTTGTTACCGCTGGGTTTTTCAGACGGCGACGGAAGGTTGTCTGGTTTGAAGGTGTTCTTCGGTGCCGTTCTGGCCTGTGTCGTTTGGGCCGGTGCTGGTGCACGTGGAGTGGGCGGTTGTTGTTGCTGACGGGGCGAGGCCGTGTTGGGGCGCAGAGTAACAGTACGTGCAGTGGTGGGTTTTGCCTTTGGTTTAGCGGTCGTGGGTGCTGCTGGAGTGCTTTTGGGAGGAGCAGCTTTGGGTGTTGGTGGTGTGGTTGCGGCACGGCGTGTAGCGGGCGGAGATGCTCGTGCTGCGGCGCGAGTAGGGGTTGGCTTCGCTGGGGTGGGACGTCCGGTCGTTGGTCGTTGTGGTGATCGTGTGGCAGCCGATGGTGCCGCCGCTCGTCGCGTTGTTGGTGCGGATGGTTTCGGTTTCTGTGTCGTCTGCGTAACCGTACCATCATCGTTCACTTGGAATCCTTTCGGGATAGACAGCTCGTTACGCTCATCCTTGCTCTTTTGCAGTACCCGACAAACATCGGGGAAGTAGAGCTTTTCCCAGTCGTACGTTTCACCGACGGAATCGTAAAGATTGGCCCTGAAATGGTAGGAAAACGAGTGCAGCGGCATGAGAGGAAAGTTTACCACGACGATAGATGGAAAATTCAAAGGAATTACATTTAATGCTTTATGACGTTTGATGCATTTTGATTGAAAATAGCCTTAATGAGATTTACCTAGTTCAATCTAAGTAAGTTTGATCACACCACGAAAGGGTATGATCAAAACAAACTGCCGTTTTGCTTGACTAATTAAACTATTCTGCAAGCACAAATAGCGATGCAAGTACAAGTACAAAAAACATCTCCTAATTGCTCCTTATTTTCAATCTAGATCTGGATAAAATTAATTTTGTTACGTTAACATTATGTTGACTTAACCGAAAACATAGTCCAAAACTCATTTTTGTAAATTAAATACATAAATTTCCTAAACTTATTTCTACTAATTGATTTTTTCTTTATCGTCACCACTACCCCAAGATCCCCTAGACCATTGCCTTTATTTACCCATAGCCGGATAGTAAGTCCTGCATACGGAGGATTGGTTCGGAAGGAATTTTGGACCGGTTCTGTCACGTGAAAGCCGGCACCGAGCCATCCCCCTACTAATTGAATTGGCTTATTCAAAAAATATAAGACCGCCAGAAAAGAATTGCTATAATAATTAACTTGTTTGCCTGTATCTCGATCATTTTCAACCAAATTTTGACAGCCGATCAATCATTTGACAGATGACAGTTTCGGCACTAAGCACTCGTAAGTGCACTTGAAAAACGCAGGAATTAATGCGCGATGAAAAAAAAACGAAAAAACCGGCCATTAAAAATTAATGGCCAATCAAGAAACGGTTTCATATTACACTCAACTGTTTTGTCGACAATAAACCCTAATAATTTTACATCAATCATAAACTTACCATATTAATGGCAAAAGGCTATTACTAACAATGGCCAAAACATTTAAATTCCACCTTGATAGAAATAAAAAAAATCTTTGTGAAAACAGGTAGGAAAGCGTGATCTCTATCTTGATGACCTTGATATAGTCAATCTACGAAAAGAAAATCTAATCATTCGTTTTTTAAATACCTCAATATAAAAGGTCTAACGGATTAGTGATATTGGTAGGTTTTTACATGCTAAGGTCTGTACTTAATCCCATCCGGACCGCTAATCCATAGCAAGGAATGACTATCAAGGTATTTAGAAAATAATTCCTGTAAGAATGTTACGACCAAGCAGGAAGATAAGGGATTTGATATTTACAAACTCGTCGAATTCGTTAAATTTGTACAAATAAATTGCCTATCGATTAAGTTATGCTCAAGAAAAACTATATGCCTCAAACATTTTTTATGTGATTCTGTTTTGTTGTTGATTAGTGTTAACTTCTTTAACTTAGTTGAGGTTTGAATACATTTTATTTACAAATTAGTCTTTGTTTTTCCTGGCGTACCTCTCAACTTCTTTTGTAATTCAACCATTCCTTTCTTCATCCTTAACAGTGGCTTTTCAAATCTTCTCATGCTAGCCCTAAAGGTGGAATGTAAAGTTCTTTATAACTTGCAATTATTGCATTTTGAATAGTGGCATTCTACTATTGCAAATAACTTGTTGACTTATAAATATAGCCTGGTCTTTTTGAATTAATGAAATAAATCGCCTAAGTCGTAACCTGCCATGATTCGCTTCATTTTTACATTTTCTCAGGCCCTATTTCTCGATGCCATGATATGGATAGAATTCTTTTAAAATAACATGCCTTATTCTTCACGCATGTCTCGATGGTATGCCATTATGTCTTCCAGCATTTACATGTGTGGCTGTATTAATGGCGTCATCTATTCTAAGCTCATTGTTTACGATGTATTCGGCATTTATGCCTGCTTTAACTAATTTATCTCTGTTTTCGTTGCCATTCGTTGCTAAGTGGCCGGCGGTTTCATATGCTGTTTCAGTAAATTTGCATTTCAATAGTATGTTGTCTATTAGCAACACGGCTAGGCTGTCTTTCTTAAAGTAAAAAAAAGTATCGTTGCCTATCGGGGTGATGAAATTTCGAAATAAAAACATAAACTGGAGCAGTTGTTGAATTCAAAGATTTAACTCTGATGATTTGATTATTGATTAGGCATTCGGAAACAGGTCTGGCACATACTTTTCCAACCGATCTGTTTTATGAGCTTTGCGACGCCAATAGTTATCCCCAACCCAAGCCGGTAGTCATAAATCGAAAAAGTTATCAATATCTAAATAAGATTCTTAAAAAAAACTCTACTTACACGCTGTTAGCCACCCGGTCGGTGTACACCTTGGTCGGTTGGTTCGGTGGCACCACCCGGTATCCCTTCAGATCGGACACGTAGTGGTAGAGATGCGTTCCGTTGGTCGGATCGACGAAGCCGTAGCATCCGTACGTCACACCGTCCGGACCCTTCACCTTGTGCTGGTACTGGTTGTAGTTCCGCCGTGGCACATTGTAGCCGTAGTTAAACGAACCCTCCACCGTCTTGCCCTGATGGTACAGCTTCGAGTCCGTGTCGACCTTGATGTCGATGTCGATGTTATCGTTCAGTGCAGCACCAAACACGCTGCACACGCCGCACAGGGCAATCTGGGGTAATAGGGTAAGGTGCAAGAAGTAGGCAACAAAATGAAACGAACCGCCGATAATACACATTTCGGATGAGCTAGGCGACCAGGAATGCCATCAAATAGATTTCAATTTATCGATAACCCCGCGACGGGTCATCGATGCTGAATTCGTTACAAATCGACAGCAACGATGAATCCCGGAGGCCTCGATTGGAGGCCTCTAATCTAATCCCACGCACCGAACGAGATCTGCCTACGCATGGTAGCATCTCTCAATGTGCTATGCATACGATCAAATGCCATGGTTATGATACAGTATTTGTCACCCCGTGCGTGGAACCACCGCCGGCCGACCAGGGTATGCATAATTGAGCAGGAGCAAGAATTTTTAATGCTCGCGATGACACCTGGTGACATCAGTTGGTTGGCCACGGCCGACCGACACCGACAGCTGCGGTATCGAGCCACGGATACCGGTTCCGCGCCGTGGATGAAAAACGCAATCCGTCATCAAGGTCGTACCATGTAAAGTAATGTGAACGAATTTCGAACGCTGCTGGCCAACTGGCGCACGATTGTGGCTCATTAGAGCTGGAAAGCATGCTAATGCTAACCTCCATCGTAAAACCGAAGCGAACAACATCTTCCCGTGTCAAACAGACGTTGAGCGAGCGCTATCATATGCGGAAGTGAATCGGCCCCAACGGGGTGCGTTTCGGTATCATTCCGGCAATAAATAATCTATTGTGCATAAATTAAGCTCTGTTACAACCACACATCGTGTGCGTCTGAGAGAACCTGTAATCCGTAGCAAATTCGTTACACTTCTTCGGTGTTAATCTAGAAAAAAAATCCTCAAATGATGGATGCTATTGGTAAACTTTCCATTTCCCTGCTGAATTTAATCATTTCTGTCGCGCTGGTTTCCGGTGGAAAGTGTTAAGGTAGGTCATTAGGTCTTTGAGGTTGATTTGCTCCATAATTAATTTTAGCTCTGATCCTGCATTGCCGTACAGAGCGCATTCTTGGAGTATCATTTTCAGAAAAATCGTCTAATTCGTTTTAATTAATGAATAAAATGTTTGTTTGTTTGGTAGGCATTCAGAATAATGGAAGTCGTAATTGAGTTAGATCAGAAGTAGATCAAATATAGTAAATAATAATAATAATTAGATATAAAACCTATGCAATGAAACGCATTCTTCACTTCACTTGCAAACGTTTACAAGCTTATCTGCCATTGAATAAGTCTTTTTTGTTTGAATGGAAAATTATGCAATGCTTCCAATTCCCAAAGGCCCAATCGAAAACCACATATTGTTGCACTAAATTCCTCAATAAATTCATTATAAAAACGAAATAATTCCTCTTATTTCATGGTATTGCATTGGGGAAAAAAATGCTTGAAACTAACCATAGGGGAACGATAGCTTACATGGTTGGACAAAGAATTGGAGCTCTTCTATTTGGCCATTCAACTGTAGCTTGGCTGAATCAACTTCTAATAAAGTCAAAAACATTCCGAGTGATGAAAATGTTGATTAAAAATTTACTCAATCCACAAACCAATTGAAAAATATATTACATTTTGAAGTACAAAAAGAAGTCTAAAATAGAATTTCACTGAGCAGGAATTACTTTCAGGTAAACTATTTTGTTCTAAATAAGAACAGGCTTGTGGAATACATTTAGTCAGTTTAACTCCTACTGTAAGGCCTCAAAACATAATTTATCAATTTCAACAGAGTCTAAGGACCGTTTAACAGAGTTTGTTTAAGCCTTATCATAACCAGAATCAGAGTAATAATCAGAGTAAAAAACTTTGATAATTTTTCCTAAAAATAATCATAATCGTTTTAATTGTAAAAGTTAAACTTTCTTGGAATCTGATATCTTCTAATACTGAACAATGCAACTAAAGTTTTAAGACATTCGTCCTGTATTGAAATCAGAGTTATGGTAATAATCGATACATCGCGATATAATAGCCATATGTCGCTTAAGAAAATTTCATTCTTTAAAGACGATTTGGTCATATTATTATTACTATTACTAAAAATTATAAAATAACTAATTAACCCTCGAAACAGATAGAAAAGGAGATAGTTTGAAAAATTGGTTAAAAAAAAGATATTTTTCATTCGAAGGATACCCACATTATCCAGTATGCTATTAATTAAACCCTCACAGATTCTCCTATCATTCACTTACCACAATATTAAAGCTCCACATTGTCACTGATTTATAAACTGATAAATTAGGTGCTTCACTTTGAACCGCTTCGCGAGACGGCGTGCATAAATAATATTTTCGCCAAAAAAAAAAAGCTCTTCCCTCTAAACGGCCTCCACGCTCGTTATTAATGTCCAACAATTTGCAATGGCAGCACAACAAACGAAAATGGTCTCTAATGTCCACTGGCTGGTGCTCGTAACTGTTCACCTTATCCTCCGAACGCGCGGCACGATGGTGAAAAACGACGGTTGTATTATTTATACACGCTATATACACTGAACAACGTCTGGTCGGCAGTTACTGCTCCGGTTCCGTACCGGCCGTCCGTGTAAGGCTCGGCAAACTTTCGACGGGGCGCGCTCTACGCAACGTTCTCAATCCACCAGCCGGTGTCCGACTAAAGTTCGGGCTGTGGTTTGAAGCACTTTTAAATAGGTGACAAAAAAATGACTGCTCCACCCCGCCCGAGCGTGGCTGGCGCTCACTTGCCCCGCAGAACACGCTCAATTCAAGATCCTAGGATGCTACCGTAGCAGGAAGATGCGAGCGCTTTTTTTACGAAAGAAGGAGACGCCGAAGAAAACACACGTTTCTACACACATACACGCCCCTACATATGCTGCGCCATATCGTGACCGTTTTATATCGTCGTTTTTGCATTTTTGATGAGCACCAGAACAGCGTCTGGGGCGCCCCAAGAGTGCGACTTATGGCCGAAGCTTACGACCATCCAAAAACCAGATCTTTCGTGTTTCGGCGGTTCGTGCGTCGGGGAGTGAACCCCGGGGTTGAAAGAGATGTGGGTATCGCCCGCTGATGGTGGTTTGAACGATGATTTCCAATTATTTTTGAAGCTCATCTGCTAATAGAACTGTCTTCCGTCATCTTCCGGCGCGTTTATGCAAGCCGTACATCACACGGGTCGAGGTTGGTTTGCTCGAATTACTAATTTATGAGACAAATTGTCTCCTCCCTCGGTGTTTTCGATATTTCGGAATCGGGCCCTTTTTGGGGTGGGTAGTCCTAATGGACGTTCCATGTGTGGCAGGAGGGTTGGTGCAGAGAGAGGTAATCGAAAAACCGGGCCAAGATTTACATCCCAAGGTATTTAATTAGCAACTTGTGGATTTAGATTTGAAATGTTTGTCAGAACGAGGACAGAGATGCAAAGCTGGAATTGGTTTGATGGTTGCTGATCTTACTGCTACCATAAGCGCACAAATGTTTACTGTAAGCAAATGATCTTAGCAAACGACACATAAAATCAATTATCAAACCTGGAATGCCTGGTGTGTGCAGGAATACACTAGAGTCAGCATCCGCTGAACGTCATAATCCGTGTGTGGCATTCAACTTTAGACATTCTTAAGATATCCTCAATCATAAATATTATTTTGGGGGTGCCAGTTTTAGCTATAAATCACATTTTCATGGCGAATAAAGCCATGAAATTATAGTAAGGCTTCGAACTGCTGATCTGTTGCTTCAGAAGATAAGAGGAAAAGACTAAAGTCATGAGTTTAATAGCAAACATCGTTGTAGGATGATTCATGCAAGGAAACGAGCCTGTATTTGCATAATAATGATAATAACATGCTTGTAGTAGTTGGGTGTAGTAGTTTGGGTCTCAGACGCCATTAAGCGCCGTTCGATGGCATTCGTTTATAGTCGAAATTCTGGAGAACGCATATTCACAAGTTCACGCTCCTACAGTTTAAACCAAGCACACCTTCTGCCTATTTCTAGACTTTATAAATGGAATAGAGCATATGGAATACCCTCCAAGAGCTAACTTTAAGTAACAATTTTAACGTCCATCTTCTTCTTCTATCCTCCATTTGAAGCAGAGACATGTCTAAATGCTTGTGAAAACCATGTCTAAGAGCTTGACTACAACACCAAGTCGATGTTCGTGACAAATTTGACAAGTTGGTCGACAGTAAACCATCTCCCCTATAATTTTTTATGTCGGTGTTAACTTAAAACAAATGATAAAATTCTGGACTACTTGGAAGGGCCTAGAAGTGATGGAACTACCATTGATATATCTCATTTCAATGTTTCTGGGCCATTTCAATACCTGAAATTATACTAATAGCGCATGATAACTGATAAGTTAGTATTATGTAGGCAACACATATCAGAAATCTGCATCAAAATTATCAAGAATGGATTAATTACTGAGCCTTGGCTCTAATACTTTTCAAACAGTTTAAGAAGACATTTTAATAATGGAGCGAATTCGCTCTCTAAGCCTATTTTTCTAAACAAACCAGCTCTCAAATGCTATGTTTCCAGATACGCCTATTTTGAGACTACATGAAAGACCATCTCGATAATCAGAATTTCTTCAGGAAAATAAATATTCTTCAGTAAAATAAAAAGCTTCATCTTAGATGAACTCATCAACGAAACAAGGAAAGATTAAAATGTCTAGCTCTTTTTTTGCTAATGTCAACACAATGTCACATTGCTGTCCAATAAATTCAGCAACATACAAGACATACCAATCAAAGACGATCTATCAATAATCGCACTGTTCCAACCGCATCCCGCTATCGTAAAATAGTTAAAGTCGATTGTTCTATTTCTTGATATGCTATAATTTATGTGCCTCCCTCACCTTCATCAATATGCTAATGATGGTTGCTTTGCAACATCATATCCACCCGCCCGATCAACATCCCTGTCATCTACTCCAGATCGTTTCATTTCTCGCATGCTTCATTCTAAACACTCTCCTTCGGTGTAGTGTTATTTGCATAGCGCAAGCGAACCAGCCACCAGGAAACCATATCGGTTACCTGAACTGATGACATTTAACCATCAGCGGGCAGGTTAAGGCCGGTACGAACAACCTACGATCTTTGCAACGTGATCGGTCAGTTTGCGAATTTTACCGATGCGCGATAATTATGAGCGAAGGATGAGCAGGCCGTTCTATCGGACCGGATGGTGCAGCATCACATATCCGTCAGCTGAGTCATAGCTATCTTGCAAAACTGCAAAACAAATCATTTGAATCCATGAGAAAAATAAAGTTCAAAAAACAAATTAAAAAAAAGAAAAATCAAAGAAAAATGAAATCAAAGAAAACAAAGTTTTACTGTTCCTAAAGGTTAACCTGCAATGGTTTCGTTTGTTAACGTTTTGGTTAAATCTTTATCGCATGTGTTAATCGCTCCCGACCAGCCGAAGGTCAATCATTCATGCACGTTCCGCTGCATGCAACACGAACGTCAAACTGGGAACACGATTTAGCTGCTCATTTTCTATTCATGCTAAAACCGAACGCGTAAACAACACATTCCCCCAGAAAAAAAACCGGTACTAGCACCGTCTGCTCTCATTTAGTACGGCACCAAATATATCGCATCTTAATTCGTTGCTCAAATTTCACGACGACAACCTTCACCCTGTGGCGGCCCTAAGTCACCGGCAGCGTCCGTCCTTGCCACGTCGGTGTTATCACGAAATTCCTCTAAACAGTGCCCATTAACACTGCCTAAAGTGAGCTACCAGCCTTTACGCACCGGTTACCTTGCTGAATGCGAGTCCCAACCCCCCCAGGTAGCGACGCCGATTTTCGGAAGGACGGTGCGAAGCGCATCTCACATCCATCCGATGACGGAATACCGCTTACATATCGAGCATAGCAGAACTGGGATGCTGGGTCTCGCGGATGCGTGGGATGAAGCTGTTGGCTGTGGTTAGCCGATTGACTCATCCACACCATTAGAAGCGAAATGGTCGCATGCTTGCCGGTGAAATAACGAACAGCCACCAGAACATTGAACCGGATCTACTTATGCAGGCCCCGTGTCGCGTTTCCAGTTCTGATCCGATTCGTTAAATAATTCTTCCCCGGACCGGAGGCAAACCGCATCCTGACGGGCTACGCAATAAAGGGAAGGCACCGAACACAAGGGGAAAATGGAAACAGGCAACATATACAGAGAGAAAATTAAAAAGATACATAAATAAAGCTTCCACCAGAAATAAGGTTGCCCGGTTTGTTTTGAAATTTTGTGGAGTTGTTTTTTCTTTTTTTGCATTTTTTTCCCCCATTTCGGCTCAGCACTCTATCAGCCGCCCAAGAACATGCCATCGCAGAGGAAACTCATTTGCGAAAAGAATGCGATACGGTCGCGCATTTTTGCCCACAACGTGCTGAACCGGGTGATATTCTTTATTTGTGTGTTCTTCTCATCTTTTACCCAACTAAGCTACGGAGACCCATGCGCAGCAAAAATTAGCCGTAACCCATATCAAGATGAAGCACGGGAAGCGTATTGGATCGATTTTAGAACTTCTCGTAAACAAAAAAACCCTAGCTGCTAACGATGATAAGATACGTGCCGGGGTAAAAAAAACATTGGCCGGAAAGCTGAAATTCTAACCGTAAGCATTGAACGGGGTCGACGTAGGCCATGGTGTAGATATGTAGTTAAAATACTTCGATGAAACGATGCACGGTATTATATTCGTCCAAAAAATTTTTATAAATTTTAAACTGAGTCAGCATAACAAACTTCTCAAAATTATTTAATATATTATTTTATTATTTAAGCATGAAATACTAGCAAATCATACATATAGAGTATGCCTCGTTTCTATTTACGTTTTTGCCTTATTTCGGACATGCTCGGTTGGATCCTCTCAAAGTACTAAGTTAGTTTTTGGAGCTGATCAGCTCTTAGTAGTATGAGTCCGAAGTTTAGAATTGAAAACTGGTTAATCCCTCAAGTGAACCAGTGTTGTGTGCTGAAAGCCTTTGTAATATCGGATTACACGTATCGACGAAAACGATTTTACTTCAAGCGGATGCATGCCCCAATGTTCTGAAACGCATCATCTGTCTGTTGATGCAATATGATGTACTTTTCGTTTCGATTCACATCCATCCTTCTGGAAGCGCCAACTCTAACAACACGTGTCGATAGACTGGATACGTCTAGTGGGTATGTTTGAAATACAGACAGAGGATTCCAACAAGTTCGACAAAAACCGACATACATGTGCCATTCAAAAAGAGACGTTCTGAAAATCCACTAATAACTGCATGAAAGCCCGCAGCGAAACTCGCAAAAACTAACTATTTGATGTTGGATGGAATTCTTGCCTAGAACCAATAAGAAGGTTTCCTGCATGCCCCAAAAACTCGATTAACCTTGCCTGTGTTGCATGAGTGACCGTACGGGCAGTTACGTTTTTGCAATGACGGTGTTACCTTACGATAAAGTTATATCTTTTTCACAGAAAAATGCACAAAACCATTAAACAATTTATGATCAAAAAACGACTTAAACGGGATGTAAAATGGGATGGAAACAAAAGTTCTAGGAATGAAAAACATACGAGCCGTAACTAGGTAAAGTTTATAAAAATATTTTAAATGCTATTAATGCAGCATACGGTGGTCTCTGAAAAGTTTGAAAATAATATTGTACTATATGATTAATGTAATTGCTATCAACGTTATAACATTTCATTTATTCAGATATAAAAGGTAAATAGATTCTTTAGAGCTAGTAGTTTGTTAGATTTCAGGTCTCTCTAAATTGCTTTCACAGACCACCGTCTCATCGGAAGACACCGTTAATGGCCACTGTGCGACCTATGTTGCCGGTATGGGGTCAGATTGGGATCGAAGATTTGCAACGTTCGATACGCGTCAGATCCGCGTTCCTGAACGGCCTGTTGCCGAAACCGGTCGTCTTAAGAATTTTTGTAGTCCTGCGGACACCCTTGTCCCCACCGGTTGTTTCCTTCCTTTGCAGGCCAACCCGCAAAAGAAAAAAAAACCTGAGCGACAAATGGGGGGACCATAAAAGTTGCAGTTAAGATGGAATTATCGGCGATATCGCACGGTGACGAAAAAACACAATTAATTTCAGTCACTTTTACACGGTTTAGCCATTGTGTGTGCGGACAGTTCTAATGCCGATCTGGGTACCGTGGGATATGCTCAATTAATTTGTTTCTACCTTTTTTTTTCGTTTCGTTTCCTAATCAGAACAATCATAATCATAATTTAAGATTCTTTTCTACGCGCAGAACTTGTTAGGCAAACGAGAATCAAATTAATCCCATCAAAAGCTATTCAGGCGAACAACAAAAGCATTCTTATGCTTCGATAAAACCGACGATCGTATGGGACAGTACAACAATATGAATGAAATGGACCAATCGAGAACAAACGGAAATAGAGCCCTAGGGTCATTTTTCGAACGCGGGCAGAAGTTTGCCAAAAAATAGGTTAATTACAAACGAGCATCCATGTGAGGAAAATTTATTCTCTGTTTAGCAATGAATTAAAAATTCATAAATTGAAAAATTAATCGTTTATTTAAATATCAATTTGATATTTAAATTTTAATCATTGGTTAAAACTTGAAAACATTCCTTTCTTCCCTTTACCTACGCTCAAGCTAAAAAATTACAAATATTAATCATAATCATAATTAACATCCAAAAATATAATTTTGAACGTCCTTTTCAAGAACTCGGTCATTCAGAAGCTTAAAAGTATTCGATCTAAACGTCGTCACAAATTGACAATACTCTCACTTCGAGGAACTTTTTTAACTAACATTGTAGTTTTCATTTTCTGAATGCTGCTAACGGTGTAGTAAGAACTAAGAAATAAAGTGCCTAAAATAAAATCACAATGTAATCGCATTCAATATTGACGGTTCAACACGAATTTTTTGTTGGAAAATTGCATCGTTGAAACGTAAAGTTCTAGCTAGCGAGCGAGAATCTACCCTTGGCAAATACTAAACATAATAAGCGTTTTTTCAGTAAGTTGAGGAGATCCATCACAATTTTATAATCAACATTCGGACAAAGTGTAAGAAACTTCACGTTTGGCATTGTTTAATCTATGAGTAAAGTTTCTAGATAAACTTATTGTTTCCAATTTCTGTGTTTTTAAAAAAGATTCAAGAATGTGATTTAAAGAATAAATATTTGGAGCGATCCATAATTTTCATTTATTTCAAAACCTTCTTAAACTCGAAAAAATCACGAACGATGTTCGAGTTTCTAATCCGGTAAATGAGCTTTGCTCAGTACATTGTAATAATCAAACTCTCTTCAAAAATTAACAAAGATGATGAAACCGAAATGATGGATAAGATTTTTCCATGAGTTTGTTAAGATGTAATTTTAAATCTCAATAGCGAACGAAAACTGGAGTCAAAATGAAATTGAATGCGCTTGAAATATGACTGCATTGTTTTTTCGGCATACGCAAATCAATAGTTCAATAGTTTCCAACAATGCTTTGATAAGAAATGCAATTAGGTAACAACATTGCGTTTTTGTTAGTTAATTAAGCTTCGTTGAACATGCATATGTGGAAGCATATCGCTTTGAAGATCAATGCAATTAAATCTTTACGCTGTTAGTACACTGTTACAAAGTAACTTTGATGGCAGAAAACAAAATTTCCCCAACACAAACGGCCGCTATTTTGCCAGTTATCATATTCTTCATACTCTCTTGAAAATTTCGTGGAAATCAACCAATTAAAATCCGGTTGTGCTCTACAAGAATTCCTTGAACCATGACCATGCTTTGACTATATAACCGTAACAATTGCAACCAAGAGGTGTACCTATGGACAGTCCCAAAAAAATTACAGTGAAACGATCGTAGCTGCAATGGAAATGCGTACCATCTAGTAAGTTCTCAATCGATAGTTGGGTTGTTTGGCACCCATCAATCTATCCATTGAAAACTCAGAATCAGAAGAATCAGCATATAAATCGAGGAATTAATCGAATAATCATACAAAGTTTACACGTAACTAACAAACAGTTTTATCCATAAAACATGACATGCATACGACCCTACTCTTGAGGGACCAACAAAGGAATAACCCTTCAAAAATAGACCCAATTAGTGTGGTTCCAGAGAATAACCAATAATGGATGCATAAATTGGTACAAAACTGTCGATAAGGACGTGATCAAATAGAAGAAAATGAAAAAGATTTTTAGTAATCCAATATATCAGCTTTAACCCATCGTTGATTAAAGATTGTGCCATAAATTCTTCATGGAATATATCATTGTTAACTATTGAAGTAAAGTATTTAAATTTTAAATTTCATTATTTAATGTAAGCATTGTCAGTCATTGCATTACATTGCACATGAGAATAATTGCAATGATTGCATCAGTGCAGAGCAACAAATTTGTGTATCAATAAAGAAGACTACACAGTTCCTTAACTCGCTCAAGACATTAAAATGTTCAATATAAAGCATGCAACATAAAAAAAACAACAAAATGTAGATTTGAAAATGAAAATATCAACCATACGAATTGCTTCGAACTCTGCTTCGTGAACCTTTACACCGACTAGCACGTAAATTGCGAACCTAATCGAGCGTAGGTACATAACTCACCCTTCGCGCTCGTACCGTCCGTATGTCATTAGAGAGGAACGTATTTTATTGTTATACCATATCCCGAAACATTACGATGCTAATATATCTTATTGCTCCTCCCCGCGCGTTCCGTTCTCAAGGAAGCGGGCCTAATAGGTTGTCAAACATTAGCCCACCATTCAGCTGACCGAACTACTAGAATGTGCCCGCGTTTGGCTCCAAAAAAAAAAATCAGCGATCATTGGAAGCTGCCAAAATGCAAACCATCAACAAGATAGCAACAGGGAAAAACCGGTGCCGTTTTCTGTTCTGTGGCCCATCTACCAACACGAGCCAGAACACGCCGCACAGTAGTACACAATCGTCCATGTCAAGCCAAATTAGCCACAAGCGCAGGCTCAAACCCCTCGGCGTCGCCGTTAGAAATGAATATTAATAAAGGCCTTCGACAGCATCGACTGCCGTGCAGGATGGACGGCTTTCCGGCTATTGGCTCGTCGCACAACCGGACACCTAACACCCCGTCCTGCAATCGAACTAGTTTAAATTGATAACATATCGTAAAGCGAGAGATGTTCGGTAGGGAAATAAAAAAGCCAAACAATAACACATTCATTCTGATTTAGAACCGAGAACGAGACAAATGGCCCCAATAGGCAGGGTAGCATCCTTTTCCACGAAACACTCTCGATCGTTCACTTTTTCTCAAACGTTTTTTTATCCTGCCGTTGGGGCCCCGTAAGCTGGCTTTTATGATATCAACGCACAGCTCGACGAAAATAGAATTTCGCTCGAATGGTTCTGAAGAGGAAAAATCTTGTTTTTTTATCGCCCTGCTAACCCGATCGACATGTGAAAGGGATGCGAATGTTGTGCACGAGAACGAAGCAAGCAAGACTAAATAACTGGTTCGAGATGGTGCAAAAAACAAAATTCGGAACCGGAATCTAGAACAACATAACAAGACTATAACGAACTACATTGCAGAGCTGAAGGCTCTAGCGTGGTGCATACATTTGCAAACATGTTTCTGCTCTGATGGAGAAAATTAGCAGAAACCCCTCTAGCGACCTCGTGGTACAAGGAATCACACAAACTACTACCTCATCTGACTCTGAACCATTTTGGCAAGCATTTCACAGTATTGTTCGATTTTGTACTCATTAGCAATGATAAGTGCTTGATATCTCAATTTTCACATCTACTTTGTTTTTATCGAAAAGTTTCTAAGTGTTACGCATATTCATTATACACATGATTATCAATTTCCTATCATTCAAAAAGATCTAATATCGGTTTTAGATCGATTTCCGTAGCACATCCCCAAAAAAACGCCAATTTATGCAATTCGCAACACATCCCTCGAGCAACCAGTTGTGATGAAAGTTGTGCGCGTTGAGTTTGGTTGGCTTGTTCTGCGAGAGCTTTTTAATTGGATTTTAATTAAAGTATGCCGAAAAAAACATGCAGCAAAATTATGCTAACAACGTTGATGCAAGGAATGCAACAGATTTTATAATGAAATGATAATGTTGTGATTATTTGTTTTAGTTTATCGTTTCCATTTTCCGTCCGAAGCATTCCTTTATTCGTTAGAACGACCAGGCCGTAACAAGCAAGCTGCGTGAGAATGGTCCGGATGATATTTTCCTGAATGTGAAAACCGACTCCGCTACCAATACACCAACGGACCACGCTGATTAAAAAATTGTTTTCTGTTAATTATTTTAAAGAAATTTCTTCAATTCAACAAGTAATCAAATAATTATATTTCGATTTTCTTTTTCTGTTTGCTTTTTGCTAATAAGCACTTTAACGCATTTTAACTGCCACCGGCTCCTGGTTCAGATTATAAATCTGATGTCCGTCTCTGAAATCCATTAGGCATTGATCTGTTGATGATCTTTGGTGGAACGTTTATCTCTAAATAAGACATATTTTTAGTGAATTCTGTGCTACGCAGCGCTACTAAAAATTGGGAATGTACTTTGAAGTTACGACATTATGAAGTTAGCTAAACTACCTCGGTATTATCACCATCAACTGATATTCTGATTTTCAGGCACGTTCTGTTATGGTCAGAGCTTCTGATAAACAAACATTTCGTCATCTTTGCATTGGTCCAATTAAATTCAATCCTTAAAACTCGGGGATTTTGTCTGATGCCGCTGATGGATGTGACGTTGATGGCGCCTGCAAAAATTGTAATTGCAGTGAAGTGGTGAATATCGTTATGTTAAAAGAGGTTTAGTCGATAGCAAACAGGTCGACACGCATATACAACACTATCCTATTACCCTGCACGCCATGCTCATCCAATACTATAGAATTCAGATTAAATTTGCAAACATGTCTGCTGTGGTCATCTCCCTGACAACGAGGATCCAATCCATAGTGTTTCGTAATTCGTTATGAATCCGTAACGCTCTGAAACGTCAAACCAAACCCATCAATTCCCATCAACACTTCGTTGTCACCTTCCAAAGAACTCACGTTTATTTCATGCAAAATTGGAGCCATCCGGTGTGTTTATTATTTTTTTTGCGATGTTTCCAACAAACTTCTCCTGCCTGTTTTCCATTTCTTGGCTGAAACTGTCGGCAAGAATAAGAGTTGGTAAAATCAAACGTACCCTGATGCCAAATTCTTATTCTACGCTGTCCAAATTGTTTTCGTCCTGTTTCCGATGGAACGCGATGGATGGAGAGCATAGAAAGATACCTTGCAAATCAGTTTTTTTTAACACATTTTGAGAATATACGACAGTTTGACGCCGGGGTTAGCGCTGCCATTTAAAACAATCGAGATTCAAAGCATAAGAACCTGTCTAATCGTATTAGAATGCTAAATAAGGAAGGGTCAAAGCGAATGTAAAATAAAGATCGTTTAAAACAAAAACCAGAGGAAAAAACAGCATCGAATAGCAAGTATAAGATGTAATAAAACAAAGCTCCATAAGACGAATGGTAGCGATGGGACGAGAGGAGCTTTTATTTCACTTCTTTTCTTGATGATAAAAACAAGTTTTCGCTTTCATGCTTGTCTTCTTTCGTTTCGGTTTGGTTTCACTTTGCGAGTAGAAGGTGGATTTAGTACTACGCTCCGGTCGTTCTAAATTAATAAAATAAAGAAGATGGTCTTTGTCAGCGATAGATAACGCTCGGACTAACATATCAAGAGAACGAGAGTGGGATTGCATATGTTTTACGTTGAAACGGTGCCGGATGCAGTTCATCTGGCCGGACTCGTTTAAATAAGACCATCGGACACGGTACCAATCAGCAGCAGTTGTGTGCCAGAGGTTGAGTAACGCGGTTAAAGTTGAAAGGTGCCTTCCAACATCCTATCGTACCGGGTCGCAGTTTCGCTTGAGCGAGCCGACCATCGCTGTGAAAGGAAATTTACTGGAAAATTTTAAAAGAGATTTTCCAGTAAAATGACATAAAAGTGAATGATTAAAAATGTGAAAAGAACCACAAGCTACCGTCCTTATTCGAGTGCTAGATCGATCTTTCTCCCAATCGAGAGTGGAATAAAAGAACATTTTTATTGGGTAAAAAGTAGTGAAAATTGTGAACAAAAGCTAAGATTGAGTACAACTAAGTGAACGAGCGATCTCTATAGTGTAGTAGAACTTTTCAGTGATTATATACTTTTTTACGAAAGATCATCAAAATGGTGAAATATTTTGTGATGGTAAGTAAAATTACCAACTTCGAGTGATCTGGTGATCAGAATTGGTGGCAGTGCCAGTTTTCCATACGTGCAAATTAATTCGAAATCTTATCCGGAATATTCTCGCCGTTCGTAGATTGGGTTGCTCAGTGACGGGTCAATATTGCCAAAAAATGTAGGATACAACAAAGGAAGTTGTTCTACCTCCCGGAACTCTTTAAAAAACAAGAAAGCAAGTGTCTTCCTCGCCAAACTTAAGCTTAAAGTACATCGAAGCTTAAGAATGATTGCGATACGGGGGAGGCCCGGTGGCATGATGGTAGCGGAGCCGGTCTTCACACGAACGGACCGGACCAAAATCCAATCCGGATCAATCTCCCGTAGCAAGGACTGACTATCCGGCTACGTGGTAAAATAAGTCGATACGGCCAGGTCGTTCTAACGAAAACAAAAAAAAATGATTGCGATACGCTTCGCCTTTTAGTAATTAACATGTGTTCGGTGCTACTTTGCTCGTGTTATGTTAATTAGTTATTTGTGTTACTTCCCGTATCAAGCGATCCTCAACCGCGTTCAGCAACAAAGAACTTTCTTTTGGTTGAAAGGTTCGTCTGGTGGTTTCGTAAATCGTCTTGATTTAATCTACCATTGTCTCATGAAAGTGTGAGCGTTAAAACAAACTTCTTCGTTCCGTGTTGTACTATCGCACGCATTTATCCAACTCTCGCCGACCAAACAGAGCCTAAGGGAGTCATCAAGCTTTGGACGCACATAAACGACGAACGGCTCTTCTACCGTGAACTGTAGTTACCTCGTACCATTGATAACAATCTTGAGGTTTTTGGTGACAATATGCTTGTTAATTATGTTTGAAACTAGGACCGTTCGTTTACTTAAACGGAAATTTACAGTCATAATTGTTATGATTCCTCCATTGTCCTTCCACCCATACGTGGACTAGAATCTGTTTGAGCATTCTTCCTCTGAAACGCGGCTTAGAGCCTTTCGACAGACCCATGGTAATAGCATAGTTTCCTGAGAGTTTTCCGTCCCACATCACCTGGCATGTTACGTTGGCCATTGTCTTTCGTACTAGACTGGTAAGTTTGACTGGAATTCCACAAGAGCTCATTGCATCGTAAAGTTTACCCCGGCTACGCTGATGCTGGCCGCGAAGACGATGAAGGAATGAAAGAAGTGTAGCTGCTGCTCCACCTGGTTCTCCAAGATCTGACGCATAGTGAAGATCTGATCAGTGGTTGATTTTCCTTTTCGGAATCCCCTCTGATAGCTTCCAACTACCTTTTCAACGAATGGGACAAGACGACCTTGTAAGATGAGGGAGAATATTTTGTAGGCTGTAGCTATAGCTTATCTAGTTGATTTTACAAGGATTAGAAGATACCAAGATTCCAATCTCTATTTCGTGTTCTAGTGCTACACCTCCATTTTTATCAGTTTGACTACTATTCCGTAAGAATCTTTAGAAATTTATAGATGGTTATATACTTACGAGTTCGACTCATGTTTCGAATGACTTGTCACTCTCTCTGTCTCTCTGTCTCTCTCTCTCTCTCTTTCTTTATTCTTCTATCTTTCTCTCTTAATCACTTAATTTTTCTCGCTCTATCTCTCTCTCGCTATCGAACTCCCGCTTAGTGGGATTGAGTCCGGCATCCTTATAACATGCCCCAGCCATCGTATCCTGCCCGCATTCGCCACCATCAGGATGTCCGGTTTGTCGTACTGCTCAGCAAGCTCGTTCTTCATCCTTCTCTTCCATACTCCATGCTCGAACACACTGCCAAAGATGATCCGGAGAATGTTTCGCTCACACACGTCCAAAGCGTTTGCATCCTTCGCACGAATGGTTCACGACGCGTGTCCATAGAGGACCGTCGAAGTCTTCTGGATTTCAACAGATGGTAAAGTTCGTATTACGCACGATTGCGTCTTCGTATTTTACTGATGATGTCATTATCCGAATTAACGACCGCCCCAACATAGCAGAATTCCTCTACACCACCTCGAAATTGTCGCCGTCAACTGATACTCAAACGACTCATCGCTGACTTTTAAAAAATATCATTGAAAACAACACTAGGTATAAAATTATGTTTTTTTTTTATTTCTTACGTCGTAGACTTGTCATTTTGTTACAAACTGAAAATCCTGCTAACTTATTTCTATAGTATCTTCATTAACATGATTGTAAATTATTGCGTTTTAAAAACATGCAGTGAGTGTATTTCGAAAATATGCTGAACGGAGTTAGGAGAAACCAATATATAAATACTGTTATTTATGGAATATATTGAAAACTTTTTTTACTACCTTGACGATGAACTTGCACACTACATGCGAAAAATAGTGCGACTTTACACGGAGCACGGCTGGGGTAATAAATAGTGGAGAAATAATGGCGTAATTGAGAAGTCGTTCAAAAAGACGGGAATTTTTCAAAAAAACAGAGGATTATCAGTACTTTACCGACAATCTTAATGCAAAGATGTAGAGGCGGCCCGGTGGCATTATGGTAGCGGAGCCACACGAACGGACCCGACCAAAATCCCATCCGGACCAATCCCCCGCAGCAAGGACTGACTATCCGGCTACGTGGTAAAATAAAGTCGATACGGCCAGGCCGTTCTAACGAAATAAAAAAAATGCAATGATGCAGCTAGCATGAAATTTTTATGAGATAGACAACGACATTTAGCAAAAAGGTTTGATTTTGTCCAAAAAAGCAAAAAGGTTTGAAGGTTATTGTCCTCCTGTAAAAAGTTGTTCCATTACCGCATAGGTAATACTAATTAACCGCATAGGTAATACTAATTGTGTGATTTTAATCAAAATTGTATTTGTACTTCATATGCAGAAAATGCTGTTATTATGCAATTGTTGAACATTTTAAACAATTAACAACCCTGCGACAAAAATCATCATGTTTGCTCGCTCTGCCTAACTAACAACTAAATCTGCGAAAGCAAGAAAGCATGATGAATTGTTCTGCAGGAATTAACACATGAGAATTTGCAAAGATACAGCGTTCTTACGCTAGAGAGACGCTCAATGAGTCGGAATCGTGCATATTCTACAAACTACTGGGCACCTCCATCGATTCCATTATGAAACACGTAATCCCCTTTTCTGTGTCCGCACAGTTCTGTATATGCCAGGATTTTCGATTATACAATTCTAACTGCTTCCATAAAGCATCAATTATCTGTTTGCGGATATGCAGTTCGTGTCTAGGACAGCTTCACCAGTCGATGGGAGCAGCGATGCGATATTATATGATTCTTGCAAATTTCAAGATTTGATCATGACTGTCATTTTGATATATTTAAAACATTTTTTTCATCATTCATCAGACTATTATTAATTAACTAGTAATTAAATAATAACTCAAAGTATGCAAACAAAATCCAAGTATTTTAACAATATACTTTGTAATAAACATCGCTATTTTGCAGTTGGCAACGATTGTTGCATTCGCGCAAGCTCTCGACTCCAGTGAAACGGGCATCGATGTGAAGATCAACGTGGAGAAGAATTCCAACTCGTACTTAAGCGGACGGCTATCACAAGGATCGTTCGAGTATGGACTGAACGTGGACAAGAAGAAGGACAACCATTTCCAGCACAAAGTCAAGGGTCCGGATGATGTTACGTACGGTTGCTATGGGTTCGTCGATCCGGACGGTAAGCCGCATCTCGTGCACTACGTATCGGATCTCAAAGGATACCGCGTCATACCTCCGGATTCCGCCACCAAGATCTACGTCGCACGGCTCGAGGGCAGCATGTAAGTGGATGATCATTCCATTGCATACACCTGACATGATGTTATAACACTCCTTCTTTCGATTCCTCAGAAACAACGTGTATCAGGCATCGCAGGAGAAGAACGTCCAGTGGAAGGATCTGTTCTTCCCGCCGGCCTGTAAGCAAGCGTTGCACGAAACGGAGCTAGACATCACACCGGCACCCATTACCACACCTCGTCCATCTGTCCCAAAACAGCGCGTGACACCGCCCCCCTCGCCCCCAACACCGTCATCCACAACACCTGAACCTGAAGAGGAAACTCCATCCACCACCCCACGTCGTCCATCTGTAAGGACACCACCGACCCCTTCGCCCACACCACCAGAAGTGGAAACTCCACCCACCACACGTCGTCCGCCTTTACCAAAGTACCCCGTAACACCGAGACCATCGAAGCCGCTGCCTCCACCAAACGTGATACCAACCGATCCAGAGCCCAAGCCCAGCGATATGTGTCCGTCGGTTGTGCAGCCCCCACCTGCCCAGCCCGCCTGCTCGGAGGTATGCGACGAGCTGAAGAAAGAAATGGAAGAAATTAAGGCGAAGCTCAATGAGCTGCTCGATACGCTGGCGGAAAAGCCGAAGAGTGGAGCAGATGGTAACGGAACCAAGTTTGCCTATTTCCCGGTCATGCTGAGCGATGGGCTGCCGGACGGAGTTGATGCAAGTTCTTCCAAGTTTGCCTTCCCAGCAATTCCGCAACAGTGCGGTAATCAGTAAGTCGGTAAAATGTTCTCATTGGTTTTATTAAACACGGCATTTTTGTGTTATATTTGGCAATAAAGCAGAAGCAATACGTTTCGTAACATTTGTCGTGAATTATTCATACTTAAAATATAATCGTTTGATTCGTCATACGGTGCACCAGAATTTGCTGCAATTTCGTCCAATATATGTTTTTTTTTCGTCCAATCCCTGCAGATGGCCCAATGTTTTGTGTAATTTTTTTTTTTTAAACGGTGCTATTGTTTTTATTTATTGTAGCTACAGGGTTGTCAAAGCAGTTCGACACTCCTGTACGTCATGGAAGTGAGGGTTAGTTCCGACAAATGGCGGTAGCGATCTCGATATACATATACATCTGATTCCCCAGTAAGCAGCAATACATTTGATCAAGTGTAATTGAAACCGTGTCGTGTTCAATGCCTAAATGCCTAAAAATATCGTCCGAAAATCCAACAAGCTGTTAACAGTATTTATACGCTGGAGCTCCCACCAATTCAATCCAACTAAGGTTTATTAAGTTTACAACTGATCCTCCATAGACGGAATATAGCACAGACTATTTTTATCATCAAGATACTATATAATGAAATTAACGCACCATATTTACTTTTCTTATACATATTTATGCCACTGAGCATGCTCTTAAAGCTAGACAACTAATATGACTAAGAAAAGTAAGTACTTTTAACGAATATTTTAATAAATAAAAGTAACAACAAATTAGTCAAGCAATTCGGCCAGGATGTTCATCATTAAGCTAAAAAAATAACAAATTAGTTTATACTGAACTGAAACTGACCCTAGTACCTGGCAGCCTTACGATCAATCTGACTGCATTCAACTAAGAAATTCTGGTGGTTTGAAACTCCAACTAGGACTACCGAAGATGGTCCACATCACGATCTTATTTCATATCCACATACTTTTGACATTACTTGGTTAATACGCTGTAGATTTCGATCAAGAGCCGAAGGATTTGACATGAGTCGAGAAAACAAAGTGATGAATCTACGATCAACAGAGAAACCATCAAACCGAAGCCGCTGAGACACTTGTGGAGAAATCGGAAAAAGATTGATTTCCCTAAATCATCCGCTTCTCGCATGTTCAGCCTTTGTGATAGATAAAATTGCTGCGAGAAACGCCAATATTTTGAGAGGGTTCTGGATATGTATGGCTAAAAAGCACCTTCTCAGGCCCTGTTTTGGCCAGTGAAGCTGCCTTCTCATCACCAGGAATAACAGAATTAAAAATTACCCACTTTATCGTTGTTCTAAATGTTTTGCAGCGAGATTATGAAACTTGAATGATTTCACATCGAAATTCGCACGAGTTGTACCGGCCTACACTGCTGTAGAACTGGACTGTGAGATAAAAACTATACATTTGATCGAACTGTCGAATAAAATTGTTGAACGAATTAGATCGAAGCTTGAGGCTAAAGTGGATCATCCAAAGTGAGAAGTTGATAACGATCCACAAACAAGAAACTAAAACGCACTTCTTCATGCATTCTGTAATGCAAAACATTCACCTGTGGATATGCAAACATCGGCCATCAACAACTGAACACCGCTCAGTACGTGACACCCCTGAAAAATCAAAGAATGCTCCGAAACGAAATACGCCTAAATGTAGGCTTATTGAATATCCACCGAACACAGTTTCCAGCGACCCTGTCGCATCATTGGTATTCAGCACTGCACTACCCAGGGGACAAAAAGCGAAGAGTTTTTAACGGCTTCTCGCTTTTTCTTCGCTATCTCGCGCTTTATATGAAAATATATTGCCGTTCGTGAGCTGCGGTGAGCAATTTTATTGATGTTGGATGTGCCGGTAAAAGCTACCCGAATAAGGGTTTAATTTGTCGTAGCGACAAAGTGACATTCGCAAGTTAATGGTTCCTAAAAAGTAAGTAAAAACGACCGATTATGTCAAGCGCATTCATCTTGTTAAAAAAGTATATTGTAAAGCTTATCTTTTACCATTCTGTCACAAATCAATTCTATTTAGAATAATAATATTTTTGAAATTTTAGATGCTCATTATCGTCTAAATTTTTCCCGAAATTTAGACACTACAAAACTCTACATGAATAACCTATTTAACCCACCTAGTGTTGTGGGTTTAATTAAACAAAATAACCCACTAAAAACAAGCAAGTGCATTTAGTTTATTAAATGAGGCAATTTAAAAACGAGTATTTTTGTGCATGAAGTATCCTACGCTAGGATATAATGCGACCTTTTAAAGAAGTAAACCCATGGAAGCTACAAGTTAATATCGTTTCTAGATGTGTACAGTGAGGGAATACTCGTTTAATATAACTAAATTACGTGTCTTTTATCGTAGTTATGAAGCAGCTGAGCAAATCAGTAATTCTATTTCGTTCCCTCTCTAATTTATACTAATGGACCCTTCATAACTAAAAGTCTCCAATAACGGATTTTCGTAGATTTCTGAAATATTACACAAATGGACCGCTAACCCGACCTCATTCATTCATTCTAACGCGTGTGCTTGAGACGAATTGTTCTGCAGTTTACGCATTCTCGTCACCTTTTTGCTACTTGAAAATAAATCACGCAATTCAACTGACCTCAACCACTTGAAATTAATCCTCTTATACACTTTAAACTTGGACCACCAGAGCCAACACAACGCGTGAACCACGCTGTCTATGGGGTAGATCATACTTTACGTTAGAAAGCTTAAGCTTCAAAACGGTGTTTGTCAAATAATGCAGGTTGCAGGTTGTATAATTCTGAGGAGATTGGTAGCATTTGGACATATTTAAAGTCATTTGATAATATAATTTTTGCAGAACCATAAATAAAGAAAAATCTTTTAAATTTTATTAACATAATCTTGAATACAGTTCATTTAAAATAATATACAAATGTTATCATTAAATTCATCTAAAATTAAATCTTATTAAATTAGGCCATAATAATGTTAAAAAGCATGTTAAACTAAACCTCACGAATATGTTGATTCTATTTTCACAAAGATTAAAAATAATCAAAATAAATTAAATCAATATATGCTATCTCATTCGTTCAACGACTTAAAGTGATAATAGGAAAAAGGAAAATAAGCAAATAAGTAAAAAATGGAATAGTTTGTTTAAACAACCATTGCACAAAAATAATTAAAAATTAAATATTTTGCTTGATATTAAAAACATTCAAACTATATTTTTTTCATATATTCTATATTTTCCTATATTCTTTTCTGCACTATATTCAAAATATTCAAACTTGATATTAAAAAAATTCATATTAAAAATATTCAATTATTCAATTTAACCCTCTAGCTGTTTAGGAAATGGCAGTGGATATATCTCCAAACGTCAAAACACATAAAGAAAAACTAGCTTAAAGCATAATCTAAAATGATCCTCCTATGATTGTTATGCTTCTGTGGTATGAAAGTCTTGTATGGGTTTATTTTTATGTCACCTAAACTTGTGTACAATGTTTTAAAAAAGGCAGAAGCACTCATTGCTTTTATTTGTTAGTCCATTGTTTTGTACAATCATGAAATTATGTTCAAAAATGCTACATATTTAGCAAAACATTAATATTCTGCATTGCTTTTAAAGTAAAATTATGAAGAACACTGTAAATTTTGCTGTTATACTCACAAGATATTACTTTGTACATCATTTCACAAAAACAACATGACTTTTTCAATATTCAATCGAACGCTAAAAACACTAAGCACAAACGGTTCAAAAAGTATACCTTCTGCTTTATTACCAAATATCTTACAAAGCAAAACTCGCACAACTTAACGCTAAGCCCTAACACATAATCATATGACTCGATTTCACACAACATTTTATCACCTTTATGGCTCGCTCAACGAAACAAAAGGTAACACCTTGCTGACTTATTGATTACCGCACTGTTGCGGAAACGCTGGGAACGCAAACTTGGAAGAGCTTGCATCAACTCCGTCCGGCAGCCCATCGCTCAGCATGACCGGGAAGTAGGCAAACTTGGTACCGTCAGCACCTGCCTTACCCTTCGGCTTTTCCGCCAGCGTATCGAGCAGCTTATTCAGCTTCGCCTTAATATCCGCCAGTTCGCCCTTCAGATCGTCACACACCTTCGAGCAGGCGGGCTGGGGTGCGAGATCTGCGGGTGGGGCCTGCACAACCGACGGACACAAATTGCTGGAAGCGGTGAACTCTGGCTCTGGAGCGGCTGGTGGTGGTGGAGGCGGCAAGGCAGGTGTAACACGGCGTGGCGTCGGTGGTGGACGACGTGTGGTGGGTGGAGTACGAGGTGCCGGTCGTGGAGTGGTTGGTGGAGCAGATACCTTCGTTTCGGTGTACAGCTGCTTACAGGCCGGCGGGAAGAAGAGATCCTTCCACTGGACATTCTTCTCCTGCGATGCCTGATACACGTTGTTTCTGTGGATGGGATCAATGTTATGACATCATGAACAAAGGACTTCTAAGGGGCAAAGAAAAAAAAAATCATTGCTAAAACTTACATGCTGCGCTCAAGACGCGAGATGTAGATCTTGGTGGCGGAGTCCGGAGGTACTATGCGGTATCCTTTGAGATCCGATACGTAGTGCACGAGATGCGGCTTACCGTCCGGATCGACGAACCCATAGCAACCGTACGTCACATCATCCGGGCCCTTGACTTTGTGCTGGAAATGGTTATCCTGCTGCTTCACCACGTCCAATCCATACTCGAACGATCCTTGTGGTAGCCGTCCGCTCAGGTACGAGTTGGAGTTCTTCTCCACGTTGATCTTCACATCGATGCCCTCGTCACCGTAGTGAAGTGCTTGCGCGAGTGCAACAACCGTTGCCAACTGCGTAACAGAGAGGCATCAGAAGAAAAGTTTATGAGAAATCAATCTACTGCAAAACACACTGTGAAATTTATTTTTTTATCGTGTTGAGTGAAGTAGAGCAAAAAAAAACAAGATGGATACTAAAACACATTGCATACAAAAAAAAAGCTATCACCTTGCTGTCACAACCTTGAACCGATTCTAGTAACATTCCAATCGGTGCAACGGTTGTGCTGTTTCACGAACCTTGACAAGCAGCTTTGGATATCTTATCTGCTTCAAACGACCGGTTAAGGTGTCCCACGCACGACATTCCACGCCACATTGGCCATGTTTTGTGGAAGCTAATCTCCCCACGTCATGGTGATGCGTAAAGTGAGTTATGTAATCTCTTTCCCACTACTTCGGCACTCTCTCATTCTCCGTGACGCTCTTCCACCGCTTCCACCCCTTTACCGAACCGGGAGTAAAGATATGCTTCGATGATACATGATGCGATCGATGCATGGGAAATGGATGGTTTATCGTTCCTTTTTATCCCATTAGAAGATTATATTCTCGTTAATATGATTTGCATCTAAATCGGATCTTTTAAAACGGTGCTTGAGGTGCCACGTCAATGCATGAGTTTACCGTACCGAGGTCGGGTTTCGCAATGGAAGCGATGGAGGTGCCCAGTAGCTTGTAGAATATGTATGATTTCAATTCACTTAAGCGTCACTCTTTCTTTACCTTAAATTGTTTGAAAATCTTAGGGCAATAAAAAATTCACCATTTGAAATGATTTTAGCCCATGATTCGCAAATTGTTTGATTTTTTTTGCAACATGTTTTCAAAACTATTTAAAATGTTTTATTTGTATTTTAATTGTAAAAAAAAAATTTAAAAAGATATTTAATACTCCTATACAAATGCGTTTTTTTTATATTTTGATTTCTATTAAAGAAAATTTCCTTTCTTCCTCTATTTGATTATAACTGATTCTACCTTTACTTGAGTCGATCGAAAAATTTATATAATCACAAAATAGAATTGTGAATTTATCAATGGTTCTTTGATGTACTTACCAACACAACATATTTCATCATTTTTACAAAATTCTATAAAACAATGATTTATCACAAAAAAAACTGTTCTACGACACCAAATCAACCGATGTTTCACTTAACTTCACAAACTTCACTATTGTGCACAACTTAACCCTGCTTCAACCCAGATTAGATTTTCGTTTATTTCACTCGTGCAACGATTTACAGCAAAACGTTACTCAATCTTAGACTCGTACAGGATCAATTTTTGCGATAAGTTCGTGGTTTGCCTTATTCTGGATTTCTCTGCAAATATCCTTTCACAGATCTGCTCGTCGTGTTCAATCAAAACTACGCCCCGGTACGGTTGGACGTTGGACTGCGCGTTTTGACTTTAACCGCGTTACTCAACTTCTGGCACACAACTGTTGCTGATCGGTACCGCGTCCGATGGTCTTATTTAAACGACTCCGCTTCCACCTTCGCTAACCGGGCGGACAGCATCCGGCATCGTTTCGACGCAAAACATATGCAATCCCAATCTCGCTCCCCTCCTCGGTGCGTCCGGTGCGTTATCTATCGCTGACAAAACCCACCTTCTGCGCGCAAAACGAAATCAAACACACGAAAGCAGAATCGAACGAACAAAAAAATAAATAAACAAAACAACACGAGTATCACCAAAACCGGAGCGAACCAGCGAATCAGGCAAGAAAGCGCAAACCTGTTTTCATCGCTCACGAAAAAAGAGCCAAAGCCGAAAGCTCATCCCATCCCATTTCTACCATTGCGCGGGCGAAACAGCTTCCTTGCCCGTGTTTTGGAGCTTTGTTTTTGTTTACATCTTTCCCTTCGCATATTATTTCCATGTTTTTTTTTGCGTTTTCTTGGTTTTTATTTTGCACAATCTTCATTTCGCGTTTGTTTTAACCTGCTCCCCACTTAACATACCGATACAATTCAACGGATTCTTATGATTTGAATCTGGATTTTTTTTTTGGAAAGAACGCGTCAGCCACGGCGTCGAACTGTCGCATATTCCCGGAACGTCACAATCGTTTTGCAAGTTTTCCTTTTTTAGTCATTTCGTACCGCGCTTTTGCGGCACATCGGAAACCGGACCAAAACAATCCGGGAAACCTTAGAATAACAATTTGGCAATACGCGCGTTTTCTTTCGCCCCCTCTTACTCTTACCGACGATGTCTAAAAATGGACAACAGGCAGAAACGATCGTGGCAGCGAATACCTACGGAAAGTCCACGATTGCGATCGACGCGAAGACACTCCGGATGTTTCCAATTTCGCACAAAACAAATGTGAACTCTTTGGACCGCGGACGGTGATAAATAAACGATGATGGGAATCAAATTTGCTTTCCCGTTCTAGAACATTACGGCGCCGTTTGGCGGTTAATGTGCGTTTGAAAAGCACAAACCCTGGTAAACAAAATTCCAAAAGCATATTGACGCTTCATGGAATTCGTCAATAGTATTTTCTGAAGCGTGACAAATATTTGAATTAATCCTGCAATTGTGACATATCGATTTCGCTTGGGTTGGTATTTCTTTATATACTGACCACATCGAAATACGATAGCGATACAAGTAAATTTTTGTTGAGTTAAATATTTGTGGGTTGAAAACTAAACTTCGTTATATGAAACGTGTTTTCGTTGTTTTGTCAATGATATCAATGATAACAATAATTCTGTGATTAGAATTATCTATTATCATACATTGCTAATGTGCCTAGTATTATATAACCAGAAACCAAACCGTTTAATCATTTTACCAAAAATGTTACAGAGAATTATGTTCGAATAAGTTATTTTCGTTCGAATGGTGTTGTATTAAACTTAATCAGGATTGAAATCTTTCTAAATATAAAACATACTTAAACCACCTAAAGCAGATATTAACTACATTTGAAACTAAATTACTTTATTTTAACACAAAAATGCGATAATGAATCATAGCACTAATAATAATCACTAATGGCAAGAAAAATACTGAACCCTTCATTATTGTTACTTCTTAAAAAGTTTTTAAATTTTTAAACTATAAACTTTTAATCATTTCTATTCTCAGAAAACAAAGATTGGTTTGTTTTATGAAATATAATAGGTTTGTTAAAAATCTTAACAACATAATAAATTTATATTATAAACTATTATATGACTAATAGATAAAAATAATGCATCAATTAAGGAAGAATTATTTTACCTCATCAATTTATATAATAAAAATGATGCGTTCCAATCACAATCACTGGTCCGGTAGTTTTAGAATTAGTTGTTAAGTCTACCTGAGTTTACTGATTTTCATGCGCTGCCGTTCATAACGTGTTTTCTAAGACATGTTCATTTTATTTACTCATTCTGTTTTACAAATAATGATTTAAATGGCAGAGGTTTTAGGATTTTCAGAAGCACCGACGGTTTCACAACAAACAACTACTTTTAGTAACTGTACTTAACACAATTTCAATTGTTTCTTGATGAACTGTGTTTCATTGTTTAAGAATTTGAAAGAATGGCTCGGTAATGGTCTCCAACTTAACGCCTCACATCGACTCTATAGTTGACAGAGCTTGGAAAAATCTTGTTACTATTAAACAATAACGCCATTTCAAAGCACTTTTGTGTTTAAAAATGCTGTACTGGTCGTTTGTCACGTCTCTGCTGAAATATTGATCAACAATTTGATCTACCACTACTCGGATCCGTACGCGATCCCTTTTTATATATCCCATGGTCCCTTCGAATTCGTCCTCCTTAAGTCATACCTAGACGCCAAACCTCAGGCTCCCATGGTCCCTTCGAATTCGTCCTCCTTAAGTCATACCTAGACGCCAAACCTCAGCTAATTGCAATGGTACTCTACTGTTTGCGTTATAGTCATTTAATTCCACTTTTATATCCTGTATTCCGCTCCGAATTACGATCTTCTTTTTAATTCCCAACTCGTTTCTGAACTTCACATAGTTTTAATCTTTTTTTTTAATTATCGGTAGAACGGCCAGTGCGTATATCTTATAGACTACACTTAATATCTAGTAGTTCAACAATAAGGGGTGGGACATTTCCTTCTCTCACCGTTGGGATGCTCCTTATCCCGAGTGAATTCGATAGGAGTAGCTGCATAGCTTTAGAGTATCTCGTGTCCTCCTTTTTCTGTGGGCTTTATTTCGACTTATTCCGACATTCAGACAGGCCATCTGCGACATCCTTTGGTCGGAGATGAATTTGAGTGGTCATATGATCGGCATCGTGACCAGTTTACCAGTCAGCATCTTCGGGTCCTTTCATTCGTTGACGTCCGTGAGGGCTGATGTGCAAAATAAATACTTTTTATATTTGTTATTGGCGTAAGAGACTTCGTCATGGTAGCATCTGTCCAAAATTATATAGATGCGACTGTCAAAGCCTCCCCAATGTATGCTCGACAACAGCAATAGAACACGTAACAATAGTGACAACAGAAACTAGGGACAAACATCTAACAAATAGAAATCTTAAGTAGAAATAAGTTTGTTTGTTAAGAAATTAGGCAGAAATTTTTCCTTTTTAAAAATGACCATTGCGATAGCTGTCCGATCCATTCTTTCTATAACTAAAAAAACAGTAATAATAATAATAATTAAATGTGAAAGCTGTCTCTAGAAGTGTAGCAGCTCTGTAAATAATTAGTCTCTGATGCAATTTTGCATACATTCTGGCGTAATGAACGTAAGATTCACTCTAAAGGATAGACAGTCTTGAAAACTACAGTTATTCATGATAGAATGTTAAGTTTAAACGTTCTTGTTCAATTCATTTAATAGTACAACATCTTCAAGAAATTTTGGCCTGACATTTATGACTTTTCTTGGCATTATTTACCCGTTAAGGATAGTCTGTCCTGCGTACGGGGGAATGATCCGCTTGGGATTTGTTATCGGTCCTGTCGCGTAAAGACCGACGCCACTACCAAATACACCACCACTCTGCCGATAGTCTTAACCTTACGAAGCCTTTATGTGCCTTTATGTGCCAACAATTATTATTACGATCTAAACTCGCTTTATGACACACTTTTTTGGACCACAATGCAATAGAAAGTGAGTTAAATTATTGTTTCCTATAAGTTTCCGGTTGCAAATCTCTTAACCTGCTCCTACTCAAATCAATCATCATGCCGTTTATGAAAACCACTCTATTAACCTATCAAACTGGATAATAATCACCCCTTCTAATGACCGCTAATGATGCAGACAAGCCTTTCAACCGGGGACGATGTCGCCGAAAAAGGCGTTCGGTTTTGTGAACCAATAAAATACATTATCATTATGTAGCATCACGATCGCCCCGAAAGGTCGTGCTAGCGCGGTTTTGCGCCTATAAACTTTACGTTTATAAGCACGCTGCTGTTGTTTTGAGACAGCGATTAGTATACACATTTCGCTTCCCAAGTACCGACGGACACAACCCTGACACCTTCGAACGTTGGTATCTCGGTGCAAGGACGAAAGAATTTTATGGTGAAAATTATGAGCTTACCGCGAAAGCTCTCACGGCGCACCATCCGATGACATTTGGCAACCGTCCCAAGGATAGTAAATCTTCGTACTAGCATCACTAACGACCTGTACAAGTTCAAAACTAGCATGTGCGTTATTAGCAACGGCATGTCGTTCTCAGCTCACAGCGACTGTTCGAAATCCTTCGCCAATACAAATCGTTTGATAGCCAAATCGATGCGGACATTTATTTGTCTGCATTTTATTCAACAGCACATCAACAGCACAACATTTGGTGCGTAGGTGTTTTTGAAACACGAAAACTTCTTCTGTGACTCAGTATTATTCCACAAAATCAGTAGGATTTCCGAGTTCGATGGATGATCCGAAAATGAAACAAAAACAACAGCAACACCTGCATTCATTCCTGATTACTCACCGCTCGGTGGATGCAATCGAGGTTCTAAAACGGATTACGACGTCCAGTTTTGACATTTAAGATGGTTTCCACTCTCGATTATGTTTCGTTTTTGCAACTCTATCATCGTGTTCTCATAAAATAAATCCTCCCATAGGCGCTACTTAGCCTAAACAGGCGTTAAATCTCAGGCTCGTTCTCGCCCGACCGGACTGCTTGGATGAAACGACGGTCCAAAGCGGTGGTTTTACGACCAAGCATCATTTACAACCCTGTGTTGAAAGTGCGAAACGAACGAGGCAGTGAAACGGACGATCGGACGGACATCTAAATCATATAATCCGTTGTAGCATTTGAATACCGACTGCTGGTGCTAGAGCCTCAGATGTAATCGTCATGCTGCATCTTGAAGATTCGCGAGATCACACTGAGTTAGAGACTATTAAATGTCATCCCATTCATCTTCCCAGCAGCTCTCATCAGTTGGCTTTGTCCGTTGTTGATGTCCCAGGAAGTCATTACAGTACCCCCTCCGTGCGTGAGGTTCAGACCGGCAGCAATAATTAAACGTTTTCAACCTTTTGGTGACTTTAACCAACAAACAAAAAGGCAAAATAATTTTAACCATCCCGGGTAATATTTCTTCGCTTTCAAAAAGTCTCCAGTTTCCTTCCAGCACTCGAGTTTCGGGAACATTCACTGGGAAAATTTGACTGCAATAAAATCGACTTGTTCTTTACGATTCCTATCCGGTTTTTATTTTCTGAGTCTTGCGATCTGTTTTTAGCAACTGCTGGAGAATGTGGCGCCATGATAACAGACGAGTCGACTACCTTTAATTTCTCTTCTTTTTCGGCACACCGATTGGCGTCACGGGTGCAATAAAATCGTACCGATACCGACCACAACCACTTCACCGTCATGGTTGCGTCCGTAACGGCGAGTTAATTGGGTCCATCGTAAGGATAGTTTATGGCCCCGTATGGGCGACAGACAAACACGGTCCAAGACGGAACTAACTAATCTTGCCTGGGGGCGTCACTGTTGATAACAGAAATTTGCCAGAAGGAAGATGGTTATTTGGACGATCGTTTGGACAGTGCTTTGCATTCTGATGAGAAGTTTTGCTCTTCCTAGACCCTGGGGCTACCATTAGGGAAGCTTTCAAGCGGCATTGCGGTACCATTTAGCATCGTTTCACGTTGGAAGCTGTTTGGCAATGTGCCGCCATTTCTAGGAACAAAGAAATGCTCACATTCACAACCCATCCGACTAGTTCGACACATCGTTCAATCTTTATTCAGTGTAAGTGCAAGGTCTCATGCCACATGTTGAAATATTAAGCAACAAAAGCCCTTTAGTTCGAATCCATCCGTTGCACCATTATTGCAACAATCTTGTGTAAAAAAAGCCCTGACCATCGAGGCGCATCAGCTGGACCCTTTGCGGAGTCCACGTACCGGAGGTGCAGTTGCATAACGCGAATGACATCCAGCGCATCAAGGGCAGCAACATTAACATAAGCGCTTCCTACGGATCATCCAACGTGCGATCAACACCAGCGTCACCGCATCCCTAGTGACGTGACCGGTTTGCATCTCATAGACCAGAAAAGCTGAGGATTGCCGTAAGGGAGGTAGTTTATCGTTTCGTTTCGTTTTCTATTCGTTCACGAAACCGGTTGCGCCCAAGAAAACGTTAAAGCACAGAAGAAGCTCCCGATTACGGCCGCTGACAACGACGACGACCTTGTGACGGCATTTCTCGGTCAATATTCGCTTTTCGGCAAAGCGCTAAACGAGAAAGATGCCTTGTACGGGGAAACAGACCACACCATTAAAATGGAGTCCATTTGTACAGCTGTCGGATAGCTGGGAACTGTATCGCATAGCTTGAGTTTGGCAGGACTGTTTGATCGTGGACAGGTTCGTTTGTTTGTTAACGTTCTGGTGATTTCATGTAATGTTAATGACTCATCATGACGCATTATCTTATGCTCCTGTTTTATCTCCTGTTTTTCTTTTTCCCTGACGTTAGATGGTTATGCTTTCGCTTAAATGTGTTGCTCTCGTGTTATTTCTATGACCATATGTATATAATAATCGACTTTTTTGTTGCAATTTCAATGGGCATTCATATGTATCGACTTATACAATTTTCAGTCATTGTTAGATTTGCAATCATAAGAAAGTTATTAAAGGGTAATAACAGTCTATATAAAATAAATATTAAATTGAGAATTTATAGTCGCAACTAAACTTAGCAAAAAGAAAAAGTAAGTTGAACAAAAACTGCAGAAAGGCCAAACAATTACGAATTTTTGAGATAAATTATAATTTTTCATTTAGTTTAGTGCTAAATCACTCACTCTGACCTTCAATTTCTTAATTACCTACTTTCATGAAGTACATACAATTTTGTATTATCAAATGTTGCAATTGATAATTTGGCATTGCATTATGTATTAAAATGTTTGGTTTATTTCTTTATCGTTTCTAAATACTGTATAGCTTTGGTAGTAGATTGGCAATTAGAATTGTTTACGAAATGTGAAAAAATGAAATCAAGTACAAGCAGTCCCAGAGATACGTGGATTTTTCCCGGCTAATAACGGCCACCTAAAATAGCGTATCTCAAGAACTTTCTCTATAGCAAAAATTAAAATACTACTATACTGCTAATAACTTACATGTTAAACTTATTTCATATTTCTTAATAGCTTTATTTCTTGATATCTCGATTTCTTTTTTAATTTCTTTATTTCTTTATTTCTTTATTTCTTTATTTCTTTATTTCTTTATTTCTTTATTTCTTTATTTCTTTATTTCTTTATTTCTTTATTTCTTTATTTCTTTATTTCTTTATTTCTTTATTTCTTTATTTCTTTATTTCTTTATTTCTTTATTTCTTTATTTCTTTATTTCTTTATTTCTTTATTTCTTTATTTCTATATTTCTTTATTTCTTTATTTCTTTATTTCTTTATTTCTTTATTTCTTTATTTCTTTATTTCTTTATTTCTTTATTTCTTTATTTCTTTATTTCTTTATTTTTTATTTCTTTATTTCTTTATTTCTTTATTTCTTTATTTCTTTATTTCTTTATTTCTTTATTTCTTTATTTCTTTATTTCTTTATTTCTTTATTTCTTTATTTCTTTATTTCTTTATTTCTTTATTTCTTTATTTCTTTATTTCTTTATTTCTTTATTTCTTTATTTCTTTATTTCTTTATTTCTTTATTTCTTTATTTCTTTATTTCTTTATTTCTTTATTTCTTTATTACTTTATTTCTTTATTTCTTTATTTCTTTATTTCTTTATTTCTTTATTTCTAAATTTCTTTATTTCTTTAGTTCTTTATTTCTATATTTCTTTATTTCTTGATTTCTTTATATCTTTGTTTCTTTATTTTTTTTTTTGCTTACCTCTTTCACGGCTAAGAAATATTGTATAATTCCTGCCACTTTCAGAATCAAGCATCGGAATCGTTAGTATTTTTTTATCCTCAATGTTACATAAGGTTAGCTGGATTGAAATAAATACTTTTGAGGGCAAACTTTATAATCATTCATTATAATTTCAAGCATCTTTTTCATTCTCGATCTTAGAACTGGTTTTCCATCCATTAGATTAAAATTTTATTGTTCGTTGATTAGTCTCAACCGTGGAACCTATTGCTTGAACGTTTCTAATTCCTATACGATTATTGCTGCGAGGCGTCAAGCTACAGACAACATAGTGACGCCAAAGGTCTTCGCCGCGAGCTTATAGGTCCCCACTGTAAGGAAAACCGTATCTTCTGCAGCATCGGCGCGAACCCAAATCGTCATCGATGGAGGTGCGAAAGAAAAGAAAAAGCAGCGCTCAAACGAAACGTGCCAGTAGCAAATGTGCAATAACAAATTCCAATGCAAATTCGATTGCCGACAACATTATCTTCACTGCGTAGCATCGTCGTCGTGATTGACCTCAGCGCATATAATCAGTGTGTGGGTGGCAAAAGGGAAGGGTTGAGAGGAGAGGCCCGATCGTGTGATATGCTTCGAACACCCGCACATTGTCATGATAGGCCGCCAGCTGGGAAGGAAATTAACAACACACAAACAAACCAAAACACACGCTCCAAACTCAGCAAGTTCGAGGACCGCACTGACCGCGAAAGTGCATGGCCGTCAAGGATTTGCGACAGCAATACACTGCCCTGCGATCGAAATCATTCCAATGGCGGGCCAGCTGTGGCGAGGTCAATGGTTGAATAATTTACTGGCTCCGCTGGACCGGAAGATTCCTTCAGGGAAAAAGCGCCCAAAAAAAAATTCATCACATCAACATGTCGGCCACTCTCACCCGCGCTTTATCTTTCGCCACCCGCACAACACCGCGCCATAAATGCGGACGATTTGTGACGCAGCCATGTTTAGCGCCACATCGATTATGGTAACGGCCAGGCAAACAATGGCAATGCCAAATGCATTAAAATCGTTAATTTATCAGCACGGCTTTTCGGTAAACGGCCACGGTAGCGCCATTGCTGAGGTCGTGCAAGCGAGGTTACATTCCAATGGCGCATTCAGCGGAAGATTTAATCTTCTAATCTCAGTTTAAAGATGTTTCGAAAGAGCTTATATCTTCGAAGCTTGCCACTGAGTGTAAGCTGCTTTGTTCGTTACCAGTAAAGCTTTGAGATAATAGCCCAGTTATCCTTTTTGATAAGCCCGCAAATTAAGTATTAGTGCCAATTTTGATACATTGTTATCAATAATTCATTCAAACGCAAACTTCATTTCAGTTTCACATACAATTTGCCAAACCATAAATTATGCCGCCTTAGCAAATGGTATAACGATAACGATAACAACCGCTGTAGACAATTATACATATGGCATGATTTATTGATGTTCATTTATTGAACAAATTCATAAATAAAAAAAATCAATCATATTCAAATAAAAAATAAGTTCACTAACATTCTTTTTTATTCATTTTTTTTCCTAATGACACCAATTTATATCCAACGAAATTATCTATTGGGTTAAAAATGCGATACAAATAATAAGATTAAATTATTACTCGAACTAATAATTAGGAATGCTCCTTCGTTCTTCATAATTTGTAACCAAAGGGTCGCATTAATTGAAACTGCATTGATTTGTGGACGGTGACCACTTACACAGCAGCTTGTCATTTACACAAATATAGCATTAGAGAATTTTTCTCGTAATTTATGCGCGTTAATCTTATAAACTATAACAATATTTCAAAGTTGAATGGTAACAAAGTATTGAAGTAAGCAACTATATTGAAATATAAAAGTTTCTTGTGATGATAATATTAGCAACAGCGTCACGAGTCGCATTGGCGGTTACGAAAGGATGCAATCAGCATACTTTAGTTTGTAACCCTCTGTACAAGACCATGCTAACATATAAAGTAACATATGTTTTTTACTTCAAGTAAAGGCTAGAGCTTTAATTTGTTACAATTAACAGAAAAATATAGTTTGGTTAAAATGTCCTTAATTGAAATTATTTCGGAAAACAATAGTAATTAATTTTACGATTCAACAATGCCATTAAATTAGCCACATCTGCTAAACCAGTTTTTCCCATGATCACCTGTATATTTTTATTTTTATTTCAATTCATATATAAGTTTGCAAAATTACTAAACGAGAAGAACATAATTATATTTCTTTTTAATTCAACGGCCAGGCCGTGTTGCTTGAAACTATTGGTAACACATTATATGTTACAATGGACTTTCAGAAGAAGGTGAACTCGGCCGTCATTAACAAGTCTTAATCTAACTAAAGTAAACTTAGCCTATTCAGATGAAAACTATTCAAAAATAGTGCTGAAAATATTAAGTAGAAAAGGATATTTGCTAACGAAAAGAGATAATCGAAGAGCTGAGAAGCTGAGTTAAAGGTATGGATAGCGGATATATTACATGGACCCTTCAAAAACCCTCAAAGTGACTTATTCAGGTGTAGAATAGTACAAAGCAAAATTCATTGCATAATTACCCATGTCAACTTGATGAACTGCACGGATGGGAATATTAACGATCGTCAATTCACCCTCGATTTACCTTAAATTACCCAGCATATTGAGAGCAGTTTAAACGAAAATTAATCAAATATACCTCAATATTAATTTTTTGGAAAATTAAATCATACTTTTCATTGCATTTAATTACACACTGTAACCATCTACCCTAACTGTCGGCACTTCAGCTAATTTACAAATTCTCAAAATTCTTTTCACAAAACCACGCAACAAGGCCCCAACGGTCAATTTGCGAGTGAAAGGTGTTTTTCGTTTACGCGACGAATTGGATGAGATAGATATTCCGTAAAACGCAACACCGCATCACCCGCTTTCGAGGGTTTCCTTTACAAAAAAGCCCAGAACGTTGCTCCGAGACACTTATTATCGTAACAGGTGACAGGCTGGAAATGTTTGTACTTATCGTGTTGGCATTTTTATGGATTTTCTGAAAACTATTTTTAGCCTTCCGCGTAAAAGCAATGCCCGCTGATGCTGTCCAAGTACTTTCATCACAGGTCTGCCCGGCGATTTCTTGCTCGTCTTTTTCGCTGTTGTGATGTCGAGTTTTCGTTTCAATAGCCATCATTTAATACGGCCGTTGCCATTTTTTCCTCACGCATGGTAAACCCCTGCGTTTGATTGCCATACAGAAAGGCTTCCTTGACATTGAAAGGCCGAAAAATGAGGTAAACAAATCGTTGGCGAACATAGTGGGAAGGTGATGAGGCACAAAACATGATTTTGTTGTTTAGATACAACAACATTTTATTTTCATTTACAAATTTTAGTTTTCTAAGCTGTAGGTAACCGGCATATTTAATTTAAACCAAACGCTTTAACTTTTTAAAAGAAAGAAATTATTTTGCTATTTGAAATTCATTACATAAATATATGTGGATATCTTTGACTGTCAAAAAAATTAAATGTCTATCGCCCAATCGATCTTTTGTTTGCAGATAAACAAGGGGTTTCTTGAGATGTGTTCCATCAATTTGGTTAAGGCGTCAGGATATAGCTTCTGGAAACTAAGCCACCCAAATCACTTCCATGTATCCTCAATACGTGACATCCTAGCTTTTGGGAACGTACGTAAGCAGCTTATTTTCCGCTTTGCCTAAAAAAAAACCAACCCTAATCCCGTCATTTTTTATCCCTGTTTTCCGTTTTTTATTTGCTTCCTTCCAATGCCTCATTTGTCAAAAGTTGTGTTGCTATTTTTACATTGCGGTTGTCGTTGGATATAGCGTGGGAGAAAAATACCATCTTTAAGAACTTTTATTCCAAAACTTACGCAACTTTAAGCAAGCACCACCCACCCTTGATAATTTGCAACTGAATTTGGAAAACATCTACAAGGTACATTCAGCATAACATCAACTAAGCTGCAACATAAAAAGCATAATTGATGACGCATCTTCAAAACAAATCAAACCCCGTGTACAAGACAACTCCGGTTCCGTCATTTTCTCTGCATCATCCCCTCCCAACTTATACCGCTGATAAATTGATTTGTTCAGCGACGAACGGTCCACACCTTGGCTTGTCGTCAGCTTCAATATCTGTCATCTTTACGATGGCCATAAAACATAATTAATTATAGTTCGCCACAGTGGCAACTCTCCAAACTTCGTCGTGTAAATTATCCCCAGAAAGCCACCGTAATCAACCGCCAGCCAGCGCCACTTCGGGGAAATTTTAATAATGCAAAACCGTACAGAGCAACTCAAGCATATCGTGCAATATCGCGTTTGCTTAATCAGATAATGCGCTTCCACCGCACAGCCAGTTCACCGATGACCACTCAATTTCCTTTATTCGCTTTTGCTTTGTAGTTAACACACAATAAGAAATCTATGAAAAATCATTAATCATTGCTAGCTTAAGTTGAGTAAGTCGATAATAGGTTTACTGGAATTTCAACTCGAACGAGTTGCTCAACAAAATGTCACACTAATACTAGCTAAACACTTCCCCCTTCCGTGCGATAAATCAAGCTGGGTCGGTTGGTGTCGTGAATAAATCTTGCTAAAATAATAAACATCTTCCATATCGTATTGCCACGCATTTGCTCAGTACAGATGCGTATGGTTCCGATGCACGATTTATAGCAGCAAGTAGCAGCTTCACGTTCCAGCACCAGCTCTAAATCAATCGAAACCACTTCGACATCCTACAAAGAGACAAAAGGATTGTCACTGGGAAGATTCACCATACACACACACACACAAAGGTGAACGGTCTTGGGTAGCGCATGAACCCGATAGCTTGCTCGATAAAAAAGGCCGCGTAGGAGGGTTAAGAATGCTCGAAATATCACGCCATCTTGCCATGCTACGCGTACGAAAGCATCGTCTGAAATCCCGGATGCACGGGATCTGATGTCACCCGACAGCCTTTTGTGCGAAAAACAAAACCACTCTGAACCACAACATTCCACAACTGTGCGCATTCTGGTTGGCGCCAGTGAAAGACCCAACTACGATGGAGTTCAAATGATTTGCCTCTTCGAGAAAACAAAACAAACGAAGACAAGGCAAAACGTCACACGGTTCTCAGTTCTTGCGTAATCCAACTGTGGCATCCTTCGAATTCGAATCACCATCCGTTCCATGGCCTGATTACGGTGTGACAGCACGTACGCGAATGTTGTAGCAGCGTGGCGCAGCCACCTTGAAGACACATCATAAACATATGCATAGGACCGCGTTACGGCACACTGTCCAAAACTCCCCCAATAGACATTCGGGGGTAATTAAAAGTTAATTTGAAAATTTAAAACACTAGAGACTGTAGCGTGGTCGACCGCAAAACCAGATGTCACCGCGCGCATCATAAGCAACCGATTTCGCTAACGCTCCGCGACACGAAAAAAGGACAACCAATTCCTGCGCCAGGCACCCGAAGGAGGAACTACCGCAACGGGTGTCGCAAATGTCGAGGTCACATTTGCGGTCAGCACCAGCGGTCAGAAACTGGTTCACTTTGCCGGCGAGAGCACTGCCCAGGCGCAGGCCACTGCCGTATTGCGTGTGTCATCTTCACACACGATCTGTCCAAAAACGGAACTCGCTCTGCCCGATCTGTCGCGCTTTTTTTTTCTTTTTTTGAAACCCACCAAACACCGACCGCACATCGCGCCTAGTCGTTACGGTGGGGATTTGTGCGACGGGGATCAGAAGGAAGGAAATGGTAGAAACGCTAATATTTACATAGAATGAAAAACGGAACCCGGGTAGGATGGATCGTTGCAGGCTTTGAAATATGGATGATCCAAGGCGGAATAGGTGTTCGTTTCGATTAATTTATCGCATTAATACATCGGTGATACCGAAAACCGTGCTCACCAGCTGGACGGCAGAAGGTGATGATATGGCGGCGCTGCTCATTCTATGCAAAACCATTCCTGCCTAATGATGTATATTTATCGCACCGCGGACCCTTGGCACACTGCTTGGTGCCAGTTAGCGATGCATTTGTTACGCAGAACGTAGCTCGTGGAACTACATCGTAACTCACTTCTTTAATCTGATTAATGAATTGGCTACGTTCAAGCAACCCAGCTCAACCTGATAAACGTGGCTACCATCAGCATCAGCTCCTTTTAATGGCTGATAGATGAGATTCATATGATACGTAGGATTAAACTGGATCCAATATTGGATTGTATTCGATACCTATGTTACATAAGATATCTTTTCGCAAGGTAATCAAGTTATTTATCTCACTATACCTCCGATAACAATAAAATGAGGCTGAAACCCTACCAAATTCTAAAACAAAATGCTCAAAGCAATGTTAATGCCAGTATAACACGTATCCGTTGTGTCACTGTTATACTGTGCACATTTGAAATGTATGCGCCTAAATGTAGGCAATATGAATTGCACATTTAATTTCCCGTAACAGTCATCAGTTATTTTCGCAGATCATTGGGAATTTCATTGTTTTTTGCTTCCTGTATCACATAACTCCTAAAAACTTTGTTTTATTATATACTCTAAGTATACCACCATACACCACCATCTTAATAATAAACAAATATTAAGTCAGAATTCACTTGCGTTTGAACGTTTTTCAGTTTGTTTAAGCTCATTGAAGCAAATGCATATTTTCATTTCACAACAAGAATATTTATTAAAATTATTTATTTACTATGAGCTGTTTTCTCCCATAAATATGCCAACCACTGTCACACAATTACATGTCTGCGAATTATCGCCACAACAGAGTGATTCTTAGTCCCAAATAGGGTTGTTATTAAAAGTCACTTAGCATTTTCAATATTTGTTGCAGATAAAACACCAAATTGAGTGCTGAATTGCCACACAATTCTAATCGTACAGTACAATTGCAAACCCTTTATAAAGTGATTTCCCCACTATGAACTCACATGTGTAAGCGAAATGACCCCAACAGTGTAACCTGTTGGAACACATCATTTATCCATACGTTCGATCGTTTATTTCCAGTGTTACCATCCTGCTGCTTGCACTCTCCATCAAAGCGTACAAGTTCGTTTGCTCTAACGGTGCGTGTATCGTATCCAATATAGACATTTCCTACGATGGATTGTACGTATTTACCTTCATCACCAATGGATCATACTCTCTGATTTTACAAGGCGCTTTACAAGGTATTCCTAAAAGCGATTTTTATCCACCACAGTGCTAACATGCTCAAAGACATTAGGCTGCGTAGTGTACCTTTCAACGTGTTCCCACCATCGGTCCTACAATTACAGCATCTGGTAAACTTGGAACAGTGTCGATCTCATATGAGATATCTACATTTCGGTGATCTAAAGAACCTACATAGCCTCACAAGCCTTGATTTATCCTACAATAAGATACAATCGGTAATAATGGATGCCAACGGCCAGTGTTGTGATCAATTAAGATATTTAAACTTGAAAGGCAATTTGTTGAAGCTCTTCGATTTTGGAGCGTTAATCTATCTGTCGAATCTTGAGTGTGTATTCCTCGGTTACAATCAAATCACAACCATAAATACACGCATCGGCCAAAATTACAATCGCAGTAGAACATTCTGCTCGTGGAAAACTTATCACCAAATGCGAATCAAACAAAACATCTACATGCCAAGGCCGGCGTGCACCGATTATTTTGCCAACCTTCGTACGATAACACTAGACCATAATAGACTGAGTGAAATTAATTTGAATGAGTTACAACACATGAGTGTGTTGACAAGTCTGGATTTAGCATTTAATCCAATTACAAATGTAAAGATATCAAATGACAGAACACCAATATCGTTAAATTTGAGTTTACTTAATGGTAGGCGTGGGTATTTACATGCTTTATCTGCCGAAGTATTTACCAATTAAAATAAAACTTACGTAATTGTCTTGTTTGTATACAAAATTAAAACAATAGAAACATAACAAAAGTAAATGTCACGTAATGTTGCAATCAAACTAAATCTAATTCGATTAAATAAATAACTCGTCAGAGTGAAGAACAAATAGACAAATATAAATTACAATACAACAATAATAAATAACAACGTCAATTGCAGTTATTACCTAACTCCAAATTGCCAATAATTGGGAATATTTAAAATAAATTTTGTTCTTTATGCAATAATTTACACTACAATAGGATACTTTCAGACATATCTTGGCCTTCAAAACTGAATACATCTATTTGTGTTCCCTAACTATTACTAAGAATGCAGCTTATCATAATCTGCGAAAAACCCAAATTTTTTTTATTTTTTTAATTTATATTATAACGGCAATGCCGTATTTTCAACGAAAAACCCAAATACGGTGATAAAAACACTTAACACGGTTCCTAATAAATATTATATATACTGCAGGAAATGGAAACTAAAACTAAACGGGTCAAAATCTGAAGCCATATTCTTTACCAGGCAAACTGGCTCTCGTAAATTACCTACAAAAAAAAGTAATAATTAATGGCAACAAAATTGTATGAAAAAACTCCATTTAATATTAATGAGTTTTTTTCGATAGAAGGTTTACTTATAAAAACACGTATTTAATATCTAGCCGACAAATGTGAAAAAATATACAGACCCCTATCCTGTTTCCTCAACAGAAAATCGAAGCTTGATTTCAGTAACAAATTACTACTGTACAAAGCATAATTCCGCCCAATATTTACCTATGGTCCATCACCATACCACCACCAGTATGGTCAAATTGCACATTCTCACATAAATTAAAATAACAAAGATCACAAAACAAATTATTAAAAGCCATTCTTAGTGACGCCCTTGATATAAAACATATACACTTCACTTAAAATGTAACATCCCATCAACGTACGATATATTAAACAAACAAAAACAGGCATACAAAACAAAATGCCTTTCTAGTGCGTTGGACACGCACAAGCCATAAACGTTTTTATCATTAAAACGTGTCACATTACATTAATTAAAACAACAACCTAACCGGGTAAAAGCAGAATTCCGTCTGGGAATGTACCGGGAAGCGCCAGGAGTGTCGAAGTCACAGCCATCGTCCGCAACAAAAACTGTAAAAATGTCGTCATGCGTTCAGCGTTTGTGCACCATACAAAAAACCCGAGAAAGGCGGAAGTATAAAATTTTACAATACGGAGATTTGTTTATTAAAAAGCATAGCCCAACAGCAAGAAATTAAATTTTAATTTTACATCATTACTTACCATCAGCACTTCATCAACATACTATCCGGCTATGAAATAAAAAATAATTTCAACACAGATTCATCATATTACTTAAACAAATGCAGGTTGTTTATTTTCCATTGTACCTTGCTCCTTTCATCTGTGATGTTTCCTTATATACTACTACATGAATGACCTCGTCTCCATAATTCGTCCTACAGATCCTGCCGATGTGTTTCCCTTTCCCAGCCAGTCTTCATCCTCAATTTCAAACTTTCATGTTCAACCTCGTCGTCCCATTGCCATGAATCTGTCTGGTATACGACGCTGATTGGATGGCCCATTTTCATCCCTAGCCGATTTTGCCTTCCTCTCATCAGCATCGCCAACACGCGATCGAGCGTTACTAACCTTCGGAAGGTATGCATTTGTCCTATTTTCCGGTACTCTTGCTTTCGACACAGAATTCCTTGGTTTCGCTACCAGCTCATCATAGTTGAATGCCTTTCCTAGGTTCTTGGGTGTTTCTGGTTCTGCTTCAGATGAAGATTTATCATACTTTTCAAACACCACCTTATCAAACTTGGCCAACTGAACATCATACACACCAGGTCCAATTTTGTTTACCAACTCGTTCAGCGAAGCACCATCTTGCGTTTTAAACTTTGGATTTTCGGTCCGCACAATCACATGCCTAGCGTCGGTAGGTACCCGCAGTATAATTTCGATGCAATTGCCTGTATCAGATGACTCCGGTTTCGATTGGCTCGGTTTATCCGGATCGCTTGCCTGTTGCTTCTCTGGTGTACCTGCATCAACCGAGTCAGTATCCTCTTCATCATCTACCTCATCGTACACATCACTGTCGGTAGGAGATGGTGCGGTCGCCTTTGGACTCATCGAAGGTTTATCTTCTGAAAAACGGCTAGCCAAAGGCTTTCCTAAATCACGAATCACCGGCAACACTCTGCTAATGGCAGCCAAAACGTCATTGGAGTCACTCGGTTTAGATGCAGGCTTGTCAGATCCCTTCCCTGGTTCCTTTCCTGACTTCGGCGATTGCTTGGGATCGTTGGAGTCATCGTCCTCGGGCTTCTCCGCGCTCGAATCGTCTTGTTGATCTTCAGGCTTGTCAGATTCCTTTGCATCGTCGTTGGGCTTCTTGTTCTTGCTTGCAGGCTTGTCAGATCCCTTCTTGGGTTGAGACTTGGAGGGTTCTTTGTCGGCCTTGCTTGGTTCCTTCCCTGACTTCGGCGATTGCTTGGGATCGTTGGAGTCATCGTCCCCGGGCTTCTCCGCGCTCAAATCGTCTTGTTGATCTTCAGGCTTGTCAGATTCCTTTGCATCGTCGTTGGGCTTCTTGTTCTTGCTTGCAGGCTTGTCAGATCCCTTCTTGGGTTGAGACTTGGAGGGTTCTTTGTCGGCCTTGCTTGGTTCCTTTCCTGACTTCGGCGATTGCTTGGGATCGTTGGAGTCATCGTCTTCGGGCTTCTCCGCGCTCGAATCGTCTTGTTGATCTTCAGGCTTGTCAGATTCCTTTGCATCGTCGTTGGGCTTCTTGTTCTTGCTTGCAGGCTTGTCAGATCCCTTCTTGGGTTGAGACTTGGAGGGTTCTTTGTCGGCCTTGCTTGGTTCCTTTCCTGACTTCGGCGATTGCTTGGGATCGTTGGAGTCATCGTCTTCGGGCTTCTCCGCGCTCGAATCGTCTTGTTGATCTTCAGGCTTGTCAGATTCCTTTGCATCGTCGTTGGGCTTCTTGTTCTTGCTTGCAGGCTTGTCAGATCCCTTCTTGGGTTGAGACTTGGAGGGTTCTTTGTCGGCCTTGCTTGGTTCCTTTCCTGACTTCGGCGATTGCTTGGGATCGTTGGAGTCATCGTCCTCGGGCTTCTCCGCGCTCGAATCGTCTTGTTGATCTTCAGGCTTGTCAGATTCCTTTGCATCGTCGTTGGGCTTCTTGTTCTTGCTTGCAGGCTTGTCAGATCCCTTCTTGGGTTGAGACTTGGAGGGTTCTTTGTCGGCCTTGCTTGGTTCCTTTCCTGACTTCGGCGATTGCTTGGGATCGTTGGAGTCATCGTCCTCGGGCTTCTCCGCGCTCGAATCGTCTTGTTGATCTTCAGGCTTGTCAGATTCCTTTGCATCGTCGTTGGGCTTCTTGTTCTTGCTTGCAGGCTTGTCAGATCCCTTCTTGGGTTGAGACTTGGAGGGTTCTTTGTCGGCCTTGCTTGGTTCCTTTCCTGATTTCGGCGATTGCTTGGGATCATCGTTCTCGGGCTTCTCCGCGCTCGAATCGTCTTGTTGATCTTCAGGCTTGTCAGATTCCTTTGCATCGTCGTTGGGCTTCTTGTTCTTGCTTGCAGGCTTGTCAGATCCCTTCTTGGGTTGAGACTTGGAGGGTTCTTTGTCGGCCTTGCTTGGTTCCTTTCCTGACTTCGGCGATTGCTTGGGATCGTTGGAGTCATCGTCCTCGGGCTTCTCCGCGCTCGAATCGTCTTGTTGATCTTCAGGCTTGTCTGATTCCTTTGCATCGTCGTTGGGCTTCTTGTTCTTGCTTGCAGGCTTGTCAGATCCCTTCTTGGGTTGAGACTTGGAGGGTTCTTTGTCGGCCTTGCTTGGTTCCTTTCCTGACTTCGGCGATTGCTTGGGATCGTTGGAGTCATCGTCCTCGGGCTTCTCCGCGCTCGAATCGTCTTGTTGATCTTCAGGCTTGTCAGATTCCTTTGCATCGTCGTTGGGCTTCTTGTTCTTGCTTGCAGGCTTGTCAGATCCCTTCTTGGGTTGAGACTTGGAGGGTTCTTTGTCGGCCTTGCTTGGTTCCTTTCCTGACTTCGGCGATTGCTTGGGATCGTTGGAGTCATCGTCCTCGGGCTTCTCCGCGCTCGAATCGTCTTGTTGATCTTCAGGCTTGTCAGATTCCTTTGCATCGTCGTTGGGCTTCTTGTTCTTGCTTGCAGGCTTGTCAGATCCCTTCTTGGGTTGAGACTTGGAGGGTTCTTTGTCGGCCTTGCTTGGTTCCTTCCCTGACTTCGGCGATTGCTTGGGATCGTTGGAGTCATCGTCCCCGGGCTTCTCCGCGCTCGAATCGTCTTGTTGATCTTCAGGCTTGTCAGATTCCTTTGCATCGTCGTTGGGCTTCTTGTTCTTGCTTGCAGGCTTGTCAGATCCCTTCTTGGGTTGAGACTTGGAGGGTTCTTTGTCGGCCTTGCTTGGTTCCTTTCCTGACTTCGGCGATTGCTTGGGATCGTTGGAGTCATCGTCTTCGGGCTTCTCCGCGCTCGAATCGTCTTGTTGATCTTCAGGCTTGTCAGATTCCTTTGCATCGTCGTTGGGCTTCTTGTTCTTGCTTGCAGGCTTGTCAGATCCCTTCTTGGGTTGAGACTTGGAGGGTTCTTTGTCGGCCTTGCTTGGTTCCTTTCCTGACTTCGGCGATTGCTTGGGATCGTTGGAGTCATCGTCTTCGGGCTTCTCCGCGCTCGAATCGTCTTGTTGATCTTCAGGCTTGTCAGATTCCTTTGCATCGTCGTTGGGCTTCTTGTTCTTGCTTGCAGGCTTGTCAGATCCCTTCTTGGGTTGAGACTTGGAGGGTTCTTTGTCGGCCTTGCTTGGTTCCTTTCCTGACTTCGGCGATTGCTTGGGATCGTTGGAGTCATCGTCCTCGGGCTTCTCCGCGCTCGAATCGTCTTGTTGATCTTCAGGCTTGTCAGATTCCTTTGCATCGTCGTTGGGCTTCTTGTTCTTGCTTGCAGGCTTGTCAGATCCCTTCTTGGGTTGAGACTTGGAGGGTTCTTTGTCGGCCTTGCTTGGTTCCTTTCCTGACTTCGGCGATTGCTTGGGATCGTTGGAGTCATCGTCCTCGGGCTTCTCCGCGCTCGAATCGTCTTGTTGATCTTCAGGCTTGTCAGATTCCTTTTCATCGTCATTGGGCTTCTTGTTCTTGCTTGCAGGCTTGTCAGATCCCTTCTTGGGTTGAGACTTGGAGGGTTCTTTGTCGGCCTTGCTTGGTTCCTTTCCTGACTTCGGCGATTGCTTGGGATCATCGTCCTCGGGCTTCTCCGCGCTCGAATCGTCTTGTTGATCTTCAGGCTTGTCAGATTCCTTTGCATCGTCGTTGGGCTTCTTGTTCTTGCTTGCAGGCTTGTCAGATCCCTTCTTGGGTTGAGACTTGGAGGGTTCTTTGTCGGCCTTGCTTGGTTCCTTTCCTGACTTCGACGATTGCTTGGGATCGTTGGAGTCATCGTCCTCGGGCTTCTCCGCGCTCGAATCGTCTTGTTGATCTTCAGGCTTGTCAGATTCCTTTGCATCGTCGTTGGGCTTCTTGTTCTTGCTTGCAGGCTTGTCAGATCCCTTCTTGGGTTGAGACTTGGAGGGTTCTTTGTCGGCCTTGCTTGGTTCCTTTCCTGACTTCGGCGATTGCTTGGGATCATCGTTCTCGGGCTTCTCCGCGCTCGAATCGTCTTGTTGATCTTCAGGCTTGTCAGATTCCTTTGCATCGTCGTTGGGCTTCTTGTTCTTGCTTGCAGGCTTGTCAGATCCCTTCTTGGGTTGAGACTTGGAGGGTTCTTTGTCGGCCTTGCTTGGTTCCTTTCCTGACTTCGGCGATTGCTTGGGATCGTTGGAGTCATCGTCTTCGGGCTTCTCCGCGCTCGAATCGTCTTGTTGATCTTCAGGCTTGTCAGATTCCTTTGCATCGTCGTTGGGCTTCTTGTTCTTGCTTGCAGGCTTGTCAGATCCCTTCTTGGGTTGAGACTTGGAGGGTTCTTTGTCGGCCTTGCTTGGTTCCTTTCCTGACTTCGGCGATTGCTTGGGATCGTTGGAGTCATCGTCCTCGGGCTTCTCCGCGCTCGAATCGTCTTGTTGATCTTCAGGCTTGTCAGATTCCTTTGCATCGTCGTTGGGCTTCTTGTTCTTGCTTGCAGGCTTGTCAGATCCCTTCTTGGGTTGAGACTTGGAGGGTTCTTTGTCGGCCTTGCTTGGTTCCTTTCCTGACTTCGGCGATTGCTTGGGATCGTTGGAGTCATCGTCCTCGGGCTTCTCCGCGCTCGAATCGTCTTGTTGATCTTCAGGCTTGTCAGATTCCTTTTCATCGTCATTGGGCTTCTTGTTCTTGCTTGCAGGCTTGTCAGATCCCTTCTTGGGTTGAGACTTGGAGGGTTCTTTGTCGGCCTTGCTTGGTTCCTTTCCTGACTTCGGCGATTGCTTGGGATCATCGTCCTCGGGCTTCTCCGCGCTCGAATCGTCTTGTTGATCTTCAGGCTTGTCAGATTCCTTTGCATCGTCGTTGGGCTTCTTGTTCTTGCTTGCAGGCTTGTCAGATCCCTTCTTGGGTTGAGACTTGGAGGGTTCTTTGTCGGCCTTGCTTGGTTCCTTTCCTGATTTCGGCGATTGCTTGGGATCATCGTTCTCGGGCTTCTCCGCGCTCGAATCGTCTTGTTGATCTTCAGGCTTGTCAGATTCCTTTGCATCGTCGTTGGGCTTCTTGTTCTTGCTTGCAGGCTTGTCAGATCCCTTCTTGGGTTGAGACTTGGAGGGTTCTTTGTCGGCCTTGCTTGGTTCCTTTCCTGACTTCGGCGATTGCTTGGGATCGTTGGAGTCATCGTCCTCGGGCTTCTCCGCGCTCGAATCGTCTTGTTGATCTTCAGGCTTGTCAGATTCCTTTGCATCGTCGTTGGGCTTCTTGTTCTTGCTTGCAGGCTTGTCAGATCCCTTCTTGGGTTGAGACTTGGAGGGTTCTTTGTCGGCCTTGCTTGGTTCCTTTCCTGACTTCGGCGATTGCTTGGGATCATCGTTCTCGGGCTTCTCCGCGCTCGAATCGTCTTGTTGATCTTCAGGCTTGTCAGATTCCTTTGCATCGTCGTTGGGCTTCTTGTTCTTGCTTGCAGGCTTGTCAGATCCCTTCTTGGGTTGAGACTTGGAGGGTTCTTTGTCGGCCTTGCTTGGTTCCTTTCCTGACTTCGGCGATTGCTTGGGATCGTTGGAGTCATCGTCCTCGGGCTTCTCCGCGCTCGAATCGTCTTGTTGATCTTCAGGCTTGTCAGATTCCATTGCATCGTCGTTGGGCTTTTTGTTCTTGCTTGCAGGCTTGTCAGATCCCTTCTTGGGTTGAGACTTGGAGGGTTCTTTGTCGGCCTTGCTTGGTTCCTTTCCTGACTTCGGCGATTGCTTGGGATCGTTGGAGTCATCGTCCTCGGGTTTCTCCGCGCTCGAATCGTCTTGTTGATCTTCAGGCTTGTCAGATTCCTTTGCATCGTCGTTGGGCTTCTTGTTCTTGCTTGCAGGCTTGTCAGATCCCTTCTTGGGTTGAGACTTGGAGGGTTCTTTGTCGGCCTTGCTTGGTTCCTTTCCTGACTTCGGCGATTGCTTGGGATCGTTGGAGTCATCGTCCTCGGGCTTCTCCGCGCTCGAATCGTCTTGTTGATCTTCAGGCTTGTCAGATTCCTTTGCATCGTCGTTGGGCTTCTTGTTCTTGCTTGCAGGCTTGTCAGATCCCTTCTTGGGTTGAGACTTGGAGGGTTCTTTGTCGGCCTTGCTTGGTTCCTTTCCTGACTTCGGCGATTGCTTGGGATCGTTGGAGTCATCGTCCTCGGGCTTCTCCGCGCTCGAATCGTCTTGTTGATCTTCAGGCTTGTCAGATTCCTTTGCATCGTCGTTGGGCTTCTTGTTTTTGCTTGCAGGCTTGTCAGATCCCTTCTTGGGTTGAGACTTGGAGGGTTCTTTGTCGGCCTTGCTTGGTTCCTTTCCTGACTTCGGCGATTGCTTGGGATCGTTGGAGTCATCGTCCTCGGGCTTCTCCGCGCTCGAATCGTCTTGTTGATCTTCAGGCTTGTCAGATTCCTTTGCATCGTCGTTGGGCTTCTTGTTCTTGCTTGCAGGCTTGTCAGATCCCTTCTTGGGTTGAGACTTGGAGGGTTCTTTGTCGGCCTTGCTTGGTTCCTTTCCTGACTTCGGCGATTGCTTGGGATCGTTGGAGTCATCGTCCTCGGGCTTCTCCGCGCTCGAATCGTCTTGTTGATCTTCAGGCTTGTCAGATTCCTTTGCATCGTCGTTGGGCTTCTTGTTCTTGCTTGCAGGCTTGTCAGATCCCTTCTTGGGTTGAGACTTGGAGGGTTCTTTGTCGGCCTTGCTTGGTTCCTTCCCTGACTTCGGCGATTGCTTGGGATCGTTGGAGTCATCGTCCTCGGGCTTCTCCGCGCTCGAATCGTCTTGTTGATCTTCAGGCTTGTCAGATTCCTTTGCATCATCGTTGGGCTTCTTGTTCTTGCTTGCAGACTTGTCAGATTCCTTCTTGGGTTGAGACTTGGAGGGTTCTTTGTCGGCCTTGCTTGGTTCCTTTCCTGACTTCGGCGATAGATTTTTATCAGTTGGTTCTTTAGTCAGTTCATCCTTAGGCTTTTCAACTGGTGAATCATATTTAGCAGTTTTAGAATCATCAGATATCCTTGGTGTAACTTCTGGCTTCTCAGATGGATTCTTTTTATTTTCTAAAGGTGTTTCCAATCCCGTTTTAGGTTGCGGTTGGTCCTCTTGCTGTGGTGGGTTCGAAGACTTCGGGTCGTGGTTTTTCTGTGAATCATCTGATTTTACTGGATCCATTTTAGCTTCATTGCCATCTGGTTTAGATGGTGATTTTCTAAACGGTGATTTTAAGCTTTCTGCTAGTTTCTGTAACGGTTTTCCAAACGTACTCGGATCCCTAACGTTTATCAGTCGAACATTTTGTTTTTCGTTTGGTGTCTCATTAGATTTTGTATCTGACGGCTCTTTTTTCGCTTTTGGACTGTCACTAGGTGCATCGCTAGTTTTTGGAACATTTCCAATTTCACTCGGATTGGTCGGATTTTCTTTTTTGTCGTAAGCGGGAGATTTCCTCTGTGGTTCGTCATCATCAGTACCGCTCTCAAAATCCTTCTTTATCTTATCAGCCATCCGCTTCAATTTCCCAAAATCTCCTTCTTCTGTACAGTCGACCGGAAATAGATCTGCCACTGGGCCATCTTCACCGTTTCTAAAATGATACAGTTTCCGTTGTTGATTTTTTTATCGATTGATTCGCGCACGAGTTGTACGTCTCATACCAAGCATCGATTTCATGCAAAGCTAGTTTGGCCTTACCTCAGCAATTTGAGACGGTCCTGAGTTATTTTATCTGGTGCAGACAAGCTTACGCTCCGATATCCCGCAACATCGGCCAAGTAGTGAGTGACATACATTTTCCCCTGCCCATCAACATATCCGAAGCATCCGAGTACGGCTCCATCGATAGTTTTCTGATGCTGAAACTGGGTTTCGCCTTTACGATCCGCTTTCATGTATTCTGCCTTGCCTGTAAACAAATCCAACATCATTGCATCATTCATTATTGGTATCAGTTTATCATGATCGGTATCAGTATTTACTTTACCTCCACGGTATGCTCGTGCATCTCTCGCTTCGACGAAAAGTGCCAGCATTGGCAACAGGAGCTGTAGGGACGTAAAATTAAAACTTTTAATTTTTCCTCCAGTATGCTTCCAGGTTGTATCAATAAAACACAATTAACGCTCACGCTCGGTTATATCAATAAAACACAATGAAAAGGCCCGAAATCTAATTTCTTTCAACTACTCCAACAATATGAATTGTGTGGAGTTAAGAGGGGTGGGCAATTTTAAAACCTACCAGCAGACGAAAAGCTCAAATAAGATTTTTAAAAATGTACTCTTAGGCATGAGTGAATGAAAATCTCGATAGGTTCGATTAACCTCTATTCTCAAGACGATATATATAATAAATCATTATTTAACATTTGAATATTAAGCCGTTATTAAATATATCAGTATAATTCATGTACTGCTCTCTTAGATAAAAAAAAACTTAGATCTATTATTAAGAATTATTCACAAGTTCTATTGACGTTATTTTTATTGAAGTTCTTAAAACTCATAAAACGAAGCAAACTTAAGATGTAAGTAAAGTTATTAGAAGTTAAAATGGAGAGAATTTTTTTCTGAAAGTATAAAATGTATAAAGAACGATGTACAATTCGAACCGATCGTATCCACAACTGCTACCAATGTTCGGACTATACAAATGCAGTTCAGTTGAACAAAATCTAGTCTTCACGACGTTATTAGTGATGAGAATTTTATTACGAACCTACTAGGTACGTTACATTCCTAATGGAACGATCGAATCTAGGTTCAAATTATTCACCACCATTAGGGTTTTTGCTACTACGTGATGTTCTTTCTCCAAATACTATAAAGTAACTGTTTTTTCACTTACTCTTGCTCAGATTTACTTCATAAGGGAAAATCAGCAACAATTGAAATAAATAGATTGTTTTCAAGTTTGTTCAATGATCTTCTTGAACATTGATAAATTTTTTGAGGAATTTAGATCCTCAGATTTCACGGTTAACGGCTGTCCGTGTGCCACGATATTGTTGTGCAGACAAAAAGGCACTAGGTTTGGCGTTATGTTTCAATAATAGTATATAACAAGCAAGTGACACATATTGGCTAAGAATATCTACAAAATTTACCAAGTTCATTTCTGTCCATCTTGGTTATGTTCCGTTCCGTAAAAAATGATCATTCCAATCACTAGCCATTGGCCATAAGACAACTCAACAACATTCTAAGTTCCCTAAAACACTATTTAAATTGTCCTGAAGATCACATGAAACAATCGTCTTCAATATTTTTTTCACACGAACCTAGGTCCAAACATTCTAGAGAAAAGACGAAACGAACCTAGTTGGTTCGTTAAAAAAAATTTAACGCTTTTGGACAGATTGTGAATTTTTTCCAGTCATTCACGGCGTCAAAGTTAACACTAAAACTACCGGAGTGGTCTATTTGAGCGCAGCGCCTTATTTTAATCGCACGTCTCCTGTAGGAATATCTAGAGAAATTTTCACAGCGAACACCTAAACACATTTCCAACGCTCTATGTGCTTACTGGTCAGGCATGCATTGTGCCAGAAACTCTGGAACACAAGTAAACCTTTTGACAAAGAACGAACGGAACCTAGGCCTTCCTCGACAGTAAAAATTAAGAAAATTCCTGATATCTTATGCGCTCCTGCAGGAGAATTGCGATAAGATATCTGGTGGGTCGTTCTAGAGTTCCCCTCCTATGTCGATCATTGCCAAATCCTAGGCCTTGATACGTTAAACGTCGCGTAATAGAGCACAAGCAATTTTTGTTGCCAACACTGACGCTTCTGATCTCCTATCCTTAGACCCTTTCTATACCTCTCCCGCAACCTTAGAACTCGCGATCCCCTGTAGTTGCTTGCCATCGCACCCAATACAGGCACAATGAACCGTTTTTGGTTTCTATGTGCAACTTTTGCACCTTCTTTACTTGCTTCGTTTTTTATTTGTTTCCAGCCGCTTTCCGATCTCGATTTCCTTTCTCAAGCCTTTAGCTTTGCATTTCCTCCATCAATTTTTCTCTCCTCATCCCATCTCATTCTCACCCTTCTAACCCTGCTTCATTTCTATTGTTAGATTTTTGGTTTGTTTTTTTCCTAAGGTTAATTGTTAGCAGGTTGATTACTTTTAATTTTGCATTTAAGAAATAGTTTTTCTTTAAGATATAATGGTGAGTTAAGCCTGTTGGCAATTCGGATCGTCTTGTTCTGGCTCTGTGCTTTGCTATCCTAGCATTTTTCAATGCCAGTATTCGCAAGTTCTTTTGGAAATTGTTTGTAAATTATGTTAATAATATTTTTAACATCTTTATCACTAGGAATAACAATGTGACGTTGATACAAACGACCTCAAAGTAATTTTATATAACTTGTAAAATTATATTATGGTGTAAATCTGTTAAACATTTTGCCCACTTTGCAATCATTGTTTGTTTTTTTTTCGTAAAATTTTGTTAACATTGAAAATCAATAAAAAGTAATAGTAACAAAATATCGATAAAAGAAAACGATCAGGTTGTGTGAACAAAATGGCATCCAAACAACAGTAAATAAACAACGTTAGGTTTCTAGACGTCTCACAACCTCCTTGGGATCCTTTACAAATAAGCATTACTCCATAATGTTCATTATTGCCCGTTAATGAAAAACACCTAAAGTATTTTTTTACAAATTCAATTCTACCATGGTAACACAAAAAATGAGGCTAAACAATGCATCAAGCTTTTCAAGCGGTCCGTTAGTTACTCAACATTTATAAATTGCACAATTTTTAAGAAAATGGCTAAGATTCCTTAAAAGATTAAGCAAGTTCAATTCAATACATAGAATCAATGTATGTGGCTCATTTAAAACGATCAACGCAAGTCATTCGCATGCAAGCCCTAGTCATGAAATATTTCAACAAAATCGGATACTTTTTTTATGCGACAATAACTAATTTGATCAACTCGAAATACAAATTCTCAACGAGCTAGTAAACAAAGTATTTTGTCTGCCTTTTATACCGGTTAAATTTATTTTCAAATAACTGATGAATTTTATTTAAAAGCTGTAAGAGCATGCAAAACATGAAGACATACAAACAGATTATTTCTAATTTTAATTGTAAATATTAAATACATAAACATGATACGAACTAACGATAACTTAGTTCTTTTTTGTATCGTACAATGATAAACAGGTACTGTAGATACTAAAAAAATGTCAAAAAGCAGTCACCGATAATTATACTATGTTTCGTAAGGAATCCTGTACGTATTTAAGCGAAGATAAGGAACACTACAACTGGAAACCAAAATACCCAATTACTGTTCATTAGCATAAGTCTGCGAAATGAAAACTTCCGCATCTTCCTGTCCAAACTTTGCCATCCTTAATTAGATGCAATAAATAACTGACGTAGAATCTTCTTCAAAATACTCCGAGATTCATCAATTTTGCATTTTTTTATGTATCCTCTTTCGTGCTACGCATTCATTTCGAAAAACAAAACATCTTACGCGAATCAACTCTCGTCATAAAAGAAGACGGTTCAGGATCTTCTACCGAAAGGTCACGGTAAAGCGCATTATTCTAGCAAGAAGTCAAAGTGCCTTTCAAAACGAATGAAGCGATGCTAATCTACCTGTTTGCTGTTGCGCAAACATATTCAAGGATGAGCCAAAATGCCTTAATTGTCTTTATGGTAGATGAAGCGTCGAGATTATGTGCTGCATCTTGCATTTTGTGACAAGTCTTGACTGTCTTGATTTAAAATTTTAAGAACCAAACGCATTAAATCCGAAAGGAAAAGAGAGACATGCTTCCGAACACAAGAACTATTAACCCGATGCGCATCTTTTTCCACGATTTGGACGCACACTTTAGTCACACATTCCTTTATGCGATCATCATCACGTTTCACAATCCGCAAGCACACTATTTTGGGCCATTCCCAACGGTTGCTTAACGGCATCACCTCCAATTCCATTTCGTGTCACCAAACGGGCGTAGGATTTACACAAACTTACCCATCTGCAGTCCAACCGCATCTTGACTCACGCACCGATCCGGTAACGCGCTTCTTGATCGATATTGAATTCACACACAACCACACAAACCGGGCTCCAGTCAGACACGATCGGATTAAATATGATATGTTACGGTTTGGTCGCAAAACACTGCACCAATAGCACACCTTCACCTACACCAACCTACACACTACTGCACCAACACCGACTTCCACCGGGAACTGCCCAGGGTGTTCCTTATCGTTCGAGCGCTTCTGCCGAACTGACGGCCGGCCGGCAGGATCAGCAACATTTTGATAAATCCCGATTGCGCATGCAGTTCCCCCACTACCAGGAGACACAAACCTGCTTGTAAGCGATCGTTTCTTTCACCCATTATCTTTCGCGTCTTACTGCCAAAAAGCAACAACTAACAAAATAGCATAATTTAGCGCCAAACAACAGCAACACGCCAGCAGAATGAAGCGCGGGCTTTTCCATTTTATGTATCCTTTTTCCTGCCACGATCTTCCCTTTTGTGCCCGAGCACAATTTATTCTAATGACCTTACCAACCCGCATGCTTGGCCCTGAACCCGGACCGTACGCTGGATGCTGTCGGTGTTGTGCTTTCGCGACCGGACAGTGAAGCAAAGCGAAATTCTCCAAAATTCTCAAAACCCCAATAATGCGGGGCCTGGTACGCGAACCGACACGCCACGGTGTATCTGCCCCGTCCGATCAGTACGGTGGACCGTCTGAGCAGCGGACCTGCTGTAAACGACCGATCGCCAAATGGATGGACCAGTTTTTCCGCCACTCTTCTTCGCCAGGACCCTCCGGCAGACCCCTGCGTTGGCCACCCATCTTGCATCTTTACCGCATCGGAGGATCTTCTTTACTCCGGCTCGGACAGTTTATGGTACAGTAATTTATGAACAGTCATTTACCGTAGTCCGCCTCACAATCAACGCAATTTGGAGGATCGCAAAACGGATTAAAATTCGTAAATGTATTTTTCTCTATTCTGTGCACGCTAGATCTAGATCGATCAATAATCACCCGTGTTCTAAACGATGCTTCACAAGAGTTTGCTAGACAACTTTACAACCCAGCGGGGCCGTAGCACAACACGATCACGTTCCCTAACTGGACCTGCTTTTTGCCAAGGCTTGAAGGAAAGATTTATTAGCATTATTCATAAAGCACCTGTTTTTATTTCGCAGAGTGTCCTGTTACACCGAACCATACACTGTGGTTTAGTTTGGTGCTTATGAGCTCGGTTTTACCCCTAACAGTGACGCGGTCGATGCATCAGCTGGTTTCTGACGAGCTTGCTTTATCACGCATGCTGTTTGATCGCGTTTGTGAGCGCATCTTCATGGGACATGGTGGTTCGGAAGGTTAAAAAAAATGGGTTTTAATTATTTATTTATTTTTTTATGCCTGGAGAACGGCAAGGTCGTTATTGCTGGGCATTATTTATAAAATAATTTATTCCTACAAAGACTTTGTTTTTTAAACTTTAGGGGGGGGTTGTGGTACCAATTCGTCGTCAATCAAAGCTTTTACTATGTTAAAAACTAAGCTGGAATGACATTATGTGAGGAGCTTGCAAGAACTGGACCACTGAAATTACAGGTTAATTAATCATGGACATCTTTCTTTTATTTTTACTTGAGTAGGATACTATCTTCTATGACGAGGGAACTCTCACCTCCTCTGCCGTATTACAGGATACAAACACTTCGGCTACTAGAGTCATGTACCCTGGGCATATGAATATAAATGCACTTTTTAAATGAAGTATAATTTGAAAAAAGAAACATGGTAACTTACATTCTATACATTGTACATTACATTCTATACATTCATTACATGTACTGCTCAAAAGATTGCAATAAAAACTGTTGATTAGTTATGTTAGAATAAATAAATAAATAAATAAATAAATAAATAAATAAATAAATAAATAAATAAATAAATAAATAAATAAATAAATAAATAAATAAATAAATAAATAAATAAATAAATAAATAAATAAATAAATAAATAAATAAATAAATAAATAAATAAATAAATAAATAAATAAATAAATAAATAAATAAATAAATAAATAAATAAATAAATAAATAAATAAATAAATAAATAAATAAATAAATAAATAAATAAAATACTGTTGGCACTGTCATTTTGGCGATATGTTTTAAAAAAGAATAGTTCTACATTTGCAAACGATTTTCGTCTTGCAAACTTGCAAACTTCCAGGGCCGTGCCTAGTTACTCTGTTGGTTTGGCCATAATTAGTGGCCATAAATCTATGTATCAAGAGTTCAGAATAAATTTAATTTTCTACATTTTGGGAAATACGTGAATAATGCGTGTCAGAGAAATTTGCGTAAAGCCGATTTGAAAAAAACAAAGATGCCGAAAAGTCAGCATCTACAATAATGTTGATGTTGAGATACACGCTAGGGTGCTGTCTGCCAACGGGTCATTCTACAGTCTGAGAAAACTGCTCCACTCTAAACACCTGTTGTGACAAAAAAACCGGGACTACATAGAGCCTATATAATTCCAGTACTCACATACGCCTTTGAGACATGGACTCTGTCCAAAACTGACCAACTCCTTTTAGCCGCATTCGAGAGAAAGATGCTCAAAAGGCTCCTTATGCGTGGAAGGACGAATGGAGGAGTCGCACAAAAAGACGAACTTTGAAAACTGTAGCGCTCTCTCACAGAGCGGATTAGACTCGCCAGGTTCCGGTGGGCTGGTCACGTCATGAGAATGACACCGGACGACCCAGTCCGTAAAGTCCTTTTAGATCGTCTACATGGACAGAGGAAGCGTGCTAGGCCAAAATTGAGATGGAGTGATGGCATTGATGCGTCTGCCAGAAAGGCCAGGATAATGGATTAGCAGACGAATGCGCTCGATCGTGAGCGGTTCAGGGGAATCCGTCAAGTGGTTGTAGCGCCGGAGAAGGAAGTAAGTATTATCTTTATTTGCTTGATTCAATCGGGTTTATAAAAAATTGACTTAAACTAAGGTAAAAGTGAAAAGGAATTAGAAATTGGGAAGACTCGACTGGAAGTAGGAGACAGGGACGATGAACTCGAACATATGATATGAGTCGTTAATTAATTCTTATATCTCAATTTTTAATCAGTACAGGTATGCATATGATGCTATAGAACCCTTAAATATAAACCATAGGTTCTTCTTCTCAGACCCGGTTGAAACCTCAACCTAAGTTCAACACGCCGTCAGTTGAGCGTTGATTGGCAATGACAATTAATTATTGCCATCATTAAATTTTGGCCATAACATACAATTTAACGACTTATCATTCCTTTAATTAGTGATCATTTTACTCTTGTGATTATTAATTTTGAGTAATACGTGTGGAATAATTAAACATAATATTGACATGGATAATGAGTATAAAACCGTACTTGCTTGGTGTTTGAACAGCTGTGCTGTAGGAAAAACAATCAAATGTCTTTACTTCTACCATAACCTAACCGTTGGCTTAAGTTCATGCTTTTTTCACGCGTAAGCTTATGTGAAGTGGCCCTTGACTAGTTGACGGAAACCTTTTCCGTTTAACCACACTTCTGAAGTTTCAGTGAACCTTTTTTATCTCAGAGTGCAGAAGCGGAACAAATTTATGATTTATAACTATGCAAAAAGTTTTTAGATCGATTTTCTTTCTATTTTCACAAGCTATCGGGCAGATGATGATGAAGCGGTTCTGGTTCCGCTTTAGTTTGTACCACCCTGTGCTATTGACGTAACCCTCTCGTTTGGGTGATTTTTTTTTCTTTGCATATCGCGTTTCGCTTTTTACTTCGCTCTTTCGCTTTTATCGCGTTGCTTTCTGCTCATTATGCATTCGATTTTTTCTTACCGTCCAAGTTCTGCTGCTCTGTTGTGCGAGATTTAGAAAGAACATGTTCAACTTTTCTCGGCATCTCTCCCGCTGCATTAGCATATTAGCTTCGCTTACTTTTGTTACCCCATTCACTGGCTATGCGTGTAAGAATTTTCAGCGACATCTGCCGCTGCGTATCGTTCTTCGTGTGTTTTGGCCAGCGATAGGCCTTTTAGTGAGCGACTGTTTTTCTTACCGTATCCTCGCGTGAATCGATCGTATAACCTCGTCGTTGTCACTATAAATTTTGTATCCACCGTTTGACCTGATCCTTTGACATTTCGTCTGCTGGCCCATGTTCAAACTGGTTGGCGAAGTGTTTTCCTCTTATCTTACTATCAACAAAATTTACACATCACATTCTTCCTTCCGAAAAGATGCCTCCCGAAAGCAAAATGGATTAAAAGGGCAAAAAAACGATTCTTGTTTAGAGGGAAACAAACAACGAAACTGCAAACCCATCAACAGTATAAACCGTAAAATGCAGCATCACTGATTTGCTTTCAGGCGGCTTATTGTAGTGCTTTTCTTTCATTTCAAACATTTCAGTGGGATTAATCCTATAATTGAGTTTTAGTGGATAACAATTAATAAATCTCAATAAAATTCATTTGTATGCATAATGGGCTTAAATGAGCAGCAATTTGTGACTAATTTCGAGACTACGTACCACATTTATAAACTTTACTCTTGGTTGTCCATCGTTCCTCTATTGCTTTTATCGATCGTTAACACCTGTTTGGGAAGATTTTAATCTGAGGGAACACCGTAAACGCAAAGCTATGCATTTTATAATGTTGCGAAATTGGAAGACCCATGTTTTATCACACCTTAAATTAAACCGATCCCTCCTCCACTCCGATCACCTCGTGCTATGGACTCGAATGTAGAATATAAATTATAAAAAAGACTCGACTCTCATCATAATTCATTGCTTTTGCAAAATAATAACATTCAGTACATCAAGTGCACATGAAAGTTTTAACAAAACACGACATTTATCTGTAATTAAATTACTATCTGATAAATGAATCAGTATCTGGGGGACGGAATATTAAAAAGCGCCTGAAGATATGCAAACCGCATTACACTACAGTGATGAGCAAACTAATTTCGACGCTTCACAATCTTGAATAAATAAAATTTCCGAACTTTTGCAACAAAGTACAGGTAATTATAGATATTAAAACAGACTAACCATTAAAAAAGGCCCTTTCAAGTAATTGATGCCCTACAATTTTCCCTTATTAATGCATTTGAAGGTATTTATGAATTGATCCAAATACCATGAGGCACTTGCTTCTTTACAAGATTATTTCAACAAAACCCCAGTTTTTTAAAACTATGCCAGCAGAAAAGCATAAAACGAAAAGTCTTCAATATTGCATCGAATAAATTTTATTTATTTGTGCCGATCGTATCATCTCTTGCTACTTAAATAAGTTACGATAATCTGCAATCATGAGGAAACCGATTTTACTATGCGTTTTGCACCAAACTGCTCCTGGGGCTGCTTTTAGTCTTTTCCTTGTCTGTTACTGAGCCACGATCCGTTCTTCTCGCACCACGTGACTCAACACGGCAAGCATTAATTCTGTTTTTCTTTTAGATATCCGCCGGAGAACATCGTTACAACAACCTTTGTTGTTCAATTATGCTTTTATGTGCATGCTTTTCGAATTGTTTGATGAATAAATCTAATCACAGTGGCAAGAGGAAAAGGAATGCATCCTTAAACGAAACCCTGTCTATAAATATCTTCACTACCGGCATACGGTCAGTACTACACAGTCCAATACAGTCACGTCCATTACGTCGTTCGATAAGTCACTGTTTCTTTTAGCCACTATCCTGTCTTTATGAAGTGAGTGTAATGTACTAAACCAGATGAAACTAAATATTAAATGAGTATTTTTTCACGCATACTGTTTCCCGTAGCTTCACGGCATGTGCCACTAACCGCTCGTTCGCTCGAATTTACTTCTTGCCAGGATTCTCCTGCCCGGTATAAAATCGCCTAGCAGCCGGACGACGGACACGAAGTCGACGCGAGCGATTGCGTGCACGCTGCAGCACCCAGCTTCCGTCCGGTTTTTGGAACAACCTTTGCGCTGGTAGTTCGTCCAGTGACCGACCGAATCCTTCCGGTGGCGGTGGTGCCGGCCAATTGAAGTTCGCCGGCAAACCACTCTTCTGAGCGTGACAGTTCGGGATATAGAGTACCGGTATGAAGCCCAAGTAACCGGCCGGTTGCTGTTGACCCGGTTGATTTTGCTGGTCGGCCGGGCAGTTGCAGGGTGCCTGGGGCACATTCGGTGGAGGATAAGGATAAGGAACGAAGAAGTACGGATACTGCGATACGGCTATCTGATAATTCGGAGGCGGAGCATTGTTGTCACCACCGGATGACGATGGCGGAGATGAAGGTGACGATGGTGGTGGCGAGGATGAGGATGACGATGAGGCAGGCGGTGAGCTAGTATCGATCGGCTTCGTCGGTGGATACACGCCAATTGCAGTACCGGGTGATCCCGGAACGGGCGTAGGCTGCATTTCTTCTGGAGGCGGCACGGTTGTTGGTTCTGTGGGAATACAACAAAACCGTCAATACCTGTACGGACAGTTTTGAGCGGAAATTTTACATGCACTACTATTTCCTACACCCTTACATCCTACCCTACACCAACACCAGGCAAACATTTCGGATGCAAAAAAGATGGTGTAAGTCAGAGTGGCATACTACCTGGAACGACGGATGGAATCGAAATACTGGCGTTGTGCGTTAGCTGTGCACCTACTCCGACCGCTGTGTGATTAGCCTCGATTCCTGCGCCAACCGTCGTGGCGCTACTTACGTCGATACCACCGACCGAAACGTGCCCGGTATGATTAAGAGAGGTATCTATCAAACCTGCTTCGACGCCAACCGATACACCGACGGTTCCTGCTACAGTCACCTGCTGCGTGTCGATCATGTTCTGGCCACTGTGCGACACCTGTACGCCCTCTCCTGTCACCGTGACGTTTGACGTGTGCGTATGATCAATCGTCGCACCCAGGATGGAGGCGGATGCGTTCGCACCTGCAGTCGCCTGCACGCCGCTCGTCGAACCTATGGAACCGCCGATTGTGCCCGCCACACTATGGTTCGGTCCGGTATGGGAAGAACTCGCCGTGCCACTAATGCCGGCCGTTGATATACCAGCCCCTAAAGATATGCCACCTGCCATCGGATCGTGAATCGATCGATGAAAGTTCATTCGTTAGTTGTGGTAAGTAGCGCAGCACATGCGTGATGCAGTATACTCATCGGCAGGTATTTACCGTGCGATCCACCCAGGCCCAGCGATGTCTGTAGTCCCCCATTGCCCGGCTTAAACCCAATCCCAATGTGTACTGGATGTGTGCGGTGCGTGTGATGTGCATGTTTGTTGATCAGTGTTGGTGTGCATATCGGAATGCAAGTGCGTGGGTGAATGTGTTTATGTTGTCGTGATGTTGTCGTGTGGCGATCGTTTAAGAAAACGTGTAAAATGTTTGTGTTTGATTAGTCACAACATCATTAGAATAAGGTATATAGGTAATATTCAAATTTTCCATTATGACTCTACAACTACCACCGAGCATTAAAATGTATTTCATATTAAATTTTGTTGAATAGAAACTATACGTTGTAAGTGAAGGATCATCCTTCCGGGTGTAACACACTTTACCTCCATGTGGTGGACGTTGTCCTTGCCCCTGAGATTGTCCTTGCTGTCCTTGAGATTGGCCTTGAGATTGGCCTTGAGTTTGGCCTTGCTGTCCTTGAGACTGGCCTTGGGTTTGACCTTGCTGGCCTTGGGATTGACCTTGCTGACCTTGTCCCCAAGATACTTGCACCTGTAAATTGTGCTCTTCCTTGTTACCACTGATCGGTTTTTGATGTTGCCCTTGATGTTGACCCTGGAACTCTCCTTGCGATAAGCCTTGATGACTTCCTTGATGGCTGGTCTGATGCTGATTGTCTACTACCGGACCCTGATGTTGATGCTGATGCTCTCCCTGAACGATACGTTTGTTTGAATATAGAACCCTCCTTTCCCTTATTGCTTATCCCATACCTGATTCTGGCCGCTGTGTATTCCTTGGTGACTTCCCTGATGTTGTCCCTGGTGTTGTCCGGAACTAATAGGTCCTTGATGTGATCCTTGATGTTGCCCTTGATGCTCTCCACTGGAGCCTTGATGGCTTCCTTGATGTTGACCCTGATGCTGACCGGAACTGATCGGACCCTCATGTGACCCTTGATGCTGGCCTTGATGTTCCCCACCATGAAGGCCTTGATGATTACCTTGATGTTGTCCTTGATGCTGTCCAGAACTGACAGGACCTTGATGCGATCCTTGGTGTTGGCCTTGATGCTCTCCACTAGAGCCCTGATGGCTGCCTTGATGCTGACCCTGATGTTGTCCGGAGCTAATAGGACCTTGATGCGATCCTTGGTGTTGGCCTTGATGCTCTCCACTAGAGCCCTGATGGCTGCCTTGATGCTGACCCTGATGTTGTCCGGAGCTAATAGGACCTTGATGTGATCCTTGATGTTGTCCTTGATGTCCACCACTAGAGCCTTGATGACTACCTTGATGTTGACCCTGATGTTGCCCAGAGCTTATGGGTCCTTGATGTGAACCCTGATGTTGCCCCTGATGCTGACCCTGCCCATGCCCTTGTCCTTGGCCTTGACCCTGTTGTTGTCCTTGGCCTTGGCCCTGTTGTTGCCCTTGACCTTGACCCTGTTGTTGCCCTTGACCTTGACCCTGTTGTTGTCCTTGGCCTTGACCTTGTTGTTGTCCTTGGCCTTGACCTTGTTGTTGTCCTTGCCCTTGACTTTGGCCTGGACGTTGTCCTTGCCCTTGCCACTGACCCTGTCCTTGTCCTTGAACTTGTCCTTGATTTTGACCTGGACGTTGTCCTTGGCCTTGGCCTTGTATTTGTCCTTGTCCTTGGGATTGTCCTGGACGTTGCCCCTGCCCTTGCCCTTGTCCTTGCCCCTGTCCTTGCCCTTGTCCTTGACCTTGTGTCTGTCCTTGCCCTGGTCGTTGACCTTGCCCTTGACCTTGTCCTTGAGATTGACCTTGTCCTGGGCGTTGTCCCTGTCCTTGCCATTGGCCCTGATTTTGTCCTTGCCCTTGCCCGGAACCAGATCCTTGACCTTGTCCTTGACCCTGGCCTTGACCCTGGCCTTGACCCTGGCCTTGACCCTGGCCTTGACCCTGGCCTTGACCTTGCCATTGTCCTTGTCCTTGGTTTTGTCCCTGCCCTTGCCACTGGTTTTGCCCTTGCCCCTGTGCTTGTCCTTGACCTTGCCCCTGACCTTGCCCCTGACCTTGCCCCTGCCATTGTCCCTGTCCTTGTCCCTGTCCTTGTCCCTGTCCTTGTCCCTGTCCTTGTCCCTGTCCTTGTCCCTGCCATTGTCCCTGTCCCTGTCCCTGTCCTTGTCCCTGTCCTTGTCCCTGTCCTTGTCCCTGTCCTTGTCCCTGCCATTGTCCCTGTCCCTGTCCCTGCCCTTGTCCCTGTCCCTGCCCTTGTCCCTGTCCCTGTCCCTGTCCCTGTCCTTGTCCCTGTCCCTGTCCCTGTCCCTGTCCCTGTCCCTGTCCCTGTCCCTGTCCCTGTCCCTGTCCCTGTCCCTGTCCCTGTCCCTGTCCCTGTCCCTGTCCCTGTCCCTGCCCTTGGCCTTGCCATTGCCCCTGCCCTTGCCCCTGCCCTTGTCCTTGATTCTGATTTTGACCTTGTCCTTGTCCCTGACCTTGACTCTGACCTTGACCCTGACCTTGACCCTGGCCTTGATTTTGGCCTTGACCCTGGGATGGTTTATTTCCTATAATACAGTCAGTTTACGTAAATATCTAGAATACAGTGTGATCAATTATTTTAAAAACCATTATACCTTGTGAACTGCCACTGCCACCGGTGCTTGGATTTGTTGGTGCTACAGAAATTTGTGCAGAACAAAAGTATACATTGTGCTATGACTATGTGCTTGCTATTTCGTGATACTAAACCTGCCGTGGTTCATTGCATCAATAAAACTAAACCACTTCTAACATACTTACCCGTCGGTGTGCTACCACCTGATCCATCCGGACGCATTCCGCCCGGAAACATGCCACATCCCTTGGGAAGATACAGCTCCGTCCACGGGCGCAACACTCCCCGCCGTCTTTCCTGTGGTTCATCTTCCGAAATCGAACTACAAAGGAAAGTGGAACAATGCAGGATGATTGAAAACTATTCCACTGTTCGAAAACCATTTGTCGTAACCGAATCGACAACACTTACTTGCTGTACTGTGTGGGAGCATCGACGAAAATTTCGACGGGTCGATTAGGTTCCACCACCCGGTAGCCGTGTGTATCCGCCACGTAGTGTGTTACACGCAACTGTCCGTTGGGATCAATATACCCATAGCAACCGTAAGTCACACCGTCAGGACCGCGCGTTTCGTGATGAAATTGTCCGTTCGGTCCTACCTCGTAACCATACTGATATGAACCTGCGGTAGAATGAAACACAATAAGTGAATATCTCGAGATCATTCGAGTCCACTTTCAATTCCTACTTACTTGTATTGAAGTTTGCTTCATGATATTGGGTTTTGCCGGGTTCATCAATCGCCACTATAACTTCTTGCTCAGCGCTAATTACGGTGGCAAGGACCATTACCATCTGTAATCAAGGTAGAAACCGAAAAAAATTATTGTTCGTCCATATAGTTTAATACAAAGATTAATGCATTATTTGTCAGATTATAAAAAATCCCATCTAAACATGGTCAAATCTCCAAACTGAGATGGATCTGCAATTGAAACGGTTATGTTCAAACATTAAGCCATCTTTTTTACTTGAAACGTTGAGCCGATGCAATTGATATTTCTTTAAACTCGTATTTTAATTGTTAAATTACGAGTAAATGATTATTAAAACAAACCAAATGAACAGCAGTATAATCGGTCCTGCGTACGAGGGTTTGATACGGATGGGGTTTTGAACCGCTCCTGTCGTGCGAAGACCGGCTGCCAATACACCACCCGAGCAGCCCCAAACGAACCATACAGCAAAGTTTAAACTATTTAATTCAAGTATCAATTCGCATATTACTGACAATGACTGACAAAGGACCACAGTAGTTACGTTTGAGCAAACTCAACACATTCAATGCCTTATTCGAGATCAAATATCGCGGCATGAAAGATGTCCTCCAGAAAGCGCACGCTTTCCAAATCGTTACAATCTCCACATTCCTGCTTCCCGGCCGTTCGCAAATCTTACAACCTGACATTTTCCCTTCTCTTTCGGAAGTGACAGTTGCCGGTGGCGGGTTGGATGGGGGGATGTGCCCCCCACCCGGTTGACATACAATTGTTTTCCTTGCGATCGAATCGCACCGATGTCCTCGGCTCATGTGCGTTAGGCGCCGGCGTTTGTCAAGCCGTTTGTTCTGACAGCAAGTCAGAAACCATCGGCATCCCAACGCACCACACAAAAAAAACCCGAGGAATTACATTGTTCATCAACGCTGGGTATCGATACGGGTGGTACATGGATGGGCCACAGCCAAGTATACGCCTGCTTGTCTTTCAGTTTTGCTCATACCGACCGATTGAGTGGATTTTTTTGTCATTCAGTGTACCAAAACCGGGTAAACGTTAGCTTCGGTTCAAATATCTGCGAACAAACGCACCGTAGCGTGTTGTACGGTTTGAAGGGTTTATTTGTCTGATGATCGATAAGGTGTTGACAGCGTGAATCGAGACCGAAACACTTTTTTTTTTGTTGTGCGACTTTCAGCTATACGTTGCACGATGCATTTGATGCTGGTGACGAAAAGATACAGATAAAGTGCCTAGATAAAACGAATCTGCCCCATTCCGGGTGTATGCTGCACTAAATATCAAGGTGGAGTTCGATTTGAGGCTGATTTAAGTGTGAAAAAACAGCGTAATCTTAAATTATTTATAATTGTAATAAAGTATAATTTATGCTTTATGTTAATATCGATATTTTATAATGATTGCATGGTCCTCAATGTAACATATAGCACTTAAATCTATTTTAAACTATATAACTATAACTACTCTAACGATTGACATCAGAAAGTTATCTAAAGAACTTTTAGAAGGTAGAGTTTTAACGTGTCGAGCGTATGAGGAAGAATTAAAATTACGAAACAAGCACTACAAGAGTTCCTCAGAGTAGCTGTGTCACCTTCTTAAACCAACTCTTTAGTATTGGAGTAATTATATTAAATCTGGGCAACAGATATGGCGAATCAATAACATAAATTTTTATTTTGCAGGGAATATGCTAAGCAGTGTATATCTAGCTAGTAATGTATACTGAGCTTGATAAAACAGTGGGTCGCTTTACTATTGAAAAATACATGGGTACTAGATGTAGGGTAATAAAAGGACTTGATGAAAAGATCAATTGTCCAAGCTGGGTGAGGATTTTTTTAAGAAAATTGCAGATAATCGATGGGCAATGATTAAAGTAGTGATAATTGGAGCAACTCGTGGAATTCTAGTAAACTGTACGATAAGTTTTGTTACAAAAAGTGAGGATTATGAAAAGGAGAAATCCATCAACCAACCATCCAATCCATTAAATTAAAAACTAATCACTAATCAAACTAATCAAAATTCTCAGACCATTTATCGTACGGCCTACTTTTAAAATCTCTATGCACGAAAATTGCTTTGCTAGGAAAAGGAAAATTCTTTCCAGTTGTCGCCTCATATGTTATCGAACCAGTGACACATCGATCGACTAAGGACATCACTCAAAGCCAGACGTTTTAAACTCGTTTGAAGTGTTTGCTTTTGCCCCACATGATTCGTGCGTTAACTCCATTGCAACAGTTTATCCTGTACCAATGTCTCGAATCAACTTTACCTTCATCCTATTCAGCATTTCGGGACTTCGTACTTCCATCCGAATGGTCGCTACCCACTCAAAGTACCACTAAAAAAAACCTTCAATCCTTTCGAGGTGGCCATTTGTCGGCTGGATTGTCTTTCAACTTTGGGCAACTACTGCTGTGCCGCCTTCATATTCGACCGACAATCTGGCAGCACACTTCAGACCCGTTTCAAAGTTTACACTTCCAGCAAAACCCACGTCAAACGAGTGGAAAACAAAGTGGAAAATAAATGCAAACGCAAGCAAAATTTCGCAACCACCCAAAACGCAAAACATCGTTTCCTTAATCCTGATCCCACCGCCGAGAAAACTCTTGATAGCATAATCTACCGGATGACTCCAACACTCACGTAAAGCTCTTTGTTTGGGATTTGTTTTTTTTTCCCACCATAATCAACAGCTAGCCATGGATGCGATTTGATGTAACCATTCGGTTGGTACCATTTCCAGGAAGGCTCGCCCATGCCGGATAAAAGGAAGGTGAATGTAAAGTGCAGAAAAAGGGATCTCTTTTAAAGTAGCTTGGCAAGATAATATGGTTTCAAATTTGATAGCATGATGGGTGCCATCGTTGGTCTGTGAGCGCTGGCACATGGCCGCCTATTGCCTACTGCCGTGTCGTGTTCATCACGGGTGGTAATACGAGTGTTTCAGCTCTAAGATGTAATTGAAGATTTTGTCGTAAACAATGATAGCGTTACTTGAATTGAAATGAGTTGCAATTGCTGCTTTTGCGTGAGGTTTGTGGTTGAAATTAATCTCATAAAACCGAACGACCTTCAAAGTTGTATAATTTCACAAATCACTTTTACGAATTTTTTGAGCAAATTTCGGAAAAGAAAATTTTTTCACAACGATTTAATATAAAATCATAAAATCATCGGTCAATTAGTTCAATAGAGAAATTGTTAAATCAGTGAAGCTAGTGTACGATTGGAATCAAGTTTACGAAAAATTTACAAAATACCATTCTTGAAATAGTCATTAATTTTTAATAACTATTAATAAGCAAGTCTATTTAATCAAAGCTCATCATTTAATCTGTAAGTTAGTAAAAAAGAGTTGGACTATTAATATTTTTGTTCTTACTGCGATCGAGGAATTCAAACAATTGCAGAATGTAGTATAAATTAGTAAATAGGGAATATATTCTAACCAAGGGCAAGGTATTAATGAAATGGGAGAATCTTAATTAAATCTGTTCAATTCAATTTTCAAATGAGTATTACCTCTGATTCATGACATGACGCTCTCAATTGTTTTAGAAAATAAATATCTAACTTATGCATTTGCATAAAATATTATGTGTCAATTTTCCAAAATGGCTAACATTTCAACAGTTCCATAAAATAAGAACGCCCAAAAGTATGCAATAACCATTTCAAAATCTCATTTGTATTGTCTCTCTTCCTTCTTGACGTCACGACCTACTAGGTCAGCATCATGCCACCCAGTTTAAAGCTTTTTTTATGTGATGGGCTTTTAACAAACAATATAAAGTCATTTTCTGAGATACGCGAATTCGAGACACGCGGATCTTTAAAAAAAATTTCGTATAATTTAGTATGAAAAATTCAATTTGTATTTGTCAAATTTAAATTTTCCCTCAAATACGTTGCATTTTACTTTAATAAAAATTATTGTTGCTAAAATTTTACTCTGGTTGTCGAAATAAACAAAACAATATCTATTATTAATGTGCATCGAAACGTGCAAAGAAGACTTCGATCTCTGAATACTAAATATAAACAATATTGTAAAGTGAAGTCAATTTACGTGAATTCGAGTTACACGAATTTCTCTGGCACGAAGTATTCTCGTAACTCGGGAAATGAATATTAAGATAGAGATATTAACAAAAGTCATTCATCAACTAATGAACAATTGTTTAACCTAAAAAAACACTCGATAAGCTTATTATTTTCAATAAGCTAAAATGAACAACAGAATATCAATGTTTATCTCATTTACACATCTCATGTTTTTATGTAGCAAATGATAACAATCCACAGATTGAAATACGCTCCATCATCATTATCGAACTATCGTTTGCAAGAAGCAAAATCAACCACAACAGACCGGCGGATGGCTTTTATGCTAGATTTTCTTCGCCAACGTATGCTAGCGCAGCATAAATAGCGCAGTGTTCGTCGTATGTCTCCTTCTTCATTCAATTACAATTATACGCTGCAAAAGCACAACCCATATGAACGGTGCGGTAAGAATTGGATCCGCTTTCCTATCCGCAATACACAGGGAACATTTTAATTCAATTAATGTCTTGCACTTATCTTGTCGCCTTCCCGGACGCGTTCCGGTGGTACCGGAGGTACGGCCATGCTGGCGTGCTGATCCCGGTACAATCGCACGTTGCCCTTTGAGCCTCTTGGCGTTCTGTGGCATTGTGGACCTCCGTCAGTGAAACGAAGAAGCGTCCTGTAACATGATTATGCTGCTATTTCTTTATCACCTCAAACGCATATACGTGCTCGCTGCTCACCAAAGGAAGCAGCAAAAATCGATTCTTCTCATACAACACCGTAGCGACGGTGGCGGATGGATAAAAGCATAGAGCCGAGTAGGCTCACCAAGCGGAAGGGTAAACAAGGGACTGCATTATTTTGCCACCAAGTGGTAAATAGCAAACGTTTAATGGTTACACTGTGTACCGAAAGCATACGACATGGTCATGTTTAATGCAGGTCGTATGCACGTCCACCCTAGCCGCTAGCTTCCGTATAGCAGCACAAGCATACCACTATTTCCACTGGAAATAGTTCTATAGTCTAGAAATTCACTAGAACCGAAACTGTAAGCTTTTTCGCGACGCTTAATTTGCTGCATTTTTCCTTTGTCTTGCACTTCGGGTCGGCAACTCGACAGAACTTTTCCAATTGAACATTCCTGGCAACCTCACACTGTGTCAGCCGTTTTTCATTGCCACTTTATCCTTCGCACCAATACCGTGTGTTTTGTTTGGCCCCGGTTGTACAGCCAACGTGCCACGGCCCACTGCGTGATGAAGTAATTGAATGTTCCGGAGTCAGAGGTTCGAGATTCTTGCCACCCTTCCCGTAACGATGCTTGTCATTTTGTCCCTGCCCGCTTGTTTACTGTAATGACGTCGAACCGATACTGCTGTTCTGTGCATCGATCAACATTCTTGGCATATTTTTTTTGGTTGAAAATTGCGAATGAGATGATCACAAAAAATAGTGCAAAAATAATTCCCATCACGGCACTTACACTTAACTACATTATGACATATCTGCAGCATTATGCTTTCGATATTGTTGTTATGCTTGTGTGTGTGTTTCTGATTGTTGTTAATTGATTGAAAAGAAAAACATAATTTCATTTCCCTTTCAGTTCAAGTAAACTTAATTACATCGTACGATATGAAAACAAGTGGTTTTTACAATTATACTTATCATTCTCATCAGTAAACTGATTAATCAATCTGGAATTTTGTTATAATACGAATCAATTAATATTAACACGGTCAGGAAAAAAAAATCAGCTTCCCAATGACCTACTTAACATAATGAGCGCATATTTCACAATTGTCGGTTGGCCCCGTTGACTTTGCACAATTAGATTGCTAATTAGATTCCCTGGCAGCAATGGTCGATTTGGTTTATGCTATCCACCTTCAAGGTAAATAGAAAAAAAAATTAATTGCTTCACATTCAACACTGCAGCATTCCGAGTAACAAAAACAGGAACTTTTTTTGTTTGCATCATCATTTAGTAGCAAAACGGTAAGCAACAGTTTTATTTCTTCGTTTGCATTTTTTGCTAACCCTGGCAGCGACGTTTTTCTTATGCGCCCTGGATAAGGATTATTTGCCCATTACATTAACTGAGCGGGTACCCATTACCCCAAAAGATCGAGTGTGTGCGGTGAAGCCTTCCCATTAAACAAGGGTGATACAATTTTTGTTCGTCTGCCGTCGAATCCCGGGATGGTATTGGGCAACGGGATCGCTGCCACAAAAAAAAATCCCGTTGACTAATATCCAACACAACGTCGCCTGCCGCACCGTACAGACATAGGCTAAGCGGTTTCGATTCGACCAAACCCCACGGCGCTGATGTTACTTTTAAGGTGTTACGCTTTACATGACGTAATGTCCAGCACCGAAGCCGAAACGCCCCACACAGTCGCGCGAGCGAAACGTATGCAAATCTTTGTTTTGGTAAAGCTTAGAAGACGAAAACGCCGGCAAACAATGATTTATTGCGTAATTTATTTCATTCTGGAGCTGCACTGTATGAGTGTGTGTGTGCAAATGTTGGTTATGATTAATGTTTGAGCTTGAAGTGAGGATTCTTGATCCGGCATTGAATGACAAGCGGAGTGTTTGTAAATGAATATTTGTTGAAATGTCCTTATTTGGTTTGTATTTATATTCATAACAAAACATTATAACAGTTTCTTTTTTTCTGTTTCTTAATTCATACAAAGAAACATAACTAATTAAAAATCAGTTTAAGGCAATGCTTAGTTTATTTCAAATATTGAACCAATGAGGAAATACCTACAGGCCCTTAAAATAAATAGAAAATTAAAAAAATAAATAAAATAAATAAATAAAAAAAAATTAAATAGAAATAAATAAAATGATTTCGTTATGACATCAAACATTGAAACATTGAAATAAAACATTGAAATAAACATTGAAATAAAACTTTGAAATAAACATTGAAATAAACACAAGCAAATTGTAGTTTTAAATTAAGTTTTAGCTTAATACCACAATTACTTTCGAAACGGTGGTATAAAGGATGATAAATTTCTAAATAAAGGAATCGTTTAGTGACCACCTTTGTAAGTGTCCGTCGGCAAGATGCTCAGTTTGCGGCATGAAACACCGAAAATAACGGATTAAACTCGTCTAAATCCCTCAAAGATTAGATTATTGAGGTATGACGAGAATATGCGAAAAAATCTTGGCAGGTTTAACCCAATAGGTCGCAAAACCGCAGAATGAGATATAGAGATGCAGGAGAGAGAGGAAAAATACCTGAAACTTAATAGGACTGAAAAACTTAATAAGAAGAAAAAAGAAGCTGGAATTCAAAATATTATTCCATTAAATCGCTTTAAGGCAAAATATTGCTATGAGTGGCTCAATTTCTTAAAAAAATTATATAAAATATTGATTTATGTTAACCAGTTAGATCCCATTATATCAAAAATATATCATTAAGCAACATCCTTGTATCATGCTTAATAAAGCAATTCAGCTATTTTCAACTTAAAGTACGGACTGCAAACACCGCAGTGTGTCGTGTGTACACAGCATGCGCCACAATATAACATCCCTTTCTTATTATGGGAAAAACAGTACGTGCCAAAGGTTGCCAAACGTTGGCGTCTAATCTTGTTAGGTTGCTGATGTGCAAAGTTTCCCTGCAGCATCGGTTCGCCTTTGTTTTTGTCCTATATGTTTGACACGTAAATCAATTATGCCATCCTTCTTGTTATTGGGTACGGATAGTCAATCAACAAAGCATATACTCAGGTAAAATCCAGCATCAAGTAGGATAACGTTTGCAAAAGGTGCGAGATAAAAAAACACATCAAAGGGTATACCTTACTGTTTGGATATGTAAGCTACCGAGCATACCGATTGGTTTTCAGCAAATGCCAAAACAATTTATCCCTGGATCAGGTGGGATACGATTGTTTATATTACTTTCTAGATTAAGGTTGTCGTTCGTTGGTTGAAAGACAGTTTGATACGAAGATGAACTAGTTATCAGTTCACTAGCGAAGTAGCGAGTTTCATATTGGGTCCCATCTGCCATCAGCACCGCACAAAATTCCAATGTTCCACAAAAGACTTCGAAAGGGATGAATGAATACCATCAACATGTAAGATCTCTTAACCACATATGTTTCGAGCTGTTGTCCCGATGATCTGAAAGATTGTTGAATAATTTATAGTTAATTTTTCTAATATGATTTCTGAACCGAAAAGCTTCAAATATTATCCTTTGAATTACAACTTCAAAAAAATGACATAAAAGAAATAGATGTAAAAATATTTGAATGAATCATTATTCCTTTTTTTACAAATGTCTATTATTGAATTAATTAATCTTTTCTAATACATTCGTTAAATTAGTTTGAACTTATTCCTTTTTTACAAATGTCTATTATTGAATCAATTAATCTATTGTAATACATTCGTTACATTAGTTTGAACTTAATTGATTTTTTTTTCTTTCTTGTCACTCCTATTACTACTTTTTTATGTGATTATCTTGTTTTGCTTTGCAATTACTTCGTTTTCTTCAATACTACAGTATTGTAATTTTAGAAGCATTAATTTCAATCTTACTGTTTACTCGTTGGGTATTTATATAACATATTAATTATTTTCATTTTTAAGGTTTAATTAAAACCTTAAATATATTTAATTTAATTAAAATTCATAATTTTACTAGTTAATTATTTTTTACTATTCAATTTTCTGACAACTGTAACTTAACTATAAACATGTACTTTCAATTCCGAAATATCTGAGAATGTCTTCTAATACCATATCTTACAATACTTATAACATCAAAGCACTACGTTAACGTTCGCACATATTGTCATTCGCTTTGTGCCGTACCTTGCGAGCTTTATAATGCTTGCTTCCCTCGAAACACACCCACCGAAAGGCACACTCGCGAGCAGCATAACGCAACACGACCGATTCCGTCCGCCGGTCGGTCGGTTATCCTTCACATTTATCTATATCACCGCATCTCTATCCACACGTTAAGCATTTGAAGTGGTGTCGTTCCAGGGTGTCTTCCTTGACTCGCCATCAGCGCCAGATGCTTCGCTAGTTGTGACTAAGCATCGCCACCAATGTCCATGGGACGAGCGAAACTATATCCATTTATGTTCCCATCTTCACACTCAAATCATCGCATTTTTATTATAATTCGCGCAAACCAAACCGCACACCCAAATATGGACGATGCGTCTGATTTGTATCACCCCCGTGGGCTAAGTACATCCTCAAGTCTTGTTGTTTATTTACCCTCGAAAATAAAGTTTTATCATTGCATTAGATTCTCCCGCGTGCCCGCTTTGAAACGCCTCGTAGACCTTGAATAAGCATTGCTGAAGAAAGACGAAAAAACAACAACCAACCAGCCGTTCACGGCACTCAACAGATTCCCCAGATGATGTGCGTTCGCGCACCTTTACAAGCACCACAGCATGCTGGATATGGTGGATGGCATTTGGCCAAAAGTGAAATGAAAAATTAAAAACATCTCCAACACTTCGGCGCGCCGACTGTGAACGATTCTTCCTAAACACCTTCCGCAATATTCGTCAGTATGGTACCGCCGAAAAAAAACCCACACTCAGTGACCGGTACCGGTTACCGTGGTAACGATCTTGATTAAGCATCATATAAATTTGAGTAATTTGTCCTAAAGGTGACGCGGCTTCGTGACGGTCGGCCGTCATTCATGACAGACAATTGCGATGAATTTGTTTAGTTTATTCTGTCCACCTCGAGTGCAATTTGCGCGTGCTACTTCAGCAATTAGTGCACTGAAGATTTACGCTTTAAACTATGCTCCTTTATGTTGTCCGCTAGTCTTGAAAGCTTTTTCGATTGTTAGACCATGCTTCCCAAGGTGGTTTGCGGGTTGGAGCGAAATTGCTACCCAGTTGCTTGATAAAATAAATGGGAACGCGCCAAACATTTCGCATCAGTTTGGAGTTTTCGTTGCAATCTAATGCGATTACTAGCACTACGCCCACCGAAACCCGCAGCGCCATCTCGCGGCATTTTTTCGCCATATTTACGTCCGTTCGGTGGTGTAATTAGATTCTTGTTTTCTTTCGCAAAGATACACACACCACGTGAGCCGTCGTCACCACCGACCGGACAACGATTGTCTGCGTAACGATCGCACCCCGCGCCTGATCGCACTAGCCCCGGAAAAGGTTGAGCGCGATCGTAAAGCACCAAGCACCATAGCCATAAACCGGCTTAGCTCGACGCGTTGTTTCATCGCGCGGAACGGTGGATGGAATACGATGGGACGAGCATACACAACATAACGGAAGTATGTGGCCGCACAACGCCCACCACGGCATGGGAAACAATGCGTGAAACGTGCGTAAACGCGCTCGTCATCACACCACGGTACGAAACGATGTGAATTTGACACATGCTGTCAAAACGGATCGGTGGCATGGTGGAGGACAGCTGATGATAATTACAAGCGCGGGCTCAGCGCGCTGGAGCCAATAATTTAAATAATTTTCAATAACGCCGGTAGGTCGTTTGTAAAGCATTTCACAAAAGCATGCCAACGGTAAGTGACCCGGCCCGCAAGCCGTTGGGGAAGGGTTTTTTTTTTTTGGTTCGCATCGAACTCCGCACGTTCCCCTGTTGGCAGGAAGTGGGTAGTACGTTTTGTTTGTTTCCACAAGTAGCCGATTCCCATCGGTTTTCCAACTAGATGCCGGCCCCCGGCTGCAGTCAGCTGATGCAGCCGTGCAGCACGTGGAGTATCCAATGGTGCGTGGTTTTTTCTTCACCGCGTGTTTGTGTTTCTCTGATGCCAATGTCAATGGGTCGTTATTGGTTGATAACACAACAGACAAGCAATTCATTTTCAATGGCAAGAGTTAATTGAAAAAAATACCTTAGAAACTATTTCGAAGGTTGGTTGGTTTTTGTATTAAAACAGGTATTTGGTTACAGTATTTAAAACTCTTTAAACAAATGTACTGTTCTTCCTACATCGCCACTAAAGACAATGTAAAAAAAAAAACATAAAAACGGCTCGATTTCTGATTTGACATTTTATTTAAGCTCTTGATGAGATAGTGTCTCTGGGTTTGCTCCAAATGCCATCAAATCGAAGCTTCTATCAACTTAATGTCAGCATAACATATGAAAATTAACTTTGGCTTTTAAATGTGAAGACGACGTATGCTCTTCCGCGTTCTATCAAATGTCACTTTTGCAGCCAATCCTTTATAAAGGCATATTTGGTATCAATTTGACATAAACATCATTTGTAATAGCAATCGTAATAATGTATTGTTTTTAAAATTTTCAAATCAATTTTTAATAAAAGTCCCAAATAGACCAAATATTGGATGAAATAAGTAAATAGACTTTATTTGTTAATTTAATAACAAATTTGAGATTAATTATAAGTATATAATAAATATTTCTAACACATATTATATTTCATAATAGTTCTTAAAATATAAAAAAACAGTAAAAAATGTAAAAATGTTTTAACTTTTGAATGATAGGTAAAAGGAACAAGAAAAAATAAAAAGAATAAAAAATATAGTTCAATAAACACGAACAAAATAATGACAAGTAAAATTGGAGGGAATAGAAAGTTAAAAGAAAATATCAGTTCACTCTCATATAAATTAAAAAATGAAATAAATTTTTAATTAATCTCCTTAGTCGATTCGAAACAAATCTATATTAAAAGCACAATTAGAATTACGTTTTTTAAATTGCAGTTATTTTTAAAAGAAATACTCAAAGCTTTAATTCAGTTATAAAAATTCATTACAATTTAATAAATTTGGTAATACATTTAACAACAATAAATTGATAAATAAATTGTTAAAATAAATTAAATCATAAAATGGAATTGAAAATAAACACATTCCCGCAGAGCGGAAACCAAAAATGAAGAAACTTTTTACAATTTATTCTTGCTGTGTTGTTATTCATGCCAGGAATAACAAAGAGAGTTGAGTAATTTGACCTTTGATGCTAAAATATTACGCCATAAATAAAGCAATACAGATTTTTGCACATCTAATTCGGCACCACCTTCAACGTTTGCAGAACATCACGCTAATTAGACCAACGGTGAACTCCAACTGTCGCACATCATTTCCCACGCCGTTGCGGCATGACTTCATCCAACCGCTCAATGCCCAATCAGCAAGGTGTGATAGTAAAATCCTTTCTAAAATATTTGCTCACCACGTTAGGATCTGTGCACTGTGCCGCAAAAGTGTGCACAAAACAAGCCCGGTGCAGTAATGCGTTCCGGATTTTCGACAGCCCATCGGATCGATCGATGCACAAGGGTACGCACCACGGTCTCGGATGCGCTAAAATTCATCCATGCCGATCCCAACCGGTTGCCGTGTCCGCACAGCCCGCGAGCTGCCAAACAAATACGCGCGTCGTATTTGTTTCGATTGCATAATTGATTGTCACGCTGGCAGTGTGTGAGCGTGCCCAAAGCAGAGAGCTCGTTCACCACAAATCCCGCATCTTCCAAGCGGTAAAAGTACCGCAATAGATACCACCTTCAGATGCGTTTGAGGAGGGTAAGACAGATAGAGAGAGAGAGATGGAGAGAGCTAAATCCCAACATAAAAAAGTATTCGAATAAGAAGAATGAGGAGTTGACAAAAAAAAGACAATCACAGTCCAATATCATCAGCCGCGACTTCGCCAACTGAGTGGCATCTTCGATGTTTCACCTACTGGCATTGCTTGTTTATCGATCCGAACGCAAACCCCGCCGAAAAATTTGAATCTGACCTCGGTAACATCTTCAGGCGCTAGCTGAGTGCCATCCTACCGAGTTTAATGTGCCAACAGAAGCGCTGGCTGTCGTTGGTTTGTTGAAACCCCGGCCACCCGGCCAGACCAAACGTGGGGGGGAAAACGGAAGGTCTAGCCAAATGTCGCACCGACCATGTTTTCGGCCTTTAGCCGTTAGCTCCCTTCTCTTACCGCGGGCAGGAATGGCGTAACAACGAATGGCACACGCGGTCGCTTATCGAATCCCCCGCAAAACGCTTCCGTACGCATCCCCGCTGCCCCTTTCGGTGTTGTGTTTGGTGTATTTGATGTTTGTCATGCTTTATTACCGGTGGTCCAGGTAATATGTTGACCTTTTACCCTCGAAAATAACACCACACAGATAACTCTTGCGCCACCTCTATTGTCTGGAATAGTAATTAGTAACCTGCGCAGATCGGATCAGCTGATCCGACTAACCCCCAACGAGGAAGTGGTGTAGACTTTTACAGAAATCACTTACCAGCACTGACGTTAAGTAACGCCATCTACCGCACGGTGACATACTGGCAGCGATCAATCAACCCACTGTTGTTACGCCCTTAACTTGTCAACACACGCAGGTGGGGTTCGGTGCACAAACAAAGCCGCTGCCACAAACGACGATGCCGTTCTGGCGAGAATCAAGTGCACTATTTGCGTGAGCAGAAGCTACCGGATCTTGCGATTGCAAGCTGCACGATCGTCACTTTCCACGAACCCGCTTTTCCCACACAAACTGATCTGCCCTCCCGTTTGCTGCACACTTACACACTGTTCTGTAGCATCAGAGAGCGAAAAAAAGGGCAACTCTGGGAGCTTCTATATGTTGATCAACTACGCTAAAGGTGGGTGAGGCTCATGTATATGACGCCCCGCTGGATGGCTGGAGGTTGGGTATGCGGCCCACGGATTGCTTAGATTGAAGATTCGCACATTCTTTGCACTCACACCGCACTGAAAGGTCCGGGTATTACGGTCTCGTACATCATGTAACCCAACCACACTAGAGCACACCTAGATCGTTGCCTATTCTTGGACGAGGTTTTGGGTAGCTGTTGCCGTCGTACTTGCCACACCGAAGCTCTACGCAAGCGCACCACTTCACTACCGTACGCAACACGTCCGGACGCCCTTGAAAACAGGATGATCCCCCCAAAACGGCAACCGAATCCCACGATCCGGCCGGCTTAGGTTGCGAAAAGCGACTGCATCCTATGCACCCGGTAGCTGCGCTTTTTATATCCTACAGGAAGAACACCCGAGTTCCAGAGCGAAACCCGTATCCCGTGTATCCTGTGTTCTGTCTCGCTGCAGATAACAAAAAAAGCCCAGAACTCACACACATACGCGCGCACACGAAATGGAAAAGCTCCGAAGCCGCAGCCGTACGTACGGATGCTGCGCTGGGAAATGTGAGCACTCGCGGAGAAAAGATACGCGATCCGCACGACACGACCGTTACACCGTCACTGGCGGGAACATGGGGAACGTTTCGATTTTAAAACTGCCACTATGCGGTGTGCGGCCCACGTTTTGCGCAAGCGAGACAATCCAACGTAACGCACCGGGAACTCAACGGTTGGAGCAGACGGTAAAGCTCTCACGCACCTAAAACGCTGAAGCGTTGCGCCGTTGCGCTTGGAAGCGTTTCAGCAAGCGAATGAGTTTCGTTCGGATCGGTCACTCACGATCGGGTGCATGCTGCATGCGTTACGTGACGGAATGGATACAGTATGCGATGGTTTAAACTTGCAGAAGCTTTGTGTGGTCCTGGGTAATGATCTTTGACCGATCATTTGAGAGAGAAAAGTACACTAAGTTCATGTAAAACAATTCACTGAGATTTGAGAATTGTCGAGAGTGACTAATTATTTTACTGACACGTGTCCATAACTATTATATTGTAGAAATATTGGAATGTGAAATTGTATCCCTCGAAAACTTTTTTTTATTGTTACAGTTAATGGATTACTTATTTTTTGTTTTTGCATTTCTGTTATTTAAATTATGCAAACCTTTCAAATTTAATATTCGAAATGTTACTAACGGCTGTAAAAACTTTGAAGTTGAAGAATGTCTAAATGATAATGACAAGATTTACATACAGGGAATGTACGGAGTAAATTAGAATGTTACGTCAGGAAAAAGATAATCCTTGTAAAGAAGTACTTATTCTTAATGGATTATAAAAATTAAGTTGATATATTAATTATACTATTAGTTTTATATTAATTAGTTTATTAATTTTATTTTAATTAAGTTTAAGTGTTTAGTATTTTAGAATACTTTTAGCCACGATTAATTTCAATAATTGCCTCAATCCTGCCTCGAATCCTGGAACAAGCTGATACTACAGTTTCTCTGGGTAGGACCTCAAAACCTCAATTATTTAGTAATTCAATTAAGTGGACTTTAACTAATTGAGTGGTTGGGCGGAAAGTTCAATTAACTTACCCCATATAAAATAGTCCATCGATAAAGATCTACATAAACATCATAAAAGTAATACGATTATAGCTAAGAAAAAAATAACATAATTCGTTGGAAAATAATTTAATTGAACTATGTAAACAAGACCTTAGGATATTTAAACTGAAATAGATATTATAACACAAAGCATGGTAAGCATTTATCAGTCAGAACGGAGGATCACTAGATTCAGAATTTATGAAATTAAATTATCTATTTCGAACTGCCCGGGCCCAAAAATCCTATTTGTTGTCTGTCGTTTTAAGAATGGAATCAAACAAATTGCAAATAAACTTATGTAATATACTGCTCTCGGCAGTCATTTTTATGTTGGAAAGGTTCTAGTCTAAATCAAAGAAAACGAAAAGGAAAAGAATGACATTTATGAAATATAAATCAAAATATGTAGTATCCTTATTCTAAAATAAAATAGTTTTTTTTCTATTAAACCATCAAATTGTGCACATCTGCAGGATGATCTAGTTCCAACTTTTAAATCTGACACAAACCAAACCATTGGCTGCCTCCATACAGCTCGCAACACTTTATGATCATACCATCCCCTGGAGGAAGGCTCATAGGTAGGCGCTATTCACCGTCCAAATTACAGTCACTCAAATGATTAGCTGCAATCTTTACTTCACCCATTTGACATCCGCCATACGTGCGAGAGACCCTTCCACCGGCAACTTCGGATCTTTCCCTCAAATGCGCAGAGCTTGTTTGTGTATTAGCAAACGAAACGTTTACCGCCAGAGCCGCGATCGTCTGCACGCAGTTTTTATTACGGATTTTTTGGGGTGATTTTACGCGTGTGGGTGGCTACGGTAAGGTCAGTGGACAAATAAAACGCTGGGTAAAAGATTGGTTCGGCTCGCCACCATTTGGAGGAAATGTGTATGCAACCGGGATGTAAGCTGCACACACACGCGCATACACACCGGACAGCTTAGTGGCGAATTTCATAACAATACTGTCAATAAATTTCAAACGAGCCGGATCGCTTTTAAAGCGGCTAAGATGCTAGACAACAAACGCGAATAAAGTTCCTGGAAAGTTCGATAAACTGTTAGATAAGCGATATAAAATGCAATACTTGGTGTAGTAGTGAGTGTAAGTGTCTGAATTTGCAACAAATTTTGAGATAATTTAAAACACTTAGCATACACACTAAAAATTTTGATTATACAGTGGATTTTTCGAGTGCGATTTAACCGGGTGTCTGATTATCCGTGCAGCTCGGAAATGACAGTTCCAAAGGAAATTTGACATATTCCGGCAACACCGTTGACGGAAAAATTGAATTGTTCTAAAAAAAATGTTCTCAAATTCGTAAAGAAAACAACTGCAACTTCGTTTGCAATAATAAAACACGCAAGAAAAATAAATATTCCTTTAAAAAAGACGTAACTATGACACATTATACACTAATTTTAACAAAAATGGAATATGTGCTTATTATCCGTGTTATCCGATTATCCGGGAATCGTAGGTCCCGATGAGCACGGATAATTGGCGCTCCACTGTACGTTATTATTTTATTATTATCTCCTTTATTTTCTAGTAACATTCTTTATACATTATTTACATGTAGTAGTTTAAATTTTTCCGGTGATTCTTATTTTTCTAATGTTGTTTACTGTCAATTTTTTACTTTCGTAAAAGTAAAAATAAAATCCCTTATTAATTATTGTGTTAAGTTTTGAGCAAACATAATTTTAACTAATATAAACAAATGAAATAAAATGTAAACGACGCATATACTAAAGTATAATTAATCAGAATAAAAAGGTAATCACAAGAACTATAGTAAAAATAACGCAAATAAATAAAAATGTCTCAATATGCATCAAAAAATAAATCACAAACTAAGTGGACATATCAACATTGCAAAAGAAAATACAAGATCAAGCTAAAATCATACTTGATTTGCACAGATTCATCGTGCGCAACAGTAAGTACACAAATTTCGCCCTGTCAGTATTGCCTGGGCCAATTGGTCTATTAAAAATAGCTTTTAATTTTATGATTGAATGGTGTTTAAGGTTGTACGCACCCCCACCGTTCCGCTTCACTGACGCTTGCGCGTGTGGGTGGCTCCAGTCGAGAACGATTTTCCCACACCGGGGTCAACATTTCGCGATGCCGGTACCGTGACGCAATGAGTCATCGCCGCTTGAAAGATTTGGAATTCTTACATCAGTGGCAAATCATTTGACGTGTCTATCTGTGCATTAATTCTTACGCCACACCTCTGCCACACCGCTCCGCTCCGCTACAATACACAAGCAATACACATCCTCCCGGTAGCGCCCACGAACGGACGCGGGATGATGATACGACCGTATCGAAACGAAGCGTTGGCGTCCGTTGGCAGCGGTCATTAAAAAACGGTTTTCCAACGCGAGCGCACCATCGTTCTAGCGTGAGTATTTCTACTTTTGCCACGGATGTTGTCGTTCAATCGCACGCTAACTATGCAATCTACGTCAATTAATATGACCACGAGACGGATGCTGAACGCGGAACGGCACACAAAGGACTCGCGGGAACGCGGGGATTAAAATGTAGGCTCGCAATGCTACTTTTAAATCCACATCCCTGGGGCGTGTAATTATTCCTCTAAATTACCCCATTTAAAATCATATCGTCTTCGGCAGGTGCGCGTGGTGTGTGTTACGAAGTGACTTCCCTCGGCGTGGTGTGACGCTTCTGCTAGAATGGAAGTAAACAAAATAAAAACAAATAAATATACAACATGCGATAAGCTGGGCTGCAGTTGCGTTGGTACTGGACTAGCCCGGGCTGGTGCATCCTGAAGTTAAGCGACAACAGGCATTAATTAAATAATGTCTACAACATTCAGCCAACCGCTTGCGTTAAACCTGCCTTGGCAAACCCTTTACCAACGCATAAACCGATAACACGCACGATTCATCCGCTCGGAATGTGACTTTTCGACTGGTTTTTTGCGTTTGCTTATATTTCACGTACCATTTTTTTTTCGTACTCTCTTACTCGGACTTCCCCAGGGAGATAGTGATGGTGGCAAATCTATAAATCAAGTCACCTGTACAGACACCATGCCCCGAACGATCGGATTATCCGCTCAATTAAACTACACCTAAAGGTTAGGAACGGCTTTAGCATCACTGGACGGTAACTCTAATCAGCAACTTCTAGCCGAACGGAAACCCGAGTTCCCACTTTACAAGATTGAGCTGATCGGTAACAGCCCATCTGTCCTGGCTGGATAGCAGGCTAGAGCGAGCCCCTCATTGCATCCAGAGCGCATCAGAACATTGCTACCAGATTGTACGCCCGATAAGCGGGCATCTGATTGACACCCGGCGAGCCATGCAAACGAGCGTGCAGAGCTGCAGATCAGTTCCAACATATGCACGCCAATCAAAAGTCCTCAGAATGGGCAGAGATGGGCAGCGATATTCTAGAAGATCCTGCCCGATCAGGGCGTTCTGTCTACGGTACGCTACTTCCGTTTCAATCCGACAAACCCCTCCCAAGCACAGCCGTTGGGGAAGTGGACAGTTTCGGAACGAAACCCCTTCACCGTCGCTCAGGGACGTGCCGTTTCATATTTTGAACTGCCGACCTCCGTGATTGATGCAGCGCTTCGTGAATCCATTACCGTTCGCCAAAAAGTGGACGAGTCCAAACATTCACTTTTGCGCTTCCCATCCCGATGATCTACTCCGGTCGGAGCATGCGAATGGAATCGGTTAACCTTCCTTCTGCTGTTTGGATAAGATCGAGCATTGGGTTAAAAGTGCTCAAACAGCTGTTTGTCTGCTCATTTATATGTAGTCCTTAGGATAGAGATCATGAAACGATGTTTTACCTGGTTCAATAAACGATGTTTTGCGAGTCATGAAAGCTCGGTACAATAGTTGTTGCTACATGCTTAACCTTCAACGTCGTTATTGCATTAGGCATTTGAATGTAAAATTTAATCCTATTAGTTGTTAACAACGGCTCAATATATTGAGGCATAATTTATGTTCGATGTTTATTCGAATGAGTTGTTGAAGAAACTCTCAATCTAACCGTTAATTTTTCTATAATTGCTTTCATTGCTTTAATATGTTTAATGTATACACACTGTGCATTACACTCAAACAGATTTCATCAAAAGAGCTTTAAACTATTCTATGAATTAAATTAATTAATAAAATATTTCATTGTGCAACATTCGCTGGCGAGAGTTAAATTCCACACTATGTCAGTTAATGCTGCTACATATTTCGAAAATTAACTTGAGAATTTAACTGGCCACCTGTTATGATGGAATGCTGACAGCAATTTTGGCGTCGAATTTCTCAGCTGCAATGCAGGAATAATTGAGCTTCGTAATTTAAGTCTAAGCCTTTCAATGTTTTGATATCGGCATTCTTCCTAAAATAAAATTCTTCCTCAATCTCAGCTCGACCTGTTTCGGAGGAAGACCTGCTACTTCACTTAATTATATACTGCTACTTTATTACTCAATTACTCTATTGATTTATTAAGATTTCTTGTGGACATTTACTCTAGAACGACCAAGCGTTTTTCATAGTTGTATTGATCATTTGCTAACAATTTCTAAGAAATCCTGGAATCAGAGGCGGATTAAGACTTGATTCATTTAGAAATGAGGCACTTTTTTTCAATGCCCTGAACAGTTCAAAATGGAAACTTTAGACAGCGTTTTGTTGACAGAAGTAAACACTTCGGATTGTCCAATTTCTACGGAACTTCGTTTTTAATTCCCCGAGATATTCGACTTGCAAGAAGGGAAGCGAATCCTGATTGTGCACAATGATCTGCATAATCCATCGGTAAACGCTGCCCCTAACTAATTAAGCGACGGAGTGGAACCGATTATCATCAAATGCGATTGAGAGTCGTTCGGAAAATCAAGACTAATCCTAACATTTCGCACTGTACTGTACGACGGAACCTACTCCGTTGACCATTTTCAACACAATTTTTCACACTAAAAGCCAACTAATTAGCTCCTAACTCCGCATTCTAAGTCACCCTTTTGTGAAAATGTTTCTTTTATATAAAATCTTTCTACTGTTGATTTTTAACCCATTACATCACAGCTTACGAAATGTCAAACGCAAAAATCTGTCTCTCACTCTTCTCAGCGTAACGACCTACTAGGTCATGTCTGCCACTTCTGGCTTACTAGACTTATTTTACTAAACTAGACGAGCTTAGACTATCCAGCAACGGGTAAATAAAGTCACAACCAGTACGCGTAAATTAAGTCCGCTACCATCATGCCACCGGGCCTCCTCTGGAGGACAGTTGTTTTAAATAATACTAGATGATAATTTAAAAGCGCTTCCAGTGAATACTTCTTGTGTTAATTTTGGTCGATTATGTTGTGTTTTGTAGTGTGCCGAGTAAGGGAAACATCGAATGTAAGAAACGATCAACCAAAATTCTAAAAATATGCATTCTAGCAGATTATGTATTATTCAAAATTTGTGATAAACACGATTATAGGCACCCGAAAGCATATATTTTCACACAATTCAAATAAAAAATATCGAATTGTGTCAGGAAAAATTGAATTTCTATTCTTCAAATATTTCTGATTCTTCTGAATACTACTGAAGATGTAAATAATGTACTAGCCCCCGGCGTTTTGGAACTTTCCCAGATGGGCTACAAAGTTTCAGGCCGTTTCGTATATTTCTGATGTAATGGGTTAACTTGCCCTTACGGAGAAGATATTAGCTTGTTTGCTAGTGTGAACTAATTATCATTAAAACTGAATCCAACGAAACTGGGTAAATTCTAAGGAAAGATTCCACCCCTTTGCACACCGACTACTGCCACTACAATTCAACAGAGCAATGGAATGAGCGCATCCGTAATGCAGCGCAAAATTTTAATGACCATCCCCTATTGCAGCACTGTCAAACAGGCAGAACCGTTGGAAGCATGGGACGTTTTTGAGACTTTACAGCACAGAACAGAGCAGAAACGTCTCATCAGTAGAAGCATCTACATACAAACAGGAAAATAGGTTACGCCCGCGGACGAAAGACCGCGGGCGACGGGAACCAACGGGAAAATAAAAGCTCAAACTTAGCACGTCATTCCGGGGGAATCATTTAATTTCACGAAAGAAATAACAACCTTCGCTCGCCGCTAGTGATCCTGGTTGCCCGCCTTTAGAATGGATTCTGAATGGAGGCTCTTCCGCTGACAAAACTGCTCCCTGAAAGGTTCATCCAAAACCAATCAATAATAATGTGTTTACACATGATCTTTTCGCTGCATCTCCATCACGGTAGCCTCTTTTGTGCAGGACCTGTTCCCCGAAATTCCCAAAACATCCCACGGAACCGTACAGACGTATCGATGAATCGAAGAATGATTTCGTGCCAGTTGGTTCCTCGTTGAATGATTGTTTCTTCGCAAAGAAATCTTATCCAGCGCAAACCCATGAATTGGGCCGGTTCCCTTTTCCGATCAGTGTGTGGCTTTTGACTGCACGCCATCAATCCGTCTTTCCGTCGCGTAACTTGTACAGTTACGATAATAGACCGAAACGGTAATCGATGGCAGTCGCCAAAATTACATATAATGAATATTTATTACTCCCTTACTTGCCCTGTGTCCGGTCAAATGGGGGTCGAAATAGTAGCGAGTTTGTCCCTTTGTTTTTTGTTGGCCACCGTATAGTAGCATTCTTGAGTTCCTGTGCCTGTTTTCCTCCCGGTTTTTACTGCTGAATCTGTGCTGCGGATGAGTATGGACAAAGGAATGAAGATTTGTTGCGCTGGTAAAGAATCTGGCAATGAATTTTTTCTCCCTTTATTGCCTGCCCCAGATTGCATGTTTGTGCGTTCGCGTTACGGTTGACGATGCATAACGAAATCCTTGTTGGCAGTGTTTTTGGGGGGGTAAGGAACAGGTTGTTTGTTTCGTCATAATTTTTTTCACACCACATGATATAATGGACTGCGGGATGCGATTTTTCTTATCTTCTTCGGTTTGTCAAATCATCATCAATATTCGTAGCACGTTTCCATGCATTTTACATACAAATAAATGATTTTATTAAAAATAACTGAAACGAAACGTTTAATTCTTTGCAAAATAACAACGATAATGCGGCAACATTGTTGACTATAAAAATATTGTTTAAATAACTTCACCTAGCATTACTAGTATTTTGTTTTATTTGTTTGTTTTCCTTTTAACTTACTTCAGTTGAATGTGGAAGAAACATTTTCATGAAAACATTATTTTTTATTCACAACTTTCGCTGCTTGAAATTGGTTCCTCCAAGTTATTTTATGCTCTTGATATTATTTTTTAATTGATAGATATTTTTGAAATCTTGTTGAGACTTCTGACTGTTTTGATAGAGTACGAAAAGTTTTAAATATGTTAGAGAAATGTCTATAGCCTTAATCATCAATGGCATTGGTTTTTATTTGTTTATTCTTTACCTAATTATAGAGACATATCTTTAGGCAGAGGATAGTGTATTAGCAAAGTTACATTTATAAATACATATCTTAAATTAAGTTATTTTTAAATTATGTATTAAATAATACCCTTCTGAGACATAAAATTTGTCCTAAACTGAAAAGTAAATCCTCTTTGCTAGGTTCGAGAGAACGACGCTTAGACGGATTATTGGCCACGTATATGTAGAAGGACAATAGACAAACGACGAACTTACTATCGTACAGCAAATTAGACTCGCCAAGGCAAGGGAATGACTTCGAACGACCCAGCCCCTAAAGTCCTTTAAAGGATATCGTCCACGTGCACGAAGGAGACTTGGTAGATCCTAATTGAGATGGAGCGATGGTGTTGATGCGTCCGTCAGAAACTATAATGGATTGGTAAACGACGTCTCTCGACTGTAAGCGGTTTAGAGGACTCCTGCAGCAGGCCAAGACCGCAAAGCGGTTGTTTCGCCTGATGAGTAAGTAAGTAAGTACACATCTTCAATTAAATAAATTTAATTTGATGTCTTGACATTTGTTTACAGGATTTGACATTAATAATCATTTTACGTGTAGCCCCAGCGAAACAAACCTCACTAAGTTTCCATAGATAAAAGAAAATACATTTTTATAATCCATTGCAAAAAGAAACATTGAAAAAACACAGAGTTAAACTGTTAAAAATTAATGTTAACTGTTAATTAATGAGTATGAGAATTAATATAATTAAGACTTTCTTCTTATTTAGCGGCACTTCAACCACAAGAGGTCTACATATGTTAATTATGGATTCCTACAACTGTATTTACTCGCAGCTGGATGGTCAATCTTGCGTACAGGGAATTGTAACGGACCTTTCGAGTGGCCTACCGCAGAATTGGGAAGTTGGGTCCGGCGAAATTCCAACTAGAGGATTCATTTGAGGAAATCTGCCCTGACAGGCAACCTGTGATCATTCAAAACATTATCTTTAGGTATTTTCGTTTGAGTTCACTCTTTACCTCTTAGTTGCCGTGGGACTCCAGCAACGATGTGAACTCCGTGGAAGAAGTCCCAAGTGTTATTCTGCTAGAATCAAGTTGCATTTCCAAGTTGACTCAACAAAACTCAATACTCTAGAAACGCACAAAATAGTTGCCGCTTCTCGTCTAGATTTTCAGAAATGTTTTGCAATCGTATTCTCCCGGGCGGGGACGGAAATCCAACCCATCCAGGAAACCTCAAGCACAATAAACCCGTGTAGTTGTCAGAAAAAGTGTGCAAACCCAACCTCTTGCTGCCAACCGGGGGCATGTGAGCCGACCTTAATTAAAGGGCCCGACGCCCTGTCCGCATCCTGACAGGTTTGCCGGGTACGAACCGCTTTTCGGTAGGATTAATTTGAATCCATTCCGACCATTCCCACTGCACGGCACACGGAATCAACGGTGATCAAGACGTGTGATAGCCTCGAGTGCAACCGTTCTCATACCGCCGTCGTGTCTCGTGGTTGCTTCTCAGATTTACCACCCGTAGAACGTGGTCGAGCGAGCGAGCAGTGCAATCAGGAACCGTTTCTCCAGCTAGGAAATCGTTTCGGTTCTGCGGCACAAATTAATACATTCTAGATTAATGGGAAATTTCATCACGTCATATTTCTGCACGTACATCAGTCGGTGATGCGCTCTGCATGTTTTGCCTACAACCGACCGCAGAAGTTAGACGAGAGTTAATGCCTAACCTAGCCGAACCACCAGGAGTTTCAGGAGCTTTTGATGACATTGTACGCAGCAGTGAAGGCATGTGACCTTTTCCCATCCCTTGTTGCCGTGTATTGCTGGCAGGGAAAAATATCAGCAATATTATCCAAGCGCTAGATCTTTGGCCAAACAAAGTAAATAATGTAGCTGATTACATCTGGATGTGGGCTGAGAGGGCGTGCTCATCACCGAGGATCCCCCGTGGAGTTTCAGCCGAGTTTGTTTTGCGGGAAATCCCAGATGAGTGCACAAATGCACCGCTTTTAGTTGGTTCGTGTATCCCATCACTCTCGGGACCTGACCTGTCCGGTACGTGAACCGTCTCACACGACAGGAAATGAAGCTCGCATCGTTGCTCGGCCATCAGAAAACATATCCTCAAACCAATCATACCTTTTTGCCTATTAAACAGCTCACCGCAGAACGTAACAGCTCGTTCCCAAATCAACCAAGGTACGTATTAAAAAATTAACCCAAATATAACAACCGTATCGCTTCCAGGGATGCTACTTCATCAAGAACATCCGTGGCTGCACCGTCTGTGGCTGCTTTCTCCAACAACCCGGTGTGTCCCGGCCTGCGAACTGCACCACATTCTACCCTCGTTAATAAACAGCCACTCAATCGGTGGTCGTCTCAAAACGTCATCACGTGCAACGACGAGGATTCGAGTGAGGATTTTCTCAAATTACCCATAAATTACTGGTAATCATCTCTGCACATAGCTTCCAGCAAATGGTCCAGTTTTTTGGGGGGGCTTTGGTTTCGCTCATTATTATCTGTCGTATTATGGGACGACCGTTTTGCTGTTTGGCGCCCATGCAACGGTGCAAGCTAGAAGGTTACCAAAACAGCAGCCAAAAGTCATGGAAAGAAATGGGTTTTCAGGAGCAAATTGATTCACTCGCTGTGGGTATGTGGACGTCACTTGTGAAATAAGGTTCTGATGGAGTTTTGATGCACCACCCTGATCCATCCCGGTTGTTTCGGAGATGTAAACAAATGTAGCATTACTCATACTCATTGCACGCTCCATTACCTCTCACGTCAGTCTTCATTTGCCAATTTATCACTTGTCGCTGGGTCCTTTACTGTGGCTCTTACTTCACCAAACAGCTGGGAACGGCTTACCACATCGACAACTTCCACTTCCCGTGGCTTTTTCGCTACCGTACACGAAAAGTAACGAGCAAAAATGCAATTACTTTGCTCGCAGTTATGCTGAAATGTATGAAATCGTCACACAAACACAGTCAACATGAACATGAACCGCTGTTCGTTTTGTTCGGGTCTTTAAAAACAAAACCTCCGGTCGCCAACCGGTTTCCAAAGCCATCCCGAAATCGTTCCTGCCTTCCAGGAGGAGAATGCAATTTAAACATCGGAAGTTTTAATACGCATTCTCCGTACTGGAGCAACGGTAAGCCGAAATGCTGAAATGTATGTATGCCGGGAATCAATTCCGGAAACGGAAGTCCAATAGCGAAGCCAAAATCATTTTACAGGAATTGGATAGACCAAACCAACGACACGATGTACGCTCAAATTGCTCGTGCACACACTGAACTGTAGCGGCAAATTGACACCATCATTGAACGTCACGCAGCTGGAACTCCCGTCCGCCAGGGGGCTAACACTTGAACTGCTCGGCATTGTTGCAAGCGATGGCAACTCCGTAATTCATAGCCACTCGCAATGAGATTTCTATCGAATTTTTCTCAATTTATTATTTTTCTTATATGTTATATATTTATTATATTATTTTTTTTTTAATTTACATGCAAAGAGCACGATATGTGCAATGAAAGTGTCCTCAAAGTTCAATTGTGTCCCATGCTAGGCAACGTTCATGTCGTGTACATCACATTCCATCAGTATAATTAAAATGCAAATTTAAATAAGACTGTTAAGTAGCATGTTTTTAAATTGGAACGTGTCCAAATTAATGACACTACTTTTGTTTCATTTTGCAGAAGCTTTATGCTTATTGGCTTACCTTCTCCTCTTTACTTTACATCTTTTTGTTCTGTACATTTAATTTACAAATGTTTGAGTGCACCGAATTTCATTCCATTGCCATTCCACATTTATATGCTTAATAAAGGTTAAAACAATTCGAAGTTTTTTATCGTTTTATGCTTGTATTCCGTCTATGTTATACACTATATCGTTCTTTTTTCATTCTTTATCATATTCTGTGCATACGGCTAGGATGTGCCTGACATAAGGTCCCCACAGTAGGAACAATTTGTCAGAATATGATTGCAATATCCGGTGGCTGTGCGTGAGTTGTGTATGTCCAATTTAGTAAGGATAGTTTGTTCTTCATTATTGCAACCGTTGTTCTCGTCCTCGGGCTACTGATGTTCTGAACACTTGATGCCAGAACAATCTCTGGATAATGTTGTCTTATGTCCATTTGTTGATTTCCTTGTTTGGAAAGAGTTTCGGTATGTCCTGATACATGTTCTTGACCTTCATTGGCCGCAAACTCTTTTTTCGCAATGGCCGGGAACCGAGCAAAGGAGATTTTAGTTGATAATGGAAGATTTTCAACAATTTGACTATATATGATTCTTTGCTAATCCTACATCTAACATTTAAAGGATCTTTTCGCTCCTCATTTGGGAGGAAGCAACAGGTATAGCATATTTGATTCCGGTGCACACAGTACTAGCATACAATAAATAAATAATAATGGATATTTTCACATCACCTAGAAAACCCTTGTCGAACCTTGCTTGAAATCACACTTAATATTATTCAAAAGAATAAATTACATCGTCTAAAGAAAAATTTGATCTCTTAAACTGACTCTATAATTACATCGAATATATAAAAAATTTGGAATTGTATGCAGTTATAGAAGAAAATTAGAGAGTATGATTTAGTGGAGAACGAAAGGCGGATAAGGAGTAACTTAAAGTCAAAAGACCTTGGGATTAGGTATAGCACCGAGCATCTCTTTATATAAACAATTAGAAGCAAAGCAAAGAGAATTAAAAAGTATGTAATTATAGATCGAAATTGTGAGAAGTTCCCATCTAACCGAACAAGAACTAAATCTCCCAGGGAGGCAATAACATAGTGTTTGGTAAATAAAATTACTAATAATCAAATAACAGATCAAATATACATTTGTTATTGCATTTGTGTAAGCCCTTGGTGCAATCTGCTATCCCTTTCATATTCTGGTTTTGTGCTCGTTCATATGCCGTGCTAACTACATCACTTTCAATAACCATTACAATCGAAGCAACTCACTTTCGCAACCAACCGTACTGTATCAAAATCTAACCGTTCTAAAATGATGCAAACGCCTGATGAACCCGAACCGGATGATCAACAACCGCTCGAATCAAGGTCGGCCATTTCACTCGAAAACGAAGCCTTGGTGTGGTCGCTAGCATCCGTCGAGGCGTACCAACCCGCACCCATCGACATTAACGTGGGCCGGGCGGAACGTATAGAACTTCCTGCTCTCCGTTGGAATCGCTACGAAACTCTTCCGGCCAGCGTAAAGCTGACCAACACGGGTGAGACAGTTATTTTAAGCGCACGTTGGAATGGCGAAAGTCCTTCGCTGGAGGGTGGCGCGCTGGATGGGCGTTATCTCTTCTCGCAGCTACACTTCCACTGGGGCCAAACGGCACTCGACGGAAGTGAGCATACTATCGACGGCTACCGATTGCCACTCGAGATGCATATCATTCATTTTGCCGAACGATTCGGCGACCAGGATGAGGCACTGTCCGTGCCTGGCGGTATTTTGTGTTTGGTGTACTTGTTCAATTTGAAATCGAATCCGAACCGTTTCATTGACCCGGTCGTAAAGGGACTCGGCAGTACGGTATTGCCAGAATCGTACACCAAGCTCGAACCATTCCCACTGATTGACCTCTTCCACGCGTTCGTAGACGAGTACTTCCTGTACTGGGGAGGCACCCGGAATGGACCACAGGTAGCTCCGATGCTGTGGATGATATCGCGTACCCAGGAACCAATCGACTTTCATCAGCTGAAGCAGTTCAATCGGTTACTGGATCGTCGAATGCGCCCTCACCACAATCTGCAGCCATCGGACACCGGTCCGTCAAAGGGCAGACACCTGTTCCACGTGAATCCACGCACACCGATGGCGGTTAGCACGCTTCTGATTGAACCGCCGCAAAAGTTCGCGCACACACGCTGGATCGTTGACCGTCAGCCGGTGGATTGGAGCTCACCAGATGCATGCCGTCAGTATATTGCGAAGGTGCGTGAATACCTTGCCAAGAAAAAGTCCGACGACGCGGCTAAGACCCTTTGTCCTGATAAAGAGTCCACCACAAGTTTTGAGAGTTAATGTTTAATCATTTTGACGCTTATGCTTATAAATTTTAAATTTCTTTTTCATTCTAATAAATTTTAACCTTTAAGAAAGGGATATCTATCCCTTTTATTGTACCTTTTTAAAAACAGAACAAAGCAGCCCAGGAGTTTCGTGATTTTTATATACAAAACATTATGAGATTAGATAAGAACCTCTCAAGTTGTAAGATTTAAAGGAGAATTCAAGAACCGCACAGTTAATGCTAATTTATTCATTACGATAAGGACAAACAGGACTAAAGGTCTAGACGCTAACTGTGATGTCTAAAAGGACATAATTAATTCAACCAGCTATACCAAAGAGCAATTAGCACTATGCGCATTATCATTAAACTTAATTTTGTAATAAACATTAATATTTAGCACAGCAGCTATTAAAACCAACGTGCCAGATTTAAAGTGTTGGTGAACTTTCTTGAACATTTTATCAATTAGTGGTGAAAAATGCGATTATTGCTAGAACTGTTTGCCTGTTGAAGGCTCATATGAAGCTGCTCGAGAGGAAAAGAAAGTGAGATAATATTGTTATTTCACTGAGTTGCACAAATATCTTAGAGAAGTGGTCAATCATATAATCATTAAACAATGGAATACACTATTACGTACACCAAAATCTCGACTAGCCTTGCCCTTTCTTTACACTTTCGAAACATGCACACCTTGCCGCTCATACCAAACTCACGAATTCGGCCAAGGTTCGAGGTTTTATGTTTTTCTGCTGAATAACTTCTCCAGAGTTTTCTCCAATCATCTCACACATGTCGCTTTCAATCAGCGCGCTGCTTATCCGCACCTAATCCTGATAAGGACCCGACGCCCTTGAACAGGGTGTTTCGAGAAACGCTCACCATCGATTGCCGTTCGCAAGTTCGCTGACAAGAAGAGCCCTTTTGCGTATCAAATGGAATGGCTAAAAGGTGAAATAAATTCCAAATCTGACATTTCAGCTTCATTTGGTGGAGCAATTTGAGTTAACACAAAAAAAAGAAGCGCTCCCTATTTGCTCTCCTTATGCTTTTATTTTCCTTTTCATTACTATCAATTCCGGAGTCGGAAAAAAGGATTCCACTCAGCCACAACGGAGACGAGTTGGTAAAGCTGCAAGATGCAGCTTACCGCCTCGAATGTCCATCCAGCAGGGACCGAACACGGTTGGGAACGCTGAAGTTCAAGGTAATGGATTAAGATATCGTTACCACCGGACACACGGTGGTACAGATTTTCGCTTTCTGTCGCGCTGTCGGTTCGAATGAATGGCAGATGTTTGGACGGCGGATGAATGCACTACGTAGGGCCGGCGACCGCCGGTGGAATGACGAGCTGCAAAGTGCACCCAACGATGCATCAATCTTCTGCCGGACGAGAAATAAGCAAACAAATCCTTCGCCAATGGCAGCAACACTACTTTTCGGCCCGGGTTGCACTTAATCGAGCATAAAAACAACGATTAAAGCCAACCGAAAAAAAAATACCCCTCAGTGTTGCGTTGGTGCACCAGAACGGGCGGCACTTTCAGTTCAACGCTCTTACAAGATGGAAGGAACAAAACATTAAAAGGGCTGATGGGATAATCGATGTCATCACACACAAGGAAGCAATAATTTATTCCACGGATTGGTTTTTAATAAAACCGATCGAAATTATATGCACCGCAAACCATGCACCGGCCGAAATATCTAATCGTGCGAAGGGCTTAATGCAGAGCGTAACTCCAAGCGGTTCTTGACAAGCAACGTAGTTTGCGATCGCCGTTTTGAAGGCACTTCCACTTCATTAGCGAACGAAATTGCAATTAGCATAAGTATGATAAATCTGTACCATTTGTCTCTTCCTATATTTAATCATAACAAACAACAATGTTGCATTGTATAAAATAATTAATTTGATTTGCTCTTTCTGCGATTCCCTAAACAGTATCTTCAGTACTTTCTTCTTTTTTTATCGGCACAACAACCACAGGAGGTGTAGCCCCTGCAATTCCTGGCTTTATTCGACTTCATATTACTTTTATAAATGACGATGAGTTCCACCTCTTACCCCAAAACAGGCTTGAGCAAGACGGAAGTATCTTATGATAAGATTACATTTTTTATTTTATTGTATTTCATTATATTATTTGTTTATCTTTTTAAATTTAAACGATCAAGTGGCGTCATCGACATGCTCAGCATATTATCTCCATTTCAATTTTGCAATTGTTATGTTGTTCAATTTATCCTGTTACGAAATGTTCGCCTCAAAGTATGCAATTTGCAATACAAAATTAATAAGATTATACCATTTGGATGAGAAAATAACCGTATTGTGATTTTTGTCACTATTATGGTCACTTATCACATTACATTGAATCAAATATTAACCAGAGGTAGATCTTTATACAAGCGGACTGAGTGACCGCAGGGGATCAGACCTATATTATATTTATAGAAAAGTAATTTTTCTGTTTTGTTTCTGCACGTACCAATATTGCACTGAAATATCAGCATATTTGAGAAAATATTAAAACGAAAGGATTATACCAAGAGCCCCGCCTCCAACACAACGTTATTTCTATTTCTATCCTATTAATCAGTGGACAGCTTTTATTAACATCATTAACATCAAAGGATTTGTAAGCTGGTAAGTTGTATTTGAGCTGGATCCAGACTGCACAACAATTTATTTCCGTATTCCACAATCAAGTTTTAATGCTTTTAGCGGGAAGCAATTACACACAGCTTGATTAAGCACTGCTGATGTTTTCAATCCAAATTTGCATGCAACATGCAACATGCAACAGCTCACAGATGCAGTAAGGATAACTTAAAAGTATGTTTTCGACATGGTTTTATGTCACCCATTTTTTATACATGTTATCTAAGTATCTAAGCCATAACTAGACCGTAACGAGCAGTAAGGTTGTAATATGTTTTAATTTATGAGGTTTATTTAAGGAAGTATAAAACTCTTGTGTAAACAAAAAAAATCTAATAATAATAAATTCAACTTAAAATTAAATTTAAAAAGAAATTAAAAGAAAATAAAATTAAAAATAAGTAGTAAATTTCTAATGATTTCTAATAATAATACCACAACGTTTCAGTTTAAGAAAAAAATCCTAGGGCGTTAAAACCAACAGAGTTGTATATAAAATAGCATGAGTAATATTATGAACCATTCTTATAATATAACCCTGACTATAATGTAGGTTAAAATATGATTGATCATGCCCATCTTTGGGGTGGCCCCGTTGGTATATTTGGTAGCCGGTCTTCGCACGAAAGGACCGGTCCAAAATCCCATCCGGATCAATTCACCGTACGCAGTACTAATTATCCAGCTACGTGTAAAAGTAATCAAGTAAGGCCAGAAATAGCAGACCTTCTAGACCTCTCGAGGTTCTTGCGCCGGGAAAAAAAGCAGAAGAATGCCAATCTTGAATGTGGCAGAAGCACTTATTATTTATTATTTATTGATTTATTTCAAGTATTACTGTGCAATATTTAAAATTATAAACATACTTTTAGGAGTCGGTTAAAGGTCCCATTAGGCACGACCGCTTGAGGCCTCGAGAAGGGTAAATTTCCCTCTGAAGACAAGACTTATAAATTTCAATTATTTACAGAACAATTTATTTATAGAACTTCGATTATTCGGGCAACTTTGAACCGGCCACAAGGTGGTTAATTAAGTTCCAGAGATAGCAGACCTTCAACTTTTTACGTGCAATAATTGAAGATGATGATGACAGGTATTCAAAGCATTCAAAAGTTTATAATATTAGAAGTTATTGTTTATGAGTGTGTTTACCTAAATAAACTCTTAAAATCAAACTCTCAAAACTCCTCTCGGGTCAACTTTTCTACTAGCTGTAATTTATTAACTCACTCACGGATTATCCGACCACCGGTTAATCAGGTCCGGAATAATCGTCGTTCTACTGTACCTTTTTAAATTAAATTTCAAACGCGCCAGACACCATTCTATGCCAATTCTTATCAATTTACCATCGTTAAGCTTTACACATGTAGGCAAAGAATTTCTACATCCGGTTCCTATGGAACCAAACGATAATAACACATCATATCCCTGTGTGCTATCAAAAAGTAATAAAGCCTTCTGGTTATTACTTGCTGCTCGTCAGACTCGGCATCGGCAGACTAAAGCTTTTACACCACCGCCACGCATCACAAAGCAACGCACAAAGAAAGACTTATCTACCGATAAGGAATGTTCACCGAAAGCATTCTTTCGTCATTGCTCACGAAACTGGCGAATGCGGTTTTGTGCACCAAATTTCGTGCAAGAAACAACTGACAGCAGCAGATCCAACCATATACACCGCACAAGTTGTGCATAGTTTCACGCTCGCTTTGCTTGGGATTCGCATGCAGACGATGCGGGCATAACTTTCGCTTATGTTACAGAGCTGGTTGACTGCCGTTAAGGACATCCACAATGTGAGGTTTACAAGATTGAAGTTTTATTCTTCTTCAAATATCTTGCACATAACAGTGCACAGACTGTGCCGTACTGTGTATTGTTTAGTGATTTAAGCTACATAAAAGTACCATCAGACGGTTTAAAGAGCTCTTTTGAAAATGTTCCCACTGGACTTATGAAGAAAATATTGCGGCATCGGTTTTGCTGCGTGAAGGACTTTCATTCCTTTCACAAAGTGATTTTTTCCTCGTCCTTTTTCCCTTTTTAATGTCCATTCTTTTTCTGGTTTCTTTCGGACCTATCTGTCGATTAAAGCTATCCATTCGTGGTGCAGAGAGGGAAAAAAGACTTTGAACTAACCCCTTATTTCAATAAACCAGATATAAATTCTTGACGCTCTCAGCGAAGCCCCGTCCCTTTCGCTCATCTTGTCAACCAGCGATTCCTAGCGAGATAAGCATCACGTTTGAATGATGGGGCCCGATCTATCGGTCATTATTTACACAGTGTCCACAGATTGTCTTATCAGATCGCTCCACAACCACGGACACGATTACCGAAGTACAGTTGAGCCTAACGGATTGATCTAAACTGCCCACGGATCGTACGCACGCTTATCGGCACACCGGAAAGATGGGCCGCCAGGGCCAGTGGTTTTTCGCCCAAGCGTGCTCCTAATTATTGATATTAAATTTCCCTGAAACTAGTAATACAATAGTTAAATACTGCTTTGAAACTAACAGCCCTTCCGCTTATCCATTACCTTACCACACATTTTGCAACAGAGAATGAAATCTGACATCAAAGACGATCCGGTGCAAAAGCTCAGCTTACCCGCGTACGGATTTCCTTGCACCGTACGTGCAAGAAGGAACACGGCATTAAGAACAAACAAGCCAATTAGTAGCCTCGATAATGGTGCCACCATAAGGGAATCGTTAAGCCGCCAGGAATCTCGCCGTAGTACGTTCTGCTAACCGTTGATTAATAAATTGAGCCAATGTTATCAATTCAATCATGCCAATAGCGATTATCAGCAGCGTGGCGTCGATTGGGCCATTAAAAATTAAACGCACGTACACAAATAATTTACCCACCGGTTTGCCGAGCGTTGGCAGAATGCTGATGCCTATGCGGTAACAGGTTTTCTCCACCGGGCCAGAGGTGTTGCCTGCATTGCCAGCGGTGAAACTAGTCTATTGTAACCCCTTTGCTGTAGCCAACGGCAAAGATAGCGACCTGCGGGAGGGTAAGTTCGAGGAAAATGCAAAAAGGATATACTTTACAATCGATGTTAACGATCGTTCGATTGGATGATGATTTAATTTGTGTGCAAGCTGCCCGGTGGAAGCATGATTACACATTAAAAGGATGTGTATTCCGGTTGCGGGAAGAAAGTGGACCGATCCACCGGGACGCTCGGTGCAGTGAATTGTTCTAGCGATGGCTATGAAGATCATGCGATACGATCGATTGAGTCATTGGAGATGTAATTATGATAGCTCCACAGTTCAAAACTCTTGCCATCGCGTCTTTATCCGACTGGAAGTCCACTCTCATAAATCGGCCATTAATCAATCGTTTGATCCTCGTACGATTGTGGTTCGATTTGTGCGATTGGACAGAGCTCAACTGTAATCTTATTGGTATGCAAGGACAATTCCTCAGAAAGGGGAAAAGGCTTTGAAAGCAAACCACCGGGTAACACATGCTTATGGAGTAATAACCATATAACGAGCCGATTGTTTGGCTGTCGATGAATATGTTATTGCATTTTAATGATATATCCGCTTCCACTGGAATGGATCATCCGATTGCTGTTGCTGCTACACACATTGCATTACATCCGACGAATGTGGTAGCTTCGCAGGAGATCAGCATGCATAGTAGGAGAGAAGTAAAAAAGATAATAATATCACTGCATAAACATCAACCCCGCGCCAAAGCAGAACACAGCACGTTTGGATTGATTCAGAATCCGTATCGACACTTTCAGCACCCTTTGGAGCTTGCAACATAATGTCAAGGCTCATTGCAAGTGTGCGAACCTACCGGCCGGATAGCACGGGGTACAGACGACGTGCAGCAAAATATATCGTCCGCAGCGAAAGGTGAAGCTCTCAGACCGGCCACCTTCAATTCGCCTGTGTTCGCATCGCATCAATCATAACGATATTGTTATTTGTTACCATACACACTTTTGCGCGGCGTTTAGAAATATTAGCCATCGATCGTTACATTTTGACCTAACCTTCATACCACGCTGTGCATACGTTCTTCAGGAGGGACATTTTTCATCGCATCGCTGATTATGTTTACCGGCCGGAGGCATTTTACAGGTCTCAACAGTGCCGCGAAGAATGGTTCTAATGATAACATATAGTCCAGTTAATTTGTTGTACGATGCTAGTTTGTTCAACATTGTGATTATTTTTAATGCTATGCGCAGTGATAGAGGAGTTGCTAATGGAGGTCTGATTGCAATTGAGTATGCTTAGTTTGAAACAATTCCTTGATGCAATTTAAAAACTTATGCATTGTTTAAAATTCAACATACAAATAAATCTAACATGAAATCGTTGATTGTTGGGCTATTTCAATTTGAAATTAGTACTGATTTTAAACGAAACGATTCCTAATTAACTTACCTGGTTTATTGTCGGTACAATAAAAACGGTTTATCCGTGATCTACTGCCTGGAAAGAAATAAATGCTTGAGTTAAACGCGTATACAAATTTTAATGTTAACAAATGGCCCAAAGCTAACGTGTTCTTACCAAAAAAACACTAAAAACACTAGTAAACTACGCAATCATCGATCAGCCAGCTCATGTTCAAATACTTGAAACGGTGCAAAACTAAGCAGAATTAACGCGTTACAAACTCGAAGAGGAAATGCCGAGTGTTTCCGTTCGCACATAGTTACCTTGCATGTCAGAAACTACGAACTATGTTTGTAGCATATATGGCACATTTCTCGCATTTTTTCATCTGCTTTTGCTTACCTTTCCGATGAAACGGCAAATTTCTTTTTCCCGGACGCATTGTTTAGATTTACCCGGTTTAGCATCGCTCGAAAGCTTCCGCACAATGCCATCGCACGCAGTATTTTATCTTGACGTTCAGTGGATACTATTGCAACAGAAATTATTTACAACCAACGCAGTTTAATTTAAGATTTGAATACATGTTTTTTGTGCAATAAAACTTCCAAAAACATATTAAAATTAATCAATTTGTATTCCCCATGCGAGCTTTCGAGTACCGATAGAACTGCCCGAATGGTGCTCCATCTGTCAAGCAGCTGTCAAACGCTGGTTTGTTTTGGTCCAGTCTTCTGCCAGTGCGATCAGCTTTTGTCAAGGTGCCATACGCATACGAAGTTCTTCTGCCGAGACCTTGGAGGTTTTTCAACAAACACCTAATCTAATCAACATACTCCTCGCGTTGCGTTGAAACATTAAGTGCTGCAATCTGTACCGTACGTTCGACCGAACCAGTGCTATTATGCTCGTTCACCGTGCGCGGAAAAAACACTCCATGAAAGGAACTTAACGTACCGCTTCTTCCCTTCTCTTTGCTCTTTCGCCCGCGGTGGCAGTGTCTCTGGGTGACGGTGGTTGTTGCGCGAAAATAATCCGTGTTTTTGCGAGTATTTTTCCGTGTGCATTTACGTATGGCGGCGAATCATTTCGTGCTGCTGTGTGAATAAAGTCCATTCCCGTTCCTCCACGTCACGTTACGGTGAAGCAGAGCGAGAAAAAAAAGGAAAAGTGGCCATTTTCCCTTTCCATTCTTCGCATCGGTCAAAGCGGTTCTTCACGCACCAGGTCGTCAGTTCTTATTCAATCGAAACAACACGCAAGAACCCCGCACTTGCGTTACAGAGCTACACATCGGGTCGCAAGCGGCTAGAGCGAGAAGGATTCAACAAGATCGTGAAAACCGCTGAAGCAAGAAAGAGAAGTAGAGTGAAAAGGTGGTACAGCAGGCGAGCCTACTGGTAGCGGTTTCGAAGAAGAAAAAAGGGTTCTGCCATTTTTTTAAATCACACCACCGAAAAAAGCCTCCCTTCTTCGGTGTACCGGAAAAATTGCGACTTGTGAACATACTCCAACGTACCTCGAGCAGTGCTGGACTAAAGGTTGCACCAGTAACGAAAGGAAAGGAAAAGAAAAGCAAAAACGCACACAAAGCCCCCCCGCATCAAAATGATTCCCAATAAAACGAACTGATATACGGCTGCTTGCAGCTCGTGTTTTGGGTGTTTGGAAGGGTGAAGGAGGTAGCAGGAGTGCGTGTCCGCGAGAGCGGGAGTGTGTGTGTGAGTGTTTTGTTTTGATCGTTCGCGGTCTGTTTTTTCGGTTTCCTTCGGTTTGGTTGTTCGTCGTCGCTGGTGCTCAAAAATACCGGTGTGCCGCGTGTTCCAGTTTGCTTCGATCATCCCTACTCTCCCGCCGTCTGAGAAACCTGTATTTACAGGTTGCTGTTGCTGCTGTTTTGCGTGTACGCGAGTGTGTTGTTTTGCCGGAACCGTGGTGACCGTGAATAAGAGCTCCCCCTTCCCCGAAAAATAAGGTGCACTGAGGGCAGTGTACGACTTTTTTTCGTAACTGTTTGGTGAAGCAACCAAGGCAACAACAACAACAACAACGACAAAACAAAGACCGCCCCGGCATCCGATACATGGCTAGTTCTATGAACAGCAGGAACCGCATTCGTCGTCGACTGGCTGCGATATCCTTTCTGTCCAACATCTCGCTGGACGGTACCCATCGGGACACGAAGCTCGGTCCGTTGCACGGAGGCGGAGGAGGCGTTGCGTCACTTGCCGGTAGAGCGGGTGGTACGGTTAGCCACACCAGTGCGGCACTAGCGCTGAACAACAATGATCTGGACGGTGTCGGCACGTGTAATGACGAGTCGGGAGAGGATGGCCCCGATGCGCCTGGGGGGACAGTTGCTGCCGGCAGGGAACGGGGAGCAGGATGGCAACCGGGCGAGAGTGCTGCGGCCGGCTTGAGCGGGACGGCCCACCCGCTGGCCGCTGCCGATGGGCAGCAGAGGGCACGGGCCAGAACTGGAACGTTTAGCAAAAGTCCCGAACGCTACGCCGGAAAGCGGATCGACAGCGAGGGCAATATGGTGGTCAGCAATGGCTCATCGGCCAAGGGCACACCGGCCAAGGATCGGTATGTGTGTTGGTAGTTTGCCTGAGGATTTATGCTTATTTTGAGATGTAATGACCATTTTTATGGCAAAATAGGATGTTTATACCTTTTTATGTACATAACTGCAGTTTACATTTATTAACTTCCAAGTATTGCTTTCCCGAAAGTGACAGAACAGGGTGTGCCTCGTAGAACAATAGAAGTACAAGAGTTTCTTACAACTGAGTGGTCGATCCCCAGTACCGTTTTCGAATCGTTAGTAGTGGTTAGCGTGAAGGTAATACATTTGCTAGGAACAAGGGCATTGAAACCATCCCCTATTGATCTCGTCCATGACTATACGTATAGCAGGTATTCTCCGAGATAAGAGCATTGTATTATTGGTAAATTTTACTCCAAAGTGAGTTAATCCCTGAAATGGGTTGAAAAAGGATTCATATAAGCTCCAAGCAAATTTGTTATAATTAATGTTGGAATTTTCATAACGTATTTTACGCAGACACAGATGCGTGATCCGGGAACGTCAGGGAAGTTCTATTTGGGTAGGATATAGCATTATTGTTTCGAGATAAATTACAATTGAAGTGTGGAACTCCTGCCGAAATCATGAGATCATGCGATCATCAGACTTTTTTTTAACTTTCTCCGTATCATGGCCTACTAGTCTTCGCATGACACATAGATACGAGTTACACGACTGTGTTACATGACTGTGTTGTTCGATTTTTCCAGCTGCACAAATTTGCGCTGCTATCAGTCAAGTGAGTGATTGTTGAGAATTGACAATTCGTTTCAATATTCGGTTGATGACGATGACTCACTTAGCCAGAAATAGCCAGATCTCGCTATCTCTTTGTGTCTATCATTTTCACTAGTGCATGATTTGTACGCCAGTCACGTGAAAATCTCATTCCTGTTTAGATATTCTAATTATCTTTTCCTTTTTGTTTTAGCTTTTACCATACATCCTGCAAACATAAACACCAAAGTCATTTGCCCACTGATCAATAAAACTAAGCAACTTCTTAAGTTTCTAATATTAGCCAACCGTGATCACTCGTGCCTTAACCTTGGGGACTATTTATAGTATCGCTGTATGATGGAAGCAGAGGTACGAAACACTGCCGTTGTGGTAAATCTCCCTTCGCGGTTCGAGTTCTTGTAGTGATGCTGTGTATAATTACTTCATACCGTAACACTACGCACCATATCCGCAATCGATATGGTCAGTCAGCCGTTTGTTTTACAAAAAAATGTCTCCTTCTTTATTAGATTAACGCAGGGAAGCATTCTCCACCCTTACAAGGGTGTGCGTGGCAGGTTGCATTTGTCCAGGAAGGTTCGATAGTGTTCGTTTCCTTCTTTTTGCTAATCTTGACCCTAATGCAAAATAGACAATCACACATACACACACCTGCGATCGCATTTGCTGACACACAACAAAGCGGCACATTGCAAAACAGCATAACAAAACAACCCCACATCTGCCGTTGGGTTTTATTTCTCTTATTTGTGTTGTGTTTGTCCGTTGCCGGTTTTAAACCCCCCAACGAATGCATCCGGCGAACTGCTAAAAGAGAAATGCGCGCTCTTTCGTGGTAACATAATGCTGCATCTTGGTTTGCGTATCCCTGTTTTTTGTTATGATTCCACCCGTGTGGGTTGTTCTACATGATGTTGGAATATGCTGGCCCCTATAATATGCTGAATAATGTTCTTTTTTTTCATTCCAATACTATTGGGTCTACACGTAAGTTTTCAGCTTTTTATTAGTTATGCTTAATGAATCTTTAGAGAAGAGTAATTCAGTATGAATCTTTAGCGAGGTGTCATTTCAATCAAGAATCGACTGTCAAAACGTGCATGAATCCCAAGAGATGTGGCGGATCAAGCCCTTTGGAGGGTTCTTTGGGGCGAGTTGGGGTCCTTGCAGGTCATTAATTATGGATGGAATCATGGAATCTTTGGATTAGCGATTCAGATGCATTCATCCACTTCAAAGGTGCAGGACTATGAATCAGATATACGCAACACTACATCTAAGGATAGTTGACGCCACTGGGATGTTACGGGCAGGAATGTCATTTCGCAAGATCTTAATATTTTCAATATTGACATCTGTCCTTTACTTAAAAAAACTTATGAAAATCCCTAATTAGAAATTCGGTCGAGAAAGCTAAAAACAGAATCAACTTCCTGTTGAGGAGAGCAAAAGGATTTCATATCTAAATAGGCTCATTCCATTTAAACCGAATTCCCTGTATAGTACCGGAATTAAATTCTCCAATTACAACTTGTTTCGATCGAGGCAAAAACACCTACGGAAATATGTTTCGTTTTATTCGAGGAAATTTCAATTCAGTTCATTTCGTTCTAGAGCTCAAAATTCCAGAGTTGTTTCAGTCTAGAGTTTTTGAATTTTATTTGGAAAATTAGGCAACAAATTTGATTAGAATTATGAAGGAATTTGCTCTACAAATCCTTAATAAGTTGTGGTGTGGGAGGATAACACTTGGAACTTACTTGTACACCCAATACAATAATTTGTTTCCTTACATATCTTCATTATATAACTAAATATAACAAGAACCAGGACATTTTAATTAGATAATTATTTTTCCAACATCATAGTGCTTTTATCGTTATTAATTTGCTTCATATTCATATTATTTAAACATAATACATGTGATGAACCAACTTATAAATGATTTTCCTTGTGCATACATTAAAAAAAGCTGTTTCAACGGCACAAGTTTAACACGCGATGAACATCCAAACCCAATTAGCTGGTTACGCATCATTTGGCAACTGTTTGTTTCACGTTTAACCCAACACAACAGAACAACCTATCGACAAATTACGTGACCTGCAGCACGCGTGGCGCACGACCGACCGCTCTAACTCTCATTTCGTTTCCGTTTCTTTCTGGTCTTCCCCTTTTTCGGCTCCAGTGAAAATTGGAATCCCAACGATGGACGGCTGAACCATACGGCGGATAAGCGCTCGCGAGCGAACTCCGCCACGCAGCGTCCAACCGGTGCGAAACGGTCACTGCTGATGAACACTAGCGCGGGTGCAATCGTAACCGGTGGTGGTGCGTCCGGCGGCAGTGGTGGAAATGGGTCAGATGATCCCGGACAACGGCCCGGCGGTGCAGCGATGGGTTGGCATACGAACAGCAGCACGGAAAGCCTCATCCAGGGAAGGCCCAACCGGACGGTCGTCATCAACGAGCAGGGTGGTGGCGGTGGTGCGTATCCGCGCGAGGTACGCTACTACAACCAGATGGACGTACGGCGCCACCCGACCGGCTTCCAGGAGGACCGCATCGTGCTGCTGGCGAAGAAGGCACCGTGCCACATATTCTCGGTGTTGCCGTACTGCAAGGGCAAGGCATCGCGGTCCGAAATGCGCCGCGAGCGCCGCCGTCACCCGTCCGGTGCGCGTCCACTGTCGTCGATTAATGACGCACCGTTCGATGCGTTCCGTTTGCTCGGCATCGAACGGGGTGGTGAGGTGGGCCAGGAAGTTTCGTACGGATATTTGCTGATACCGTCGCGGGCCTATCACCGTGAGAAAAAGCACACCGAGAAGGCTATCAAGAGTGGGTTCGAAATAACGAACTTCGCGTCGCTGGAGAATCATGCCGCGGCACGGTACTATGATACGTTGAATCGTAACAGTGCGGCAAGTCCGTCGCAGACGGTGGCCACATCGGCTGGGGTCGGTGGTGCTGGTGCTGGTAGTGGACCGTCGTCAGGATTGCTGGACATCTCGAAAGAGTACGAAGATGGGTACACTTCCATCTCCGGGGTAAGTAATGGTTCCGAATCTATCATTAATAATAAATTTCTAAAGATTCATGGAACTCTAGAGATCTATAAAATCTGAAGAATAATAAATCTTCAAAGAAATTTCCCAATCTTTAAAAATCCTTCAATCTTTTGAGAGTCGACTGGTCTTATTCTAATTTACTGCTTCATTTGACTTTCGTTCATAGATACAATACTCGGCCAACATTCTGGACGATCCGGAGCTGATCGCGGGCAAGCATCGTACGCTGCTAACATTCACTTCGTACGTAACATCAGTCATTGACTATGTGCGGCCATCCGAGCTGAAGAAGGAGCTGAACGATCAGTTCCGCGAGAAGTTCCCACAAATCCAGCTCACGCTCAGCAAACTTCGCAGGTGAGTGATCGAATAGTCTAACAGGGCAGCAGCTTGCTTACCGGTAAAGTTAGAAATCTTTTCTGTTCGTTTTTCAGTATGAAGTAGAATGTGTAGAGATAAATATTTTTGAGAGTTTTTGGATTTCTGGATCGTTTTTATGTTGAAGTGGAAAACAGGAAAATGAACATTTTTCTCTAATTCATTGCTAAAAATGGAGCTTTCTAGTTGAGGTAGGATATCTAGAGCCTTGATCATCTAGCTCCATATTCACATTCCAATTCAACTTGGAAACAATCCAGTAATAGTTCCAACGTTACCACTTGAACTCGTAAAACCCCTGTTAAAATCCATCCTCTCTAATCAATCTTCTCAAACATCCCCCCGCCACAAGAGTAGAGTAAATAACAACAAAGGTCCGGGTTGCTGGTGTTACTGTGCTTCTCCACAATCAGTCGCGCGATAAGACTTTTGTGTTTCCTTACGGAAGCGATTACACACGGGGGTACACGCTGGCTCCACTTGCAGCTGTTTCAGGACAGATTAACGAGTGCATGCATACATGATTTGTTTTGTTTGGCTTGCGCGCAAACTAAACCGGGAACAACACACACTTGTTTGACGCCCTCGTCTTTCGCTGGAGGTGACATTTTCACTGTGTCCGGTTACGAACTCTTCTGACGGTGCCGTAGCTTGTGCTGGAACAGCATAGCTGCGCAATTATAAAGCTACGTTTATGTTTTGAAAGCCCTCATCCACCACATCAGCACATTCTTTGTTGTTCCTTTTTCTTTTGCTTTAGACGGTTTAAATGGCAACAACCAACTACCACCACGACATGTGAACGACTTTCGTCGTGCGATATGAATTTAAACCATATCGATATCTTATCAACATTGTGCCGAGTGGACAAACCTAGTGGACACCGTTTTTCGCTCGCCCACCGTTACGTCACGTGTTAGCATATGCTGACGCTGATGAGACGTGATAGGAAATACATTAAAAATCACACATTTAACAGCATTTAAATTGGTACCAGTTCTAATCGCTTTTTCAACCTTATCAACCCGTCTGTGTGGCAGGATACCGCATCTTTACCGTCGTACCGTTTTGGTAAGGCGAGATGAGATGTGTTGATCTTATTGTTGACGGTGATAATGACGGTACGCTTTCGTCTTGTTTGTTTCGTGGTGTTACACCTACGGAGTGTAATCTTCTTTATCAGCCACACGGGTCAAGCGTCAGCAGAGTGGCCGATTGTCTTCTGTGTCTGTTGGTGAACAAGGCCATCGTGACCATTTGCTTGGTGCTGTTGTTTAATTACACACTCCGGTTGGAAAAGATGACAAGGGTTTAAATCACTTGCTAATCCCCAACTTTCCTCATTGTGTCCCCGCTCGTCATGGTTGCATTAAAATTGTTAATCGTTTTCAACACCGTAAGTCGCACTGGACTGGTCGAAAAAGAAAACGATTAATATTTCAAGGGCAATAAGGAAGTTTTAATAGAATTAAACATCTTCTCCGTTCATCGAACCAGCTGCGAAAGGCGATAAGGCACAAAAAAAACTTAATTCCGCGATAGACAACAGTCCGGTGACCGTCCTTGAAATAGTAACCAAATTATGCTTATTCGGTTCTCTCGATGCTTACGTTTTGAGCTGTACGAAAGATTCATGACAGAGAAGATTAATTTCCATGCAAACAGGAATGACCAGGGGCTTTTAAATAATGACTACTGCTACAGCACAATGCAATTTCTTTCAAACATGGTTCAATCACAAGCTATAATGGCTAACAAGATCACTTCCTCTTTTAGCATTAAACGGGAGATGAAGCGCATCAACAAGCTGGACAATCGTATCGACTTTCTGACCATCTCGCAAGCGTACGTTTACTTCGAGAAGCTTATCTTGTCCAAGCTGGTCAACAAGGAGAACCGGAAGTTGTGTGCCGGCGCTTGCCTGCTGCTGAGTGCTAAGCTGAACGACATCAAGGGTGAGGCACTCAAGAGCTTAATTGAGGTGCGTACGCGCGTGTGTGTTGGTTGTGTGTTATTCCCCGTGATTGGTTTCATTTTATTTTCCAATTGCAGAAAACGGAAAGCGTCTTTCGTCTGAACCGTAAGGAACTGATCGCTTCCGAGTTTGCCGTGCTGGTTGCGCTGGAGTTTAGCCTGCACGTACCGACACAGGAAATTCATCCGCACTATCAACGTTTGATGTACGAATCCTAGGACACGGCGACGGCTAGGAGCGCAAAGAAGGGAAGCAAAGAGATTAACCATTTACTGATGTGTCATATGCTGCAGGAGGCATTTATTGGGTGATTTGTTTTAAATGTTTCGTTTTTTTTTCTGGGCTAGATTTTGCATACTATTTGTTGCACACGACTTGTTTGCCATTGATCGTGATTTACAGGGTGGCAAGAGAGGATCTCTTCCTCTTTTTTTGTGTTCCAAGGAAAGGTTGAGTGTTAGCGGTGGAATAGTTACAAAGGTTTTAAAAGCTAACTATAACCGTTCAACATTTTTAAACTTATGCCAAGGCCATGTAACGTACATTAATGATCCTGAAACCGGATAACATTTGAAACGATTTTTAACTCCTTACTTACAACGCAGCAAAGCAAAATCTAGTGTTAGTAATTACATCGTAGGTTATATTGCAATGATATAAGCATTAGTTCGCCATATAGTGAAGAACACAGTGTTTACAGTTTAATCTCCTTCGGCAGCGCAAGTTAATCCTGCTCAAACATCTCTCTTTGTCCTAGCGTTACCTAAACCGGAGAATGATGTACTTACCGGAAGTGTTTATACTCGTTGTACTTTACCTTGATTCATTGCGATAAATTTTCTTATTTTTTATCCACGCGCACAAGCGGGATGCGTTTACCCGAAGTACTTTACTAGCTTGATTCGTTTTCAGTTTTACCTTTTACCCACGCGTTGAAAGTTATAATTAACTGTAACCGATTAGAATGTATTCTTTTTTGTACTTTGTTATTTCCTATATATATATAGATACCTTAAGAAGGGCCCCTTTATTAAACTTAAGCACATAACGTGTATAAATGCCACAGAAACAAAAAAATAATAATGGTGATGGAAATCGGTTTATAAAACTGCTCTTACACGTAGGCATATATGCGCTCAAGTACTTCAAGGAATTGTTATAATTCGCGTTTATTTTATTCAGTTTTTTATCGGTTCGTTACACGTTTAGTTTTTTCGTTTTGTTTAGTGTTTATGAAGTGCTTGTAGCAAGGGCTGGCTTTTTTGTTTCGTCGTAATAATTGAACCAAAATCTTTTCAAGATATAACAATAAACGTGGTCGTACTAAAAGACCGTTTAGTCGCATCGTTTGGTTTTTATTTTTGCTCTCAACTCTTACATCCCGAACCCCCCTTCGGCGTCATAACTTCTCCGAGATCCTTCAGCGAAACTGTGGCAGATCCACGTTCGGCTGGCTGCGGTTGACTGGCGCAAGGTTTCCAACCGACGAAGAATATGATCTGAAACGTTGCCGAAACGCCTTCCTCCTTTCGGGGGTACATGTCCTTGTAAATTGCGGCAGCCGCCATCAGCGTATCACGTCCGACGTGCAGTGGTCGATTAAAGGCCGCATTATTCTCGGCCATACCCTGCAGATCAAACATAAGCTCAAACATGGACGGATAACCGATTACCAGTTCATCCGTGTCTATTGTCAACATCGTGAAGCCACCGCGGTTCAGCAACATCCCCACATCGCGGATTTGCGTGAAGGGAGAAATATGGGGGGCCAGTCCTCCTCTCCGTTCCTGTTCGGCCAACTGTAGTGCCGAGCGCAATTCGTACAGCGTGTCACCACCGAACATCGCACCGATGAACACGCCGTCCGGTTTGAGGGCCCGATTTACCGCCCGGAAGCACGCCGGAAGATCATTGATCCAGTGCATGCTCATGCTGGACACAACTAAATCTAACGAATCGGCCTCGAACTGGAACCGTTCCTCGTCCATCTCACGGACGCTGAAATCTAAACCCGGTGTACCTTTGATCTGTGACAGCATGGCCGCGCTGAGATCGATGGCGGTGAGTTTTTGTACCGTTTCACCCAGCACGTGGTTCGTAACGTATCCTCTACCGGCTCCGAGATCGACAGCATTCGTAAACTGGCGTTTGATGTCGAAAATACGATCCGCTAACCGGTAACCAACTTCTTCCTTAATGTAATCGTACAACTCCACGTCTTCCCTGAAATTTGGTGAGTAGAGCGTAAAATGTTTATTTAGGTTTTTAGGAATATCCAGTACCTTTTGGCTGCACGTTCCCGCTGCAATCGTTTCACATTACGGTCGAATATATTTACAACCGGTGTACAATATTGCCGGTGCAACACAATCGCTCCCACAGACCGCACCGACTTCCCAAGCAATGGGAACATTTTACATAACCCCGTGGCCGTTTGGGTGTTGATATTTACTAGGTGGATCGTTTATTTACACTTGATGTTGTATTAATAAAACATTTCGAACGCTTTTTTATATCATTCAACACCAACAATAGTCTAAATTGGTAAACTCAGTGAAAAATCCTCCTTTCCGACACCATTGTTTGTATTGCACAATTGACAACATTCAAAGCTCCTGCACTGCTGTTCATCACAAGTCTGTCTTTGATGACATTTTGTAAAATTTATTTGCTTTAGTTTTTGTCCATATGGAATAGACATAATGCCACAGAGAATGGAGGAAAATTTCATTAAAAAAAACGTGAAAATTCATTTTCCATTTTCTTTTTCGAGGTTTCGAGTAGTCGGGTAGTTTTTCCCCGCAGCTGTCATTTGCCGTCAAACGCGCGGGTGGTTTGTTTTGGTCCTGCAGCGAACGCACAGCTTTTTACATAATATTTACTGCAACACGTTCGCAACAATTTCGCAATGTTTCGTATTCCGGTGCTGGTAATTATTTTTATTCGGTGACAAATGTTGACTTTATTATAACTAAAATGCTTTTACTTTTAGCGCTTCATCAAGCACACGGTGTTGGGAAATGGACGGGCTGGTTCGAGGTTTGTTTCCACCGGAGCTCCAGTTTGCAGTGAAGGATACCGTCCACCGACACCGATGATTGATCTGGAAGACAAATCGCTCCCCATTCCGGAATACAAAGAAAAGAAAAATGAACCACTTCAGTTGCAAAAGTCTCGGTAAGAATTGTTTAAAGCGTGCGATTAACGGCCGGAATACTAATTTCAAAACTTGCAGCCTGCTGTACCAATCGCGCAAACGTGGAATGCTGGAGAATGGTTTGCTGCTGAGTACGTTCGCAGCAAAATACCTTGCCGAAATGAATCCCGCACAGACGAAGCTGTACGATCGGCTCATTAACCTACCGTCGAACGATTGGGACATTTTCTACTGGGCTACGGGCGTAAAACCGACACCGAAAGAGTACGACAACGAGGTGATGAACATGCTGAAAGATCACGTCAAGAACAACAACCGTGAGCAGCGGTTCGTGCAACCGGATCTTTACGCCAAAGCTAACTAATCGTTCGTTAACAATAAGAGTATTTATTCGCAACATAAAATACAAAACCCTGTGTACTTAGCAACGTTCAAACACGCGATACAGCTCGGGAAGACTGGCGAGCTGTAGCAGGCATCCGTTCTTGGAGAATTCTTTCGGCGGAATCAGCTGGTTCCGTACGGCCGGATAAATCACGTGCTCCAGCTCCCAACGGTACTCTTTGGTGGGTTTCGTGAGTGCAATGCGTGAGAAAAAGTGTGCCGTTTCGCGGCTAAACGTCCGGAAGCATTCCGTCTCTTCTTCCCACTCAACCTCCGTGGCCAGACGTATGATGTACATGGGCAGAAACACCACCGAGGGTATGTAGTTGTCGAGCAATTTCGGTAACGATTCGAGGTAACCATCCTCCCGGATCGAAAGATTGTAATATTCGCGCAAAAGTGGAGCTTTCGTCACGAGTTTCTGCACGATAATGTCCGCCAGCTCGTCAGCTGGTCCGTCCTCTTCAGTGTAGCCACTGTTTGGATCGGCCAGTGCAAGATGAACCAGTCGGTTCAATTCGAGCGGTTCGGAAAGCGTTAGTCGGTCAAAGTTACCGAAATTAAACAGCAACAGCTGATAGAACAGTTCCGCCGCAAGTGGTTGCGTCTTGGCAAGGTACATCTTGGTGTCGTACTGTATCAGCACCTGGTCCCGATCGATCGTACCGACGTAGGTGAGCTCGCGGAATATCTTGCGCAGATTATCGTCACCATCCGAATCAACTTGTTGCCGAAGCGCGTGAATGCTGAATAGTCTCGTTTCCCTGTCGGTGAATAACATGAAAGAAGCTGATAAAACACACATCGTTAAGCAACTTTATAATACTAACTTCCTAACAGTTTTTTTCTTCCTTGAAGGCGAGGGTTGCGTGAGTTTAGGCTCCAACGCTTTCTCATCCTGCGGTTCATCTTCCTTCGATTGAACTCCACTACCACTTCCGCTGATGTTGAAGAATTTCTCCAGCTTCTGCTCGCTGTGGCTGGTGCGAACGAGCTTGTAATCTAGCCGAGGCTTATCGTCACCTCCCAGCATTGATTCGTTTGCCTTCGTAGTGTCCAACGGATGGTTTGCACCGGGCAACAATGCTTGCGTGTAGGAACGAGCCGCATTTCCTCCGAGTAAAGCTTTTTCTACGAGCAACTTTACCTTCTCGATTATTTCCTCCTCGTGCAGGAAGTGTACCTCGTGCTTGGTTGGATGCACATTCACGTCCACATTCTGTGGGTTCAATTCCAACGATAGGTACACGAACGGGGCATTCCCTTTGGGCAGGTACAGTGAGTAGATTGAATCGATCGCTTTCTTAAGGGCGCTGCATTCCACCGACCGGTGGTTAATGAAAAGAAGCGAGATGCCTTTCTTAAGCGAAAAGTTTACATTCGTCACGTAACCGTCCACCGAAAGTTGCAGGATGTCGTCCTTGGTTGCGACCGGTACCAACGCCTTCCCGATAGCAGCCCCATAGATCGTACCGATGTTTTGTACGATCGTGGATTTTGGTAGCGTTCGAATGGATGCCGGTTCTCCGAACTTTTTCAGGATGAAGCACGCCTGCGGATTGTGTACCGCGTACTTGCCGACCACGTCCGATATGCGCTGGAACTCCTCGTTCGGTGTTTTCAGCGCCTGCTTTCGCATCGGCACATTGTAGAACAGGTCGTCCACCGTAATTTGGGTGCCCTGATTACCAGCGATCGGTTTAATGTCACCCTTAAGCTTACCATCCTCGTAGCACGCCTTAAAGCCACATTTTTCGCTCCTCGTCTTCGTTATGATGGTTAGCTGCGCCACATGGCTGATGCTGGCCAGTGCCTCTCCGCGAAACCCGTACGTACTGATCGACGACAGGTCATCGAAAGATTGCAACTTGGAAGTGGTAAACCGTTCGCATACAATCGCCAAATCGCTCCGCCGAATGCCGGTTCCATTGTCCTGAATCTGAAGCGAACGTAAGCCACCGGCTTTGACCGTAATTTGGATGCTCGTTGCCTTTGCGTCCAGACTGTTTTCCATCATTTCCTTCAGTGCGTTTGCCGGTCGCTGTATGATCTCACCGGCAGCGATGCGATTTACGACCACCTCGTCTAGTTTGCGAATTATTCCCGGTTCCATTGCCAACGCCGGTTACTTTACCTTCCTCTTGATGCATTTATTTACAAACGAAATACAATTTGGCGCGTCTGAAGAAAACAAAACAATGAAGTGCTCGACTATTTTCTAAGCATTTTTGTCGCGCAGTGTATAAACCCTTTTGATGCCAATCATAAGGATCCACAAAGAAAAAGTTGACCGTCTACTTTTAGGATGAATAATTATTAAATATTGCAGCTAATGTTTATTCCTCTAGTACATCTTTATTTGCCCTTTGCAAATAATGAACAACTAACATTCTTGTTTCCATTCAGTCCGAAAATGTGATAAAATTTATGTTAGTTTAGGGGTTTGCATTCATTTATTCCTTTAAGAATTTAAGAAGTGAAAAGTTTAGTTGGTAAACCGAATACTGTACCCGTTGCAATTGCACGAACAATTTCCCTTCGAAAGAAAAATTGCTTTTGCTAAAAAATTGCTATTGGTAGAAATGTTTGACACGCCTGTCAAACTTGACGTTTATGGCTCCTCGATGTGATAGTATTTGTTTCCCATAAAAAACCAGCTCCATTCGCTTGACTGGCCTGATGCGAACGAATAACCGTCAAAACTCATCGCGACGTTGAACTGGCCGGTTGCGCGGCTACTCGCGGCCGTAGTGTTCCGCTCCGTTTTTATTTTTTCGTTTTAGTACCATTTTCCGAGGTAATTAATTAACGTAAACCACAAGCAAAGTGTACCAAATCGTGATACGTATGTTGGGTGCGAGTGCAAGAAGGAAAGCGAAGCGATAGAACACAAACGTATTTGCTTGAACCGCTCGGTAAGAAAGGTGTTAAAAAAGGGAAACCGGTGCACGAGCAAAATAGAACGTGGTGCAAAGTGTGGTGTGTGTGTACGTGCTGTTGGCAAAAGTGCTTTACGCGAATAGAAGCATAAAAATATTTGTTGTTGTTGCGGTATCATTTGCCCTTGTTGTCTAGGGTTCGCCAGGAAGCAAACGAAACAAAAGTGTCGATTAGTGTGTGTGCGCGCGCGTTAACAGAGCAACAACAGGGCAGCAAAAGGGTTGAAAAATGCATAATTTTCTCACCCATGGCTTGGGTCACTTTCGGTATTCGGTGATGTGGATGTGACGGAAAATTGGGGGGAGGCTAGAGCTGTGTGGCCTAGCCTAGTAGCTAGCACGCGGCAGCGAAAAAAATCGGCACACCAACCCCAAGAATCATTGCGGCAGAGCGACAGCCGACCGTTGCGATGCGCGCGATTCCGCGAGTGTTGCTGCCGTACCTACGTTTCGTTGCTTTCTTTGCATCCGAGTGTCGGAAAGTCGCTATCGTGTGCGGTGGGCAGCGTGTGTAAAAATAAAAACGTGTCAAAGCGCAGCTCAAAAACCGCTGTCCCGGTTGGCGGTATATTTTCGTGTACCTGGTGCTTCGACCCGTTGGGGATGGGGTTGGTTTGAGTTAGAGCGACGTACGAATAAGGGTGGCAGTAGTGGTAGAGTAATGGGAGGCTAAAAATCAAAAGAATCCGAACGAAAGAATCGTGCATAAAAGTGCGTTAAGCTGAAGGGGGTTTGTTGGAATACGTTCGAACTTGTTGCGGTACGCGTGTGCTACCAATGCCCATCCATCGCAATGTCACTGTACGAAGTGTTGGCGATGGTCACTATTGGTTTTCTCACGCGGAAGGTCCGCTTTATACGGCGGCAATGGATCAGCTGATTGTTTTTGCCCCAAATAGGGATGCTGGTTGAGACGAGCAAAAGGCGCGATCTTAGTAAGCATTCGCTTCCGGCAGCAGCCAACTTGGTAGCGATGTTAATGTGACAGGGTTTGCGTTGTGAAATCCATGCCTACTATGCATTACTTTATTATGAAAAGCACACTACAATTTGACAGCTGACAGCTGGATTATCAAAACACTAATGTTTTTATTGATTACTATTAAACAATTCACCTAACAAAACGTTATTATTACAGATTCCTTCATTTGCCTTTCTTTTTCTGCAATACTACTCTAGAATTCTGACTAAAACTTACCTTGATTAAGAATTATTTTCGTTGGACCATTACGATACAGATTTGTGTAGCTGAATAAATGAATTTTATATTCCACGAAGATGCATTAATCCTCAAAGATGCATTATTATCAAATAAATAGTAGCCCTGGAAATACAGCATTCAAACCTTCAATTATTTGCCAGACAGCTAGTATTAGAAATTAGAGAACGTTATCCAGTTTCCAGCGACCCTACGTGGTAGATGTTATAAAATCAAATGCGTAGACTAGACTACCAGCATGTACTTCGTCCATAGTTTAAAACTAGTGTAGAACCTGCTTTTTCTTCATCATTATCGACACAACAACCTCAAATGGTCTAGATCTGCCATTTCTGCCTTTCTTTGACTTTATTTATCCGTAGCCGGTTAGTCAGTCCAGCGTACGGAGGATGGGACTTATAATTAGCTACAGCAGGAACTGTGTGTTACATGAAGGATCGATTCCTATAAAGGTTGAAGCAATCATCCACTTGTTAAACTGGATGAATCTATGAAAATTAATGTATCTTTGGAAATTTATTAAAAATTATTAAAGGATTCATGTATCTTGGAGGGTCGAAGAAGTTCTTGAGAGTCGACTTACTTGAATACGGATACGGATGTATTTTCCCACAATATTTACAGATAACACTGATATGCAGACAGTCACCGAGATACACTGTTCCTCTTCCGGTTTTCGGAAATTTGACAGCTGAGATAATTTAAGGCACACACTCTAGTCAAAATGGTGAAAATTTGGTTGAAAATGCCTTCTTTTGTAGAATAAAACATTTGTTTTTATTTTTTGTTAATAGTGTCTTCCAAAAGGTGGCTTGAATTGCTGAATAAATAAAGAGCAGACAACGACTTAATAACTCTGCCATAGAAACGATATTACAGCAGTATTCGGCATACTCAGATCATTCCCAGGTTATAGTGGTCCGCTATAATAGTGTATCTTGAAGCCTGGCTGTGTTCGAGCTAAAATCCTTCAGCAATTTGAAAAGGCGATATTGATAAGAAAAGCTAAAACAACACCTAAATCCGATGCTAATTATTAGCAAAAATCGATCGAAGTGGAGGGAAAACGACTATGAATGGATGTAAAGCATTTTCTTTGGCATTTTTATTTTTACTTCGTTTTCGCCACCTTGCTTATTTTCATTTTTCCCACAACCCAACCACACACATAACAGCGTCACCTTCAGCCAGTTCAACAGCTGTGTGAGAGTTTTAAAAATATTTCAGATCCTATCACAGCACTTCCGAGCACACAGGTTCAGCAGCGGTATTCCGCTCTTAAATAGACGAGAAATACTAACTGCATACGCTGCTTTGCACATGTGACAGATTCCACAAGTCCCATTCCGTTTCGCGTACTACTCGTTTGAATTTGCGAAATTTGGCTGATGGTAGAATTAATTTAAACTTTGACCCAAACGACTTGAAGATTATTAAGATTATTATTATTAAGAACATTATTTCGTCTATAAAGCATGGCTCACAGCACCGAGGGGTTTTTTGTTATCATTTTCATTTATTTTGTATCCGTTTTGTTTTTTTCTTGTTTTCTGTTGTTTCTGTGACCAGAAACACACGTATACGTTCTCAAAATTAGCAACTTCATGTACAGTAGTTTCGGCAAACAAAATTGCGGAGGAAACGCTTGAAGCGTAGCACGGTGTGTCTGTGCTTGGGATAAAGCACCAAACCAATGCGCATCACCGAACCAATGCACGAACTGTCCGTAAACAAGAATTAGGGCATGGTTAGTGTGTACGGGGGTCAGAACACCGGAGCCGAAGGCGGGGAATGGCCCACAACCGTGGCACATACGCGGGGTTCGAGATGGCAGAGTGCAACGATGCGAGGAGACACCTTTACCGTGTTATGTGTCGGTCATACGCCAGCCGTGTGTGTGTGTGCAAAACTTATGCCCGCCTCTGGGCCATGTGAAGTTCAAGCTGCGTGAAGGGGAGATTCGAAGCTCAAAGCCCACCATCTCGGTAGCGTTACTTCCTATTTCTTTTTATTTCCAACCTGCCTAGGTTAGGTGTACAACCAAAGGGCCGGACCGTGCCATACGGAGCAAGCTAACGTAATTGGGTTTGGCACAATTGCACATCATAAACGCTGTTTTCTCGTGGGTCGGAAGAAACGAGAAAGACTTGTAAAATCATGCCTGTTTGTAAAGGTTTTTATTATTCCTTGTTATAGGAGAAGTTCCTCTTCTCTTGGAGGCGAGTACATTTTGATTCCAGTAATCACAATGAATAATATTTTAATGTAATTTGTGCTAATTATATAACTTAAAGTTTATGAAACTGCACAACCGTTTTATAAAAGTTTATGAGAGTAATTCTCCAAATTTATCACTAACTGAATAGTAAGTACTATTGTTAGGTAGTTCTGATTCAGATTCAATCTTCTTTGTACTGAACGAATGAATCTGAATCTCAATTAGGCATGATCAATCGAAGGCATGATCCATCACCGTTCTGAAGATTCAAGAATCTTTGAAGAATCGATTCCTGATTTGCATGATTCCTCATTAAAAATTTATATAAACTGCTCGTTTGAAATACTTATTAAGCACAACGCTAGTAAGCATTGAACTTATCAAAGCTAAACCCTAATAAGTGATATAAAATAGTACCCTTTGGTAATTGAGGTAGAACTGTTCAGGTCCTCGTGATAAGGAACAGGCTGCAGGCTGCAGGAGGATGCACCTGAAAAGTAAGGAAGGAAGTTGCTAGTAATTGCTAGTAATAGAGTAGTTTTCTAGTAGGACAGTAGTAGTTACTTAATTAATTTTGAAGATCTTAAATTATAACAAAATTTTTAACAATAAACATTAAAGTAGATAAAACAAAAAAGTGTATAAGTGTAACGTTTGCGTCTGCTGTAACTAAGGCCACGTCATCAAGCAGCATAATCTAGGGTGGAAAAGTTGCATCGATTTATTTAATATTGCATCTGATAAATAATAAACTGTCTTCGTTATGATGCCACATTCGCTAAACAAATCAGAATTATGTAAGACAAAAAAAAACACCCACACACACACACACTCCCATAAGCGAACTCAAAGCGAATTCCGATCCACACACACACACAATGCATGGCATGGATAGACAACAAATAAAATGTATGCCAAGAAAATACATCCCTTCTTTTGCGGTTGATGAGAATTGCCGCTGTAACGAAAAAGCATCAGCTAAATTCGCGCACGGTAAGCAATTTTGCCGCTGGTAGCTGGTTGGGGATGAATGATTAGAAAACTGATGAAATCAGCGATGAGATAATAGTGCAGTTATAACCGACCGCTCGTGAGACTCTGATGTGGATGAAGCGATTCATGAGATTATTTTGATCGCAGTTCACTTTAGTGTAAAGGCACTCAAAATGTTTAAATAACTCCTTGCTAAATAATCTGCCGAAAAATGTTTACTTATGTTGGCTATTGTCGCACTGCCATTCCATTCTGCCAACCAAAAAGGGATCGAAACGGAAACGGAAAAATGGAGTGGAATATCATAAAATATGCTTACCAAACACACACACAAACGCAGACAGAAAGAGCCATGCTAGACGGAACTGGGTCACAGGAAATAGCCCTTTTATCCGCACCTTAGTGTCATGCGTACGGGCAGGAAATGGGATCACGTGTCACACACAAGGGTTTGACACCTTGCCTGGAACGAATTCCCAGCGCACCCTGCTGCATTTCCTATCTATTCCGTGAAGATTTATTGTGTTCGTGAGCTAAGCAAATAAAAGCATACCACGCACTTACATACCGACCAGTTAATTTAATGAAGAACTCAATTTCACGAAAGTCGATTGGTTCAGCGCCTTCCTGAGCTGATATTCAAACGGATGAAGAGAAAAAAATATTTCGCATCCTATGTAAGAATTCTCATCGAAGAAATGTTTCAATATTTCAAAAGCGAGAACAAAAAAAAGGCCGGACACGAAGGCCAACCACGACGGTGTGTACGGGCTGTTGCTAGCTAAAAATAGCACCCTGCCAGTTACGAATTTTCCACCGACTAGACATAAACCGCGCCAGGCCGCGGAGACTTGAAGATGAAAAGCGGTATGTCTCTGGCGAAAAATAGCAAACGCATCAAACGCAAAGATTGGGAGATAATCTTTCAATGCCTTCACTTTTGCCTGTTTTAAGCCGGCCTGTGAGGTGTTCTAGGCTTGGGCGACTTCTAGCCATATCGTCGATATCTTGCCGGACCATGAGAACGGACCATAGCGATGCAATTCATTGATTGTCTTTATTGCAGGGGAGCAAGTTACAGAAGCTCCACAACACAGCTGAATGTTTGTTTGGGTTGAGAATAGTATCGGAATATGGAATATGGAAGTTACCGCGTGAGGGCCAGCGTAACCGAGGAAAGCGCAATGGGAAATGGAGCCAAAAACGGGGCACGCTGAGGAATTAGGCCATCGTCGTGCATCATTGTTTGTTTACGTTTGTTACTCCATTATTGGCCTCCGTTTGCTTCCGCACTGCTGCCTGCGGAGAGTTTGGCGATTCCTTCCTTTTTTTTCGATCAAAGCGAATGCGATTTAACATTTTGCCTACTCCACAGTCTCTCTAGTAAACCCGCAACCGGAACGAACGATGCTTAAAAGTCTTACGGCAACGATGAAAAAACGAGGTGAATTCTGTTTTTCATTACACTTGCGCCTAATAGTTTTGTGTTGTTGTTGAAGTTGTGTAAGTGTGTGTCTTTTGTGTAGTTACTACAGGGAGCTGTTTTTGTTTTATGTTTTTTTTTCATGTGGTTTTGAACGACATAATGTAACCTTTACACTCGACGAGTGTGTTACGTCTTACACAACCGGCTGCATGGGACACATATGGTTGCTTTCAGCGTGTGACTACGCAAACTGCTAACGTCACCATGTAACGTCTGTAATTTGTTTATTGTTGATTCATGTTTACAAACGAACCCTTTGTGTGAGTGTATGCCAGAACGGAACAACTCTCCAGCCGTCTGTAGGTGGGGAAGAAATATTTTAAAATGATGATGTAAACTCACATTCTAATCGTTTCTAAGATTCGAACTTATGGCAATAAAGCTTGGGAAAAAGTTAGTTCACATACCCAAGAAGTTTTTCTGGTAAATGGAGCTTAGTAGTATCTTAGTAGTTTCATTATTCAGGTGTGTTTTATGAACAGAGTTGGGAAACTTATTAGTGTTGATAGACGGTGAGCGAACTGGATCGTTCGTTGTAAAGAACTAAATGAACGGTATACATCTTCCGTTCTTCTGTGTCTCTCGTCATTACTCTCATGCATGTAGTTCGCTCAACCTCCAGTTCTAGGTCGCTCTCCAAATGTTCCTACATTCGACGGACATTTCGCTCAATCTGTCGTTCAATGTCGCTCGTCATATCATTCCCTTACTGGATGAACAGTTCGCTCAATCTGTCGTTCTAGTTCGTTCCAGCTACGTTACGTCCACCGTTCAATTTGCCACTCTAGTTCGTTCCAGGTTCAATCCGTTCAAACTGCGTCGTTCTTACCTGTGTTACGTGTAGTCCAATCTACTTTATACGCCATTCAACTCGCGTCTTTCAAGATGTACAGTTCGATTAATTACGTTTACATTGAAAGCATTATTCAAACCTTCCTCTCTGTATAGATAGTTATTTTTGGTGACATTTAGTAAACTGTAGTAACATGTAACAAGTAACAAGTATCAAGTAATAGTAACATGAACGAATTTCGTTCGGTCACTTAAAAGCCTGTGAATCAAACAGTACAGGTTCAGTTAATGGGACCTAATTCTAGTCATCAGTCGGTCAATTGAATTCCATTGTGCTTCAATACTTAAAACTGGTAAAATAATTAACGAAAAATCAATACCAATAACTTTGTATTTAAAGTTATTATTTACTGATTCAAGATGTTTAAAAACGTTCAACTGACCGTTGGTCAGGCACCGGGAATCGAAATTCTACTGTAATGGTTAAAACTGGCAAAATCAAACCGAAAATAAACAATCTCGTATGAAAATTGAGTTGAAAACAGAATTGATACAATCACTTGAAAAATATCGCGTGCGTGTTGATGTTGAAGGTCGAAGGTACCACTGTTAATAATCTATTATAATGACATTGTACTCTGTTTTCACACAGATTGCAGTCAGTACGAACAAAAAGCAAGTAATTTTATTAACAGAATTATATTTATTGAATTCTGTCTATTAAATTTCACAATTCTACAGGGTGTTTGGGTTAAATTTGACATTCTTACTTTCGTTTGTTTACCTTCAGTGGTTAGTGGTTTTTTGCATATTTTAAAATTTTTAGTGTAAATACATCGAATTAAAGACATCAGAGAGGATAAATAAAATCAATTTTCGGGACCCTACGTAGGGAAACTGTGGTATCCACTTGTTTCAGTTTTCGAGGTAGAGATTGAAGTTGTTATCGAAGCTAATGATGTTGGTAGTAATAAGATGCTTAAGATTTCAAATCGTTCTAAATCAGCTTCTTTACCATATTGTGGTATGAAATGGTAGAGCTTGATGTACACGAAATTTTGAAAACATCTGAAAGGTACAAGAGCACATGGTGCGGATTTCACTGAAAGCAACAGACCGATAATCCCATCACTTGCAGAAGAGAGTCGGGATTAGTTCACAGCTTGTAATGCAAAAATGCTTTTCTTCTCCCTGAAACACGCACACCAACCGGCCCGGTTCGCTTTGTACCATCACGCACGATGCACTCGTGTGCGAATGCCGTGTAAGGCGGTGTGCACGGCAACTTATCGATTGCTGGCCACACGTAAAACAAACGAATGCCATTGACTGCGGCCTTTAAAAATTAATCATCACCAATCCGACCGGAATGCTATTACCTGGTTCGTTATTATCCGCTCCATCGGTGGGATCGGAAGCGACCGGAATCGAATCGATCACAAACATGCTCTGCCCCATACGCTTCCATACATGCGTGCGTGCTTCAATCGGGGGAAGAAAATAATAGCCCCCGACAAAAAACGTTTCGCATCGCTTGATAGTATGGTGCGCAAAATAATAATAAATCTATACAGATTTTGACGAACGACGACGTGATGGCCGGGGCACTCGGGCGCTGTGCGCCGTTTCCAGTCGCCTGTTTGTAGCGTTTAGATGCAAGATTAACTCATCTTCCGCGCATGCTCAATTGCATGGATCATTGGTTTAGTAATTGCAATCGACGTACTTGTCTTGTTACCCGTCACCGGTTAAGTATCAAATTTGCTGAGCAATTACAATAGGTACTCTCGCATGCACAGTCCTTGAACTGTATGATGTGAAGTCATCAGCGATGAACAACAGCACGGCGGGTGTGTCTCATAGTTTTGATTATGAATAATTTTTATATTTTGAATTTAAGCTTTTCAAGTAGAAAAATGCGCTTCTGAAACACCATTATGGTACACAATATTATAAGTTATCTAGAGTGGCCTCATTTAGTGAAAAATTTGGCAAATGTTTTACTCAATTCGTGCATCTCAACTCAACACTGAGTCATTTGCATCTAGCTCTGTACTAAGTCTTGGAGCCCAGCGTTTGCCATAAGTGCCATAAGTAAGTTCTAAGAGTATGCCATAAACAGTGCCTCAAATGTGAAAAAAATCTACTCAATTATTATTATTATTTATTATTATTTATTATTTGTTATTATCTAAAGTCATTTTATTGGCTTATTTACTATTTATATTTTACTGGTAGTTTTATCGATGTTTTTGCTGAAGTTTTATAATTTTCCAGATGAGTTATTTAAAGGGTGTCTCACATCAAATTTCATCAAGGTTGAAACGCTGTAGAAAATTAACAGATTAACAAGATCCTGATCAAACTTTCACACAATAAAATTAAACAAATTTATTTCCTTTATCTTTTATGCCATAACCAACACCACTTATCAGGTTCTGTTCAACATCTGTCAGGAGTTTTTTTCTGTACTTAGACTCCCTTTTTTATGTTTGCCTCAGATTTGCTCTCCTCAGGATACTTCCATGGTGCACGCTTCGTAATAGCCTAGTATTTTTCGATAGGCGCTTAGTTTCAGTGTGTTTGGAGGATTCATGGCCATGACTGAAACCAAATAGAACAGCGACACAAAACTAAATCAGGCGAAAAAATCGTAAGGTCCTCGTATTTTTTCTTTAGATGAAACAGACGCACCTGTAGACACTTTTTGAGATAAATCAACACGTTTACAGTCTCGACAGTAACGAACGCGCACTACTTTGTTTGAACACATGAGCAGATCGCTTGCCAAATCATGTGTTTCATGGTAAACTTTGTAGGATTTTTTTTACTTTAAATTCTCCAGACATCAAATATGTCCTTGGCGATGAAGAACTGTAGCTATTTGATGTGGTAGTTACCTTGGTAAGTTACCAAGTTAATAATTTTTATTTTAGTAGCTCAAAATGTTTGTCATTGTAGGGCGCTCCTCGAAAAAGCTTTCTGCCTTCTCTGGGGCAGTCTATCTAAATGGTTTTATCTCCAACTAGGATTATTGTTAAGTAGTGCATTACCGTATCTGAATGTTGAGCGGCGATCTTCCTTATCATTAGCCTGGAACGTATAGCTATCAAGCGGTAGTGAGCAACTCTTGTCTGGTTTTTACTTGAATGACGCATTGGAAGTGTGGGCTAGGTTTCATCTTCTTTTTTTATTTACCTTCACTTACGTTAATTAAGCATCGTTAAAATGTTTCGATTTTACACACCGGCATTCGCGATGAAAAGCTAGATAAAACATCCGGGTGAAGTTAAGTGACACATAAAATAGTAAATGTCATCACATACCAGCTACGGATCATTAGCTTTATTTCTTCCTTTTACGACCTTCGGCAACAACTTCATAGCCGCACTTTAGAATCGACACTCGAAACAGAGCAACAGAGCCGTCACGTTTTGTATTGATTTGTTTGTACATTTTTCGGAAGTTGTATCGGATAACGTTTTCACAATCAATAATCACTGTGTTAGCACATGGAGAAGCATCAAAAAAATCAAAGATATGTACCTTTACCGATAGGTGGACCATCGATACAAGTGTTACTGGGGGGACTGGATACCACCGAGCCCTCTTCAAAGTTGTTTCTGCGTTCCTTACTCTACCCTTTCCAATGTCAATGTCGTCACGGTCGGTTAAATTTTACACCATTAGTAAATTACGTGATGGGTTGGTTAGTTTTTTTATTTTTCGTGTTCCTTCCTATATTAGGGTTGTTCTGCTTCAGTTCGATTGTTTAATTGATAGCTGCCACGTCTCATTTATGCCAACCAAGGGTTGATGGCTCGGTGATCGACCAGCCTAGAGCCTAATCGCTGTAATTAATTATCAATCTCTAATCCGCTAACACGCATTATGACCAACAGTGCGGAAAATGGCAAAAAAAAAAATCCCCTCAAACCGGTTGCTCATTTTAATAGCAAGCAGAATAAAAAAAAATACACAGTTTCTTCACAGCGTGCGTTTCACTTTTTGTTCTTCGATTCGACTTTTAATTAACATCCGGATGGCGCGTTGATAATGGCAACGGTGTGGCGTTCCGCGTTATCAGTGACTAGTGAGAGAGTGCATAACAACAAGAGACAAAACATCACGCCAAAATTCATGTACTGGAAGTCACGTCGACCTTCAGTGCTTCGGAACCAACACGTATCGAACTGCCAATCGATAGGAAACATTCGATTGCAGAGGAATTCTGCATCGAACGCGAGTGATATGGCCGAGTTAAACCATGCGAATGCTGGTAAGATTCGTGGTCTGATGTCATCATTTGCGACACCGCACACCGCCGGTGAGGTTCACTGTGCTAGATCCATTCGCGTGAGAGTTCAACCTTTACCACCCGTATGCCACCTAATCTCCTACCAGCTTCCCGTGCTCTCTCTCAATGATCGCGCCTGTGCTGTTGGTATTGTGAGCGCACAACGCGAGAGAAGGAATCGCGCGTTATTAATAGCCAATAATCTGACCGAAGGTCTCCCCGACGGTTTCGTCCGGTGTGTCGGGGCATCATCACGGTTTCTCTTGGGTGTGAAGCAGAATCGGGACCATGTTTACATTCTGCTTCACCGCGCCGCGACACACGCTGGTTGGCAGTTTATTTCTACCGGGTCCACCCCCGGCTGTCCGTCGATCGATTTGCCACATCTCTTGGCAGAGCGTTACCCACTACTGCATCTTTCTGCACCCCGCAGTTTTTCTATCACGGTGTGATACTATCCCCAGTTTTTAGGCAGACCACGGAAGCTGGAAGGTGTAGCACTGGTGATGGTGTAAACACAGTGCCACTAATTGACGTTTGAATTCCGCCTTGCAAAGAAGAAAACGGAGCTCGGCGTTCCCCGGTTCGGAAGGTATTGGGCGCGAATCCTATCTGAACGGTGACGCAAGCCCACGGTGAGCAATTTTTGTGTCGATTTATGCAAACAATTACGCGATCGGGTAAAGTGATTTCGAGATAACAAAAAAAACGTTGATGATGGCCCTGAAAAACTCGCTCTGCAGTGGTGGGTTTGGGAGTTTTAAAGTTCAACATTAGCCGTACCACAACGGTTGCATGAAGTTGTGTGGTATCGCATAACATATATTCAACACAATAGCATGAATGATGCGCAGTGTACAAGCTTTTCGAGCGTATCGCCTAATGGAACTGATAAACACTTCTGCACACTGCCGAAAAAAAAACGGGAAAGTGAAACAGCCCATTGGCACATACCAACCTGTTGACAGAGCCGTTTAGTTAGTAGTGAGTACCTTTACTGCTAAATAGCAAACAGTTGGCAGATAAAGTGCTCTGCAAGGTGGTGCATAGCCTAGTGCAATGGTGTTTAGCATCTAGTTCGCTTTCGATTTTGTTGGAGAATGTCACCATGCGATACCATCGGGCGGCCAATGGCATACATAGTATTAAAACATATTTGCAATGGTTTATCATTCACAACGTAATTATTTGTCTTGCCTGTAGAAGATGCACCTCTAGGTTAATAATGAGCTCTGCGTATATGATATTCACAACCCAGTTGCTTTTAAACTAACAAAATAATTGTTTTTCTTATAAGTTATAATCTTAAAGAAATAAGTCGTTTTTTTTGGTAAACTGATCAACCATCTAGGGATTTTTGAAAGAGTCGCGAAAAGAAAATACCTTATCATGTAGAATTATGTTGTTAATTCATCCACTACATCTCAGTGCACGAAATGCCATCTACAAAATTACGCTTTTTTAAACATGTATTTAATATTCTCTTAATTATTTATTAAATTAAATGATCCATATTCTTTTCACATTCATGGTTATGAGGTGAAAGCTTAAAGAGGTTACTTATTGACTGGAACAGTTTGACGGTCAATTCAGGTCGATTATATTGCGTTCGATGTCCATTAATTTCTTCGTTATTTACAAAACTCGAAGCAAATCCGGAAAAAGTAAAATTTTTGTTTGGAAAAATTGTATTTTTGTTCTTTAGATATTTCGAGTTCTGAAGATGGCCAAAAGAAAATAATGTTCTAGCCCCCCGTTTTGGGTTTAGAAGAGCTTAATGCTATTTAGATAAAAATATTATACCTCTGGGATGTAGGATGTGGGATGAGTTAACAGTAAATGTAATTATTTATTACCAGATGGTTATTTTACTACGAGATCCAACTATTTACGTTTAAAGCTTCAAACACTTAAATTATGATCATTGCAATATCATTATATTTCTAATAGTGTCATCTGTTGGAAATAATACGGTTAGTACAAACAAAAGTAGGGTGTTTTACTATTTATTTGACATTCCGTACAACGTCAATTATCCGGGCGCCTGATTAACCGTGACTGTTGGATTATCCGTGAGCTAAGAAATGATAGCTGGTAGAATAAGTTGGATTTTTCTTTTGACTGGCCTGAGAGAACCTTGAGAGTATTCTATTTCGAATTTACCATGCTAAATTTTGCATTGCATTGCTCCATACTGTTAATAACCAATAACTTCTAATATTAAAAACATATTAATGCTTTTATCGTTGACCTGTCGGCCTCGTTATTCAATTATTGTACGTTCTGTAGCTAAAAGACCTATGAAAATCGATTAACCGGGATCCGACCGGTCCGCAGTTGCCCAGATAATCGACGATCTACTGTATGTTTAATATTTTCGAAGTAAATTTCATTATACTCTTTCCGGTTAGATGAATTACTATTTTGAATTAATTGTCAACAATTGTCAAGGCCAACGTTCTGTGCTTATTTTAATTTTCCCTCAACATGCAATGTAATATCTAGCTCTTGTGTGGAAATGCATCTCGCTTTCAAAACCGGATTCACACCTAGGTCAGTGACGTTTTGTCCTGAAATCTGAATCTGAAAAGAAAAATGAGCATTATTTGGCTACGACCACTAAATCACCCTTTCAAATCTACAAAATGCCGCAAAATTTGTGCCCTGTTTCGAAGGGGACACCCTGCATTATATCACCTGCCACCATCCTGCAAAGGCTTAAGTGCAAGAAAAATGGCCCTTCAAGGTTGGATTTAGTTTTGGCATGTTGCCATCGACCGTTTAAAGGCATCCAAATCCGACCATCTCTCTATGACCATTTACAGCGAAAGTAGTGCGCGTCGCTACGACGATACTGTCCGCTATGACCGGTTTTCAACCGGTCGACCGCGTGCCGGTTCATTATTTCTGGCAGTTTTATTTGTGCTGCTTTTCTTTATTTTGTTGTTACTTTCGTTTGATACCAGCAAACTCTAACTTCATCGATAAATCCGAATGCTATCGTCGCGCCACCGGGCCGTGTCACGTCATCTCGAACTCCAAACTGTTCTCCAAACGGTTCGCAAATCGATGCGACAACGAAGGACTGGCTGGGTTCGTACAAAAATCCACTTCCACTTCGTTTTTACTTCATCACACGAATGGCGCATTCCTCCGGTCACCGGTTTACAGGCACTTTTACACTGGGCTCTGCACCGCAACATGCCAGGGTTCCACTTCCCTCTTTCAACCAAGCCAACACAACAGCCATTGACAATACGGCCACCAGAGAGCTGGGGCAAGCTGATGTCATACTGCTGCAGCACGGATTTCGCACGGCGAAGGCATGCGTAATGTTCTATTCTTCGTCGGATTTTGCGTTGTGATAAATGGAAACTCGCAGGTTGACTGCTGCTATCATCGTTCTCCGTTCGTTGACTCATCGTCGTAGAAGAAAAGGGGTCGAGTAGCATCGTTGGGGCGAGGGCGTTAGGCCAAAGGTTAGCCACGGTGGTGATTTATTTAATTGGCCAGTGCGAGCTGGCTTCATTTGTTCGGACAGACAGGCAACATGTGATGTTATTCGCTCTGTTTGCTGCCACGTGATTTTATCACCTGTGGAACAAAAGAGTTTAATGGTGATGAATACAATAATAATGAGTTTATACCGTTAAGCTGCAATAGTTTAATTTGTATTGCCATGCAGAATGTAATTCTTCAAGTAATTCAATTAAGTGTAAAATTATGTTTGATTAATCTCCTCTTTTCTGTAATGATAATATCCAACACCATTCTATTTTCATTGGGGCGTCCCGGGGGCATAATGGTAGTGGCGTCGGTCTTCACACGAACGGACCGGACCAAAATCCTATCAATTCGCAGGTAAATAAAGTCACAGAAAGCCATAAATGGCAGACATCCACTTCTTGAGGTTGTCATTGTCATTGATACTAGTGAATTTCCAACAGATGTCGCTAGCGATGACATTTACAAGCAAACATCTTAACAATACTAAAATGTTATTAGTATGTCCAACTCTTAGCAAGATATGCTTGAACTGTATTCCTGTAAATCAATTTTGAAAGTGATGACCGAGCCTTACCTTGAATTTGTTAAACGAAAGCTACAGTCGTCAAATTATCCAAGCCCAGCTTCATGCATTCCAACTTGTTGTCCGATACTGGCCGCATGAAATTTTAGTCCATGGCAGTAAGTGCTTCTTAGCTATAACGCTTCAAGGCAATGGATGTTATCTATAAATCCGTCGTAAGCATAACCATGTCAGCATTTTCGTTGCACGTTTGCTAGCAATCATCGTACCATTTGTCATGCGTTAATCCCAAACCTCGATACCCGCCGCAGCGATAAACGTCATCGTAAATGTCTACCGACGTTTTCTCCCTAAACAGCCCGTGTTACCCCGAACCATGTGAGTCAGCAATGGATAATGCAATAAAACGGCATGTCTCGCGCGTTGTTATCGTACCATTGCTAAGCCGGTGGTCTCAACTCGAGCTGCAATGCATGGGAGTACCGTTTGCAAAAATGACCCCCGGATTGCACCTTCTGTTTCGGGTGTAAAGATTTACAATAAGTCAGACGACCCGGAAAGCCTTCCGTTGGTCGATTATATGCAATGCGATTGCGCTAATGCGGAGTCGATAAATTCACAAATAAAACACCTCTCCATCTGTGGGGAGTTGGGAAGATAACTCCCAACCGCGCGGGACAGATTGAATTATGTAAACGACCCCGCACGCGTCACTCAACATTTGGGCGAATGACGCGATGAGGTTTAGGGGTGTAGCATTGTGCTGCCAGAATTGCAACCCAACCACTTGAACTATTGACAAATGTGTTCACTGATTCGGGGATTCGCCAATTTTTGCTGGTGATGATGATGAAAAATTTGTCGAAATCGATTCGATCATCGTTGAGAATAGAATCGATCGATGTATCGCATTTCAAGCTTCCTGTCCATTCGCAAAAAAACACTTCATGAGGCTGGCATCGCAATTAGCTGGCAGAAGTGGAAAGTATAATTTAAAACATTCGGACCAGTACAGCGTACGATGAGATCACGGTATCAATTGACCGAAAATTAGACAGAGTTGCCTTTAACAAAGAAGATGTAATATTATTTATTCGAGCGTGCAATTAGCAAGGATTTTATTAAATTTGTTTATAAATGGCTTTTTGCAATTTTGACTCACCTATTCACATGATATTCTGGTGGTTATTTATATGACTAATGATTGGCAATGATGAATACGTCAAGGTCGTCGTATTTTGTTCGTCAGAACTTCCGAGCTGCCTCAGTAACAACTCATTAAGTTCATGACTCTCGAAATCCTTTAAAAGATAATCCGTAATACTATAATCGTCGTTCTTAAATTTGCGTTAGCTGAGAGCGTTCAATGAAGTCTTGGTCTTGTGTACCTGAAAGACTTCGCTATCATTATTTTCAATATAGGAAATTCCTGGGCGATATTGAATAGCAAACATGCATTTCTACCTGTTGCATGGTCACTTATACAAACCACCAAGATTCATGTCGCTTCTTGGAGTTGGTGAATAGGAAGTGCATGGGTATCTGATGATCACATCATTTTTTGAGAATTTGAAACAGTGGAAGTGTGGAAAAGTTTTTTTTTCAACAAAACCAGTTTCTTTTTCCAATAAGTATAATTTACAAATTTGATAACGTTATTCCTAAATGTGTAATAGTCGCTACCAAAATTGTAAGGCAACTATTTTATAGGCTTTTTTCAACCCGCAACTGAAAAAAGCCGAACCGAACAAATTTTACATGGTCGATCTGCCATCTTTTTTGCCTTCTCCTATCTTGAAAAGGCCACAGTGTCAATTGGTATTCTTGTTTTGGCAGCTACAGTGCGGCAGAGCCTAAATATGAGGATCGAGGACAAGGTAAATCCTGCGTTCTCTCTGGAAGTTGTAGCAATCGGCCAAATAGTGGACAAGTATTTGAACAAGATGGACATTTTTTGTGAAAGTTTTTTGATTCCAGGAGGATCGATTCGGAAAACCGAAAATGGTTAGTTAAAACGTATCAACGAAGACTTAAAAAACCTCCTAGTGGAACTCGAAAAGTGTGATAATAATATAGATAATGAAATTCTATAACTTCCAGACCAACACGGAGTGACATTTGATAACCAAGGCTACGATAAAGCTAAAAACATGCTAACATTTTTATGCTAAATGGCGTTAGCTAAGGTTCTGATCAGTAGGCGTATGGCCACCCGATAGGACTTCTAAGCATTTTTTACTGAATGCTTCTTAAGCATAGGATTCAAGCAAACTTTATCGCATTTAATTTTCGTCCTTCAAAATGTGTCCATTTTTTCAATACTTACGTTTATAGCAAGGGGCACGACACTACAATATTGCTCCTAAGGCTTTAATACATCAGAATTAAGCACAGTCTGGTTCTTGTTTGATGCTTATATGTCACTCATCTTCTACTTCTACGGATCCTATTCTGCTCAAGTAGTCAATATATATTGGTGCAAATTTATTTGTTCCAATTATTTTGTTTATATCGCTTGGCTTATATTAGCATGGTAATAAACTTCAGGAACTAATAGACCAAAGTCCATTTTAATCATCTTTATTGCGTTAATTAAATGTAATTCAAAATTTAAGGCTATAAATTGATCTATATTAATCCAAACAAGGCTTCCGGTTGCGCGGATACATGTTTAGCTTAATTGTCGTAATGGGGTTTAAGAGTTGTCATCTGTTCCTTAAAGCTCCACCTCCATCTTGTTATCCTTTGAACTGCGATGATATCAGCTTTCCTATAAGTCATGAAGAGTTATACCACAAGTCAACTAATGACGTATTATTGTTGTAATAAAAGTATCTCCTTGAAAAGTATGTTTAACACATCGTGTTTTCCATAAGATATGTGTAATGAGGACTCCTTTCTGTAATTCCTTCTCTACTGTTTTGCTTCGTCTTAATTTGTTGTCTTACCTACTCTTTTCTCAGATGATGCAAACAATCTTATACAGTGTTTAACGACAACCCCGACCTTGTGTATTTAACAAGTTTGCATTGTTCCACGTGCTTTTTTTTGGTTAGTTGTATCCACCCGAGTACCGAATCTCTCAAGCCATTCCGAAGTGAAGTTGTGCGAACGTTTTGTGGTGTGGTGTGAATAATTGCGGAACAGTAAAAAATATATATGTCCAACTACTTGTAATCAACAGTCCAAAAAAAAAAAACATACATTACCACCAGCTCTCGTCACCCGCTTCATCTTCCAACCACTACCAAACACCAACATCACCTTCACCTACCCGACCCGACCCGACCCACACCAAGTGCGCCCGTCCGGGTATGTCGTGTGGCCGCGTAGGAACGAACTGCTATGGCCGAAGATTTGGCTGATCAAATTGACGACTATATCTGTGTATTTGAAGGAGCCGGTGATCTAACGATGGATACGTTCGTAATGTTACTGTTCGCGCTGATCGTGGTAGTGATATCGCTCGTGTTTGCGACCAAACTGATCTACGACAAGTACGTGCTGCGCAAGGGCGCTACGGCCAGCGGGACCGCCGATGGTGGCACCGTCCCCATCCCGGCCGGTACGGCGACCGGTGGTGTGTCACCGGTTGCGGCAACGGGTGTGACCGCGGGAACGCGTGCCTCCGAACCGAAGGAGGTGCTCACCAAAAAGGTAGATCAAAACATCGACACTTCAGTGTACTTATTTATTGCTCAGTTCCACAATCCATCTACTTACTACTTACTTAAATACACCAAATTTGCTTCATGATCATGGTCTTGATCTGCTCCATCAATCAAAGATCTAACACATTTATAAAGATAGTCTGTGGTTTAGATTGTCTGGTGTCATTTACATGACATGAAAACTCAACAGGTGATGGAGCACATTAGTGTGATTTTTTTATTAGCTATTCTCTAATTAGCTAATTTCGTTTTAAATGTTACATATTGATCAATTTGTGGGAGTGTCAGATTATTTTAAATTAATTCCTAAAGTAATATCGTTCAATTTGTCTCCTGGACTCTTCTTCTCACTTAACGCTGCAACCTCAGAACAACTTAACCTACAATATTTGTATTTCTTATTTATTCACTCATAGTTATCACGAAACTCCTGTGGTAGCTATGAGTGCCAACAACATATACACAGAGACTCAACATCAGGATATGAACAAAGTCTCACTAATGTCTTTTTTTCTTATTGTAGGATGCCATTTTGTCCCAAGTTCGCAATGGCGGCAGTGGTGGCTTGGGCGGTGGAGCAAGAACTGGTGGTGGATTCGGTGGCGGTAGTATCGGTGCCGCAAGCGGTCCCACGATTGCCCGCAAACGCATTTCCCGCATGAGTCCAGGCCCCGAGCTGAGTCAGAAAAAGCGTCCGGTGATACCGCCATCAAACATTAATGGCACTGATCCGGTAAGTGTACCACATGAGATATTCGTCTGTACCTTCACAAACTAATGGCGATCCTCTTCCCTCCGATAGCAAATCACCCAGTGGGCTGTCCATCTGTTCCGCTGGTTGTACTCGGATCTGGTGGTAGTGAACAAGCTGCTACAGGACTGGGTGTCCACTGTCAACACGGCACTACTGACGCACGTCGAGCAGCACGAAATGATTGTCGAAATTGTGCGCGTACTGCCGGAAAGTTTGCCGCCGAATCTGTCGAGCATCTTGTGCGAACCGACCGATCAATCGAACGAAGTCGAACTACTGTTTGATGTCGATACTACGCCAGTGCTGCAGATTAAAGCCTTCAAGTCCAGTAACCAAAAAACGGAAGTGTCCCACTACAAGGCAACCGTCGCGCGCTTGAAGTCCCGTGTTAGCGTTATCGTCAACTATTTCGCACTCAAGGGAGAAATGAAACTCGAAGGCTATCCTGATGTAAGATTGCGAGCGCTAGGAGGTGTGTTTATCTCGGTATATATGTAAACATTCTGGGTTATTGTAGATAAAAATTCATCTAAACAGCATTGGACCACTGAAAACAGCAAACGCACAGGACGAAAAGAAACAGATCGATGTCATTACGGAGCTGCTGATCGGTTCGATCCGTGATGTAGTGTATCCGATTGACTTCTCCATCTACTCCACCTGTCCGAGAATAATGGGCGAAGAGTCCGAGGAGGTCACTTCTGATTATGGCTACGGGGTAAGAATGTTTGCGTGGTATGCTGCCACAAACAGTATTCCTGATAGTTTTATGTTTGATATTGCAGGGCTACAGTGATGGATATCGCGCTTATCAAGATGATGCTTACGGTACCGGATTATCAGCATCCCCAAGGAAATTACTAGTCAAAGTGTTGAAAGCAGAAGGACTGTTGAAGGTGCGTTGTAAACACGTATCAATCTGAGAGTAACAGAGTCAACTTAAATTTCTTTCGTTGGTTTGTAGTGCTCTCAACCTTACTGTGTGATCGAAATGGACGAACCTGCCCAGAAGCATCAATCTGCGACCAAGCAAGGCCAAAATCCGTTCTTTGACGAAACCTTCCTGTTGTAAGTAGATTCTGTCGCGTTTAACTAAACTGGCCAGATGTCAATGTTAGACTTAGAAAATGTTACTTAGTGCAAGCAAGTGCGGAGTAGTAATGTGGGGGTATCGATTTATTTTTCTTCTTTCCTCGGTTTTTTTTATGTACGAAACGATCGATGTTCCTTCCACTCTCCACCTTCCCGTAGTGATCTGTCGAACCATTCGACCGAACTTCTGTTCGAGGTGTACGATACTGTAGCCGTAGGTAATGATAATTCGACATCCATGAACGAACAGGAAAGAACCGCTGGGATTGAGACTAGCGGCGATCCTCAAGCGGTTCCTTCTCCGACGGTTAACACGCCGACATCGAGCATGCCTTCGACGCCGGTCGTCGATAGTACTAACAACACGTGTGAACCGAACGAACTGGGCAATGGCAGCGATGGTATGCTAGCCACCGTTGCCGAATGTCCAGAACCGGGTGCCGTATCGGAGGACGATACCGTCAATCCGCTAACCGCCAAAGCTACCGTTACTGACTCCTGTGGCGAACCTGCATGTTCTGATACTAACCAATCTAAATCCCGTAATGCATGTGAGTGTAACACGCTGAGTATAACAAACAAAACATACTGTAGCACATTGCTTGTACTACTAATGTGTATTGAGTAAAGTAGTAGTAGCTATAATAATTATAGGTGAATTATTCATGATTGAAGCACATTGCATTGAAGCCTGAATGTATGCAATGTATGTACAAAATAGTCAATTCTGACTATTTGCGATGAATTTTAAAGTATTCGAATAGTGTTTTTATCTAACCATATTTTTTGTTTCTCTAGAGTATTTACTATAATCCCGGAAATATTTTGCCGCTTTGTATTAAACAACTAGAACAATGCAAGTAATTTTTGCATGCTATGAAATAAGATTTTAAAGCAATTAAATAAACAGAATGATGCCTTACGACACATTAATTAAAAAAAACAGTTCTGCATTGTTGCTCATATTCTACTTTTTTATATACTCCTGCAACAATACAGCTGGTGGCCAAAAGTTCCTTGGATTGGGTTTGGTAGGGATCGACGAATTGGCCAACGGTCCAGCCACAACACAGATACTCGAGCTGCAGCCCCGTCCATACGAAACGGAAACCATTACCGGTTCCTTAACGGTTGAGGTATGTGTTTGATTAAGGACTTATTTTCGACCGATTGCTGGAATTGTGGAACACCGTGAAATTGCTTTGTTTTTATTTTTCCAGTTTGTGTTCATCGATTCGCCACCGGTACCTGCAGCACGGCGACAGTACACTCAGCAATCTTTCCACGCGAATGGAATGTCCAACTTTGCCCGAGGTAAGATATACTGTGGCAAACTTTATTTTGTTTTTTTTTGTTTTCTTCGGACCAACACTCTCATCATAAATCCCTAGCATCAGTATATTTGAAGTTTTCTTATTTCTTATCCAAAGCACACTGATCGTATCTCATTCTCTCTTCCGTGACTCTTCATTGCGACCCATTTGTTACCTTTTTGTTTCGTATTATATAAATCGTTCTTGCACCTTGTGTGTCTTATTTGGTTGATTTGATTAGTTAGTTACTTTTGTTACGTTGAGTTTAGTTTTGCAATTTAGTTTGTTGATGAAATCGATTTTGTTTATTTACCGTTGCGCCATGTTATGATGTTTGCTATTGGTTTTGTTTTCATTATTTTATTAGATAATAGTTTTATTAGGTTTTTCTTTTTCTCTTTTTGTTTTGTTACAAACTAAATTCACTGCTGGTGCACTTGTTTGTATTTTTTGGTTTTTTCGTTTTATTCCTTCATTTAGTGCAGGATAAATGTAGGTTTAGTGTCAGAAAGCAGAGGGTCACGAACACATTGCAGCATATGCACGAATCATTTCATTTTCATCAACTCCTGCCACATTTCCTGTAATATTGATTATTGGAATTCCGTATCGTTCCTCCCGACGCATATCGCATTTTCACAGATGTAACTCTACTGTAACATTTAAAAAAATCAAAACAATCGTAGAGCTATTAACCTTTACTTCCGGGCAGAACTATGTCTAACCTCATCGAAAAACAAACGAAGTAAACAAAGTATATTTTCTCACATAATCCCTGATCTGTCTGTTATCTATTTTTCTTTTTTTCTGTCTATTTGTTTCAGAATACTAAATCAAACACAATACCAAACACAAGACTAAAACTTTCGAAATTTTATTCAAACACGACACACACGCACACACACTTTATAAATGCGCTTCCGTCTTATTCGTGTAGCAATCTTCGAAGTCGCTGTTCAACCAATATACTAATGCTGCTCTCTTCTGTTTCTGTCTCTAAGGTGTAATTTCGTTGGTAGCAAATATGTTCGCTTTGTTGTTTATTATTTTAAATGCCACCTTCAGTTGAACTATTTATGTTAGGGTTTGTATAGACGATATGCTTTTCTGTGGGTTTCTTTTGTTTCAATTGTTACTAAATGCCATCGAGAGCTTTGATCGAACCGTGGACAGTGCTGAACAGAATTTTCGCTAATAAATTTTGTTGGGTAACCATTTGCTATTTGTTATGCGGTACTGATAACAAAATATTCAATTTGCAACGGGCACGATGTTTAAAAATCGCTTTGAGTTCTCGCATTTCTAATTGAAAAACACACAATAAGCTCAGAGTAGCCCTATCGTCTGTGCAAAGTTATATCTGTTATATTTTTAATTCGTGAATTCGCGGCATTGTTATGTATGAAAAATAAACCTCTTTCGTTATTGGTGTAATCAGAAAATTTCGAAGTGTAGAAATTTATTTATTGGAAAAAAGGGAATGTACGTGAGTTTTCCGAATGTCTTTACATACTTACTGTGAGGTTCAGTATGCATGACAATCCACAGTCGATGGTACTAAATGTCACTAGTGTTGCTACTAAGTGTCAGTAGCAATGGGCAGATTTTCAGCTCAGTTCACAGCACAGCCGCACCTTTCTACTCACATCAGCTTTACGCCAGACCAACCGGTGACAGACAGTTATAGTAACCATACGAAAACTGATCGATGAGTACACTCACGCAAGCTCGCAATGCATACACGGATCACTTAAAGACCACTGCAAAGCAGCAGTAAATTTTGTAGGAATTAATCGGAAAAAATTAGCTTGTATAAAAACATTTCAAAATTTTTGAGCGGAAAAACGTAACCATTCATTTATTTGCACTGTGAGAGAAAGAGAGATCTATGTGAGTAAAGATATTTTTGCCTGCTCAGCTCCGACAAGCATTAATCCACAACTAATCGGTATATGGTTTGCGATATTAATGAGCGTTTTAAGACTAATGATGTCATCATGTTTGGAACTCATAAAAGTAGTTTTCAGAACGAAAGAAAACACCAGCACCAGTTTGCCAGTTCATGCTGGTATCGATAATTTGTGATGAAGCGTATATTTTCCATCCATCTTGCATGTGCTTCTCCATCCAGCTTATAAACTCTTCAAAACGGGTTAATACAGTAGTAAAAAATGAGGGTCCGATATTGTTTTTCCCTCCTCCCAATTCCCTGAGTGTAGTGAAAATCCTCTCCTACAAGAGTGTTACCGTACAGCCTATAAATCCTCGGATCTGGCCGTTTCCAAACTGCTTGAAAAACTTATTGAATTGTTACAGTGTGTCGTTCAGATTGTTTTATTTAATTTTTTTTAATTCGTGTTTGGTTCTTCCACATAACTGGATTTATTGCATTGATTTCTCATTATTGTTCTTTTTTCTCAGATGCCATCACGAGCACGCCCGGCCCGGGAAGCCCGAATGCGGTAAATGGTGGTACGGGCACTACCGGATCACCGATGTCTCCGTCCTCACCGTCCAAGCTACTGTCAAACAAAGCACAGGCGATGGCAGAACGCAACCAAAGGTTCCAAGCGGCAGAGGCTAATCGAATGGTAAACAATTTTTGCAATTGATTGATCAAGTTGGAATCGTTTATGGATTATTTTCAAGTTGAAATGGAGCATATTAAGGTAGATTTGGAATTTCTCCCTCCTTCATGAACATTTGGTAAGGTTAAATCGATCCCTGCACAATGCTCTTACAGCTGGCACTTACAAAGCTGCGAAGAAATCACTCAGAAAATGGAACGTATTACAGATTTATCTCAACATATTTCAGATCAACTTGAAAAGAACCCAGAACTGATCAGAAGATATTCGCGATAAATTCACAAATATTTGAAAATAATTTACAATACAATACCCATAATACTCATATAATGTAATTATAATATTCATCAAATTCGAATATTCAAAGTTATCATGGCAGTCAATGGTAGCGAATATACTCGTCGATACACAGCCTAAAAGACATACTAGTACTCTCCCCCATCAATAGATGGCGCTGTGCTGTTCAACACAATGATTATTTTTTAAATTTTAGAACAACTCGTTCCTGAAACCATCCGCTGCTGGACACATGAACAGCTTCAACGGTGGCAAATCGGAATCGACGCCCGCCTCGCCGGCGCTCTCCTCGGCCTCAGCCACCTCCCAGTCCATGACGGCCAACCTAAGCAACAGTGCGCCGGTGAGCGTCAACTCAGTGCCGCCAGTTAAAAAACCGCGCAACATCTTTGGCACGTTGCGCAGCAAGCTGACACCGTCCAAGAAGTCCAAATCGTTGGATGTGCCCCAGTACAGTCCAACCGCAACCGGAGGTAACGTGCGCAGCGCATCGTCAACGCTCAGTCGAGGATCGTCGCTCGATCAAAGTTGGTTGCGACATTTCATGCGTGCGCTTCGGTGCGATGGTTTCTGAACTAATGATGATGATTCGTGTCCCTGTTCTTCCCTCCCCAGGATCGAACATTTTCCGCAACCTATCGCGCAAGTCATCCATCTCGGAATCGTCCGCCATATCGGGATTGTCCACCGGCAGTGGGCGAACGTACGTGCACGAAGAGTCAACGCTACTGCTCGAAACGACGGAAAACAATGTGGTTCGCCATTATCTGGTCCCGCTCGAGGTGGCCAACAAGCAGAAGAACTGGAAGCGCAAAGGGACCAAGCTACACATCTACAACGATCACACGTTCGTTGCAAAACACATCCCTGGGTTAGTTTGCGCAATATATGCTGTCGAATGTGTGAATGATTGATTTTTAACGTTTACTCCATTATGGTTATGTTTTAGTGGACTTCTGTGCTTTGTTTGCAATCGCAGCATACCAAGGCGCCCGGGAAAGCAGGGCTACGAATGCCGGGACTGTGCGATCCAGTGCCACAAGCCGTGCCACGTGCGGGCTCCCCAAGCCTGTCCGAATCCGAAAATACTGTCCATGCAGCTGTAAGTACCAACGGGTACCGTCCGAGCGAGCACATCTCCGCTTTGGTGACGGGAGCTTCCCTCTAATGTGTCCAAAAACCATTACTACGCGAAAAGCTGAGCTCCTTTTGTTGAAACATAAATTATCGTTTGTTTCCTTACCCCAATTTATTCCGAAGGTCTTCACTACCCGTACTTAGAGATTAGAGCGGTACCAACACCGATGCCAACTCCCGTGCTTGCCTGTACCATCTGTTTTTCTTTGGTCTGCATCATTTTCCCACATGTCCATAGTGCAGTAGTTTGGCTTTCATTTTGGACACCTCCTTCAGGATTGGTTTTTTGGAAGTAAAGGAAACATTTTGAACTTTGCTTCACTTTGGATAATGTTAAACGCCAAATTTTGCTGCTTGCCCAAAACAAACAATATTCTTTCCCATCCGTATCGCAACTTCAACATATCTGCGAACCGTTTCGTAAGTGTCCTTGAATGAAGCGTTCACTTAAGCTTTCCGTTCCATGTTTTCAACGCTTACGGTGTGAATGTACATGTTGCAGGCTTTAGCTCGTTTTGTATTAAATGTGTTAACCAATTGGCTGGCGATTTTAATTTGGCTAAGCAAATCATATTCCGTGACTAATTGAAGTGCTAACAAAATTACATCTTGCGAAACTACAGCTGTATTTAATTACTTGTGTTTCACAAGTATTTCTGTTCATTTTACATCATTTTGGTTTTTGTTTGATAATTCTTTTATGTAGCTGTTATTCTATACTCAGTCTTATATTGTATTTTTGTTATATTAAAATTTATTGTTTTTTAATTCTTTTTTTCCTATTTACCTATTTCATTCTTGTTATCTTTCTTTTTCAATTAATTTTACTCATCCCCAATTATTTTTTTATGTTTTATTGTTGAATTCTTTTTCCCTGCGAGTGTAATACTAAAAAAATGCTACAACCACATCAGACGCTTTCCACTGTTTACTAATGCACAGTCTTCTCCATTCCAGTTTACGGTGGCCCTGGACGCAGTAAGGACACTTCCCCAAACCACACGGTGAACAGATACAACTCTGCCAAAGCAGCATTTACACACAGAGAAACTCATACCCTATCATCGATACAGGCGACTGATAAAGAACGAAATGCAGATGCAGAAGTAAACAGGAACAGCAGTAACACACAAACATTAGATGAACACGAGAAAAAAAAATTGGGACAAACATTAGAAAAATGCATCAACGCGTGCATAAAAAACCAGCCATACGAAATTTGCTTCGCATCCTCGATTTCAGCTTTCTTGGCTTATTTTGCTGAACTATTTAAAAAAGTGGATAACAAAAATAGTGTAAAAAAATGAAAAAGTTGTAACTTTAAAATTTAACAAAAAAAAACAAAATGCACACATTTCTCGAACGCTATAGTGCCTAACTATACGTAAAACAATATGATAACGATCTTTCGAAGAATCAAAACAAGCAAACGAAATGTAGTGTTTATTTTTTTAATTACGCTTCTGTTTGCATTCTATATGCGCGGATAGCTCACTTATTTAAAAAACTTCCAGCTCTCTCTATTTCTCCTTCACAAAAAAACACTACCTATACGCGCGTATTCCTCGCGCATGTTTCTCAGATTAACAAGTAAAGAATTTCATCACACTAAACACAAAATCGTTAAGGTTGTACAATAGCGGGGACGAATAGTGAGGGTATATCGTGTTAGTAGTAGCTTGGGAAAGGATATCGAATCAGTGCCTAAAGCGGGTTATGAATCTGAGCGTGATTAGTCATTACTACATAAGAACAGAACAAAACCCAATCAGGAGAAACAATTGATTTACTAGCGCCAAAATATGTATGATTTCCTACCTGTGTACGACACATTGACTGTAGGATTTTGCGAGAAACAAATGCGTCTTTGAAACCCGTTCGATACAAAGCGTGTTTGCCAGCAATCGTTAATACCTCTCTCTCGAATTCGTAAAGTGGTGACCAAAACGTGACAACAATCAACTAAATCAAAATACACACACTCACACTCCTTCTCCACTAGAAAACGACAGTTGTTAGTCAAATCGGTAGAACAGTCAGTCAGTCTGGATTAATCGCAACGGATGGACACCGTAGAAAGTGAAGTTTTAGCTTGCACCACTGTTGTTGTTTCTGTTGATGTGGCGTTTTATGTAACTGGATCATGAATTTTGCTTTTAATATTATTGTTCTTACCCTTACTGTTATAGTACGAGTCTATTTTTTGTAAACTTCTGTTGACACACAACGGTTAATTTAAAACACTGTTCAGTTAAGGGTGAAAGTGAATGAATAAACGTTAATATATTGTTACAAACGTGTACGATGTGGATTTATGACCTATTTTTTTTATCTGTATGACGTTATCTGTCTTACGGTGGGTGTCATGGATGAATTCATTTTCTTTCTTTTTAGCTTTTATGCTATACATTTATAGATTTTTTTTGTTTCGTTAGAACGGCCTGGCCGTATCGACTTATTTTACCATGTAGCCGGATAGTCAGTCCTTGCTACGGGGGATTGGTCCGGATGGGATTTGGTCCGGTCCGTTCGTGTGAAGACCGGCTCCGCTACATCATGCCACCGGGTCGCTCCAAATTTATAAATATAAATACTATCTATAAATTACTTAATTGCTTATCTTAAATTAATCTTAAATTACTTAAATTAATTATTCTACTATAAATTTATAATAGAATTTTCATAGACAACCATAACCTGTCACGGGAATCTGACGATGGGGAAGCCACGGGGCACATCGAGCCTCGGAATCATTTGCCGGATAACAAACTGCAGTAGAGATGTCAGGTATAGATCACTTTCTAGATACTGATGTTCGTTTTGTGAATTTGAACGGTCTTCACAATTGACTCTTTGTCTTTGTCCACCTTGCCTCGTGAAAGTTGAAGTCATCAGGTATCAGTCACGTGGTGAGTAAATTTACTCGGTTGATCATGTAACGCAGTCTCATGAGTGGCTCTAGGCTGGGAGTTTCTCTCAGGGAACATTGCGTACAGTGATTAATTATAAATAGCTGACGACCTCCCATTATCTGTTAACACTGTAACTTCTAAGTGTTTTATGCATTTAGTTATTGATGGTCACTTTGTAAACAACTTTGAAGAACTCGAGAATGTTTTATTAATTTTAGGACTTCAGGCTATCAAGATCAGAGTTACTGCTATCGACCAGTCCCCACAAGCCTATATGCGGCCTATATTGATAGATTATGTAATATACGAAGCCGGTCAGTCGCACCCTTCTTTGGCTGGAACCTATTGAGATCATATATCAGCACCATGGGGAGTTAAGCTTAGGGTTGGGAAGAATATCAACCGATTGAGGTCCATCGGAGGACCAACATGATCACCGGGGTTTGAAAATGTTAAATGCAACGCACAATAAGGAGATAAATGAACGGTGAATAGAGAAATCAAACACAGATACAGATAATGCCAAAGGGAGTTCCCTTCTTGTAGCAGCCCAAACACACTAAAACAGTAGATGCTCGTACTAAAATAATATCATTTCTCAACAATAATAGTATAGCGATAGCGTTGACTGTAATTTCCTCGGTTGTTCATTTATTTATAGATATTAATCCCCGAAATAGTGCATCTAAAAAGGTACACATCATTACGATGGAAAGGGTGTAAACAACGCTCTCGTATCTTCCAGTTGCTTTCCCCGTGGAAAACGAAACATTCCCACACCTCACTGCAACTAACCCTGACCGCTAAATTCGAAGGTTTGTGTTTAACATTTGGTCAACTGTATACTACTGCAGGTGGAACGGAAACGGATGCAAAATGGATCGCCGTTCCGCAAGCACTTTCTGATTGCATGTAACACACGCACACAAATAACATCCCTGTTCTTCTATGCATACAAACTTCTTTTGCACCTATTCTTCATCTTCTACATGGTAAAAGGCTTCATTCGCATGCTTTATATGGCCCAGTGTCTTAAGCGAGTGTCTCACGTATCGTCGAGACTCGGACAAACCGCACATTCTTGTTTCTTCCCCTTGCCGGTTAGTACTGCTCATTACGGTAGGCATGGAAAAAGCGAACGACAATCTCTGGCAGGTTCGGTGCCCGGCAGATATATTTATGTCCGTAGTGGCTGCTCTTCTCGAACCGATGGAACTCGATCGGACCCCACGATTTGCCCCGCGTATCTAGCGCTCTGCGGTAAAGCTACCGAAAACGAAACATGGAAACGGAAACATCACCTTTAGCATGTTGTTTTGCGCCTTCCAACTCACCGATACGTACCTTATAACCTAACTCGAATGGGACGACAAGATCATCTTCCGCGTGCAGTATCAGCACCGGCTGACGGAACTCGGCTATATGCTGGTCGGACTCGAAGCGCAGCTTATTATTGTACATAGGTCTTGAGATCAAGAAGTCAAACCAAGGTAGATGACGGTACAGCTAGAACACAAGGCAAACAACATTATCTCTGCAAGCAACTCCACATCATGCCACCGGTCATATACCTTCGAAAATGGATGGGCACATATCTCCTCCTTAATGTTATTGAAAGGACTTTCCAGCACAAGTGCTCGTGGACCGGGAAGGCTCATCTCGGTTAACAGCGACAGCAGATGGGTGGAAACGCCCGTACCAAGCGAATGGCCCCACAGATAGACCGGGTTCTTGGTAATGCTAGTAATGTATTGATAGACGGCGAGCGCATCGTACACGACGCCACGTTCCGTTGGTGATACATCGGCCGAATCACCGTACCCGCGGTAATCCATCGCTATCACATGATAGTTAAGGGCACGCAGCGTCTGGTACAGCTCGACCCGATGCGGCGCACCGCGGGACGCCGTATTGCCGTGCAGGTACAGTACAACATCATTCGTCGTTGCCCGTAGAGCCTCTTCGAATAGTTCCCGTTGGTGTGCTTCATCCGTTAGCTTAAAATGGTCTGCTCCGAGCACTTTTTCCAACCGGCTATAGCGATCCGATGCATCGCCAACGGAGTCCGTCGCGTCGTGCGATATGCTTCCTCCATTGCTAGTGCTGCCATCTATCGTTGGGAGCGTTATGTTCGATAACTTTCGCTGGAAAGAATAGACAAAGCGGTACGGTTAGAACATTGCAATAATCATATTGTTTTAAATTATTGTTTTAAAATACGACAACCAAATATATACAGTTCCATTTAAAACTTCAGGATAGGCATAATATTAAAATATTTTTTCAAAATCTATGAAAATGGTAAAAATTGGGGATGTAGTGGAGTTAATATTATTTATTATTTAAATATATCGATTAATAACTCTGATCTCTCGACCGAGTATGATCATTTTCACCACTATAGAATCAGCATTCTATAGGATTGAAACTAATGAAGTGAATACCTCCTAAGAAAATGAGATGAGATTAAATGAGATGATATGAGATAAGATGAGATTAAGATTAATAATGAAGTTAAAAAATTAATTTGTCTTTTAAAGTTCGATTCGCCGTTCGATCTCGTTTATAGATCCATTTGCAGATTTATGAAGAAATAGACATTACAATATCCTATTCAAATTACAAGATTTGAAATGTAAAGATCAGATCCAAGTCATGCTAAGATCACTATTTTTATGAATGGTTCAAGTGTTTCAGTAAGGTAACAGAGATAAAAAAGAATCTACAATGTATATAAATGACGTTTGACCATTTTAAAACCTCCAACCATTGAAGAAATTATATGTCTGGTAGATAGTGTAGGGAAGAAATAGTTTGCGGTCTACATTTTCTAAAATTCTTTTTAACGTATTATAGTAATTAACGATTAATTGAAAATCGGAATGGTTTTCGGAATGGAGCATACTTTCGAAAAATTTTATACAAAAAAGAGCCTTTAGTGTAATGCCCACTGAGTTTTAGCGCATTATTCATCAAGAGAGACCAGTATTTGCGGCAGGACAAACAAAGTTACTAAAAGAAAAACAGTAATTCTTCTTTGTACAATTACGGAAAAAATAGGTAGATAAAAAAAACACCACACAAGAAAAAAGTTCCAAAATCCGAGGGAAACTTGTTTTCCGTTGCTTATCATTCAATTTCCTTCGTCTACGTCAATCAGTGTCATGTGTAAAACCGGACATGCGGTGAAATTGGGTTATACAATATTCATTCCCAACACCTGTACGGCGAAACACGTCAAACAAACAATCGTACAAAGCAAAACCTTAACCGAGTTGTATTAATAATTTCATTTCTCTTATCGACTTTCCTGGCAGCTGTTTGGGTGCAGTATGTTTCCCTTGAGAAAGCAGCAGTACGACGGTGCTCGAACGTTTTGAAAGGAAAATAGAAAAAATAAAAACACCCTTAACCTTGTACGTTGGATAGTTTTCTTCCCATTCCAACGGCCTGTCTAATTGCATAATGGATCAAAATGATCATAACCATACCCCTTGGTCCCTTGGTAAGGTCAGGCCTGATCCCGCGGCTTTTGGATTAAACATCGTTCGTGCCTCAACAATGGCGTCGTGTGACCATCGGCGAGCGTGCGCCTCGGTTTACCGCTTTGTGACAAAAATTCGTAAAAATAGCACCACACCGACACACGATGGTGGTTTCCCCCACGAGGCCAGCGTGCATGCACGAATTTGCACGAAATGGCACCGAGTTCCGAACAGAGCCACTGCAAGCCGCAGTAGACGTAGCCCGCAGAGGGGCCACAAGGTGGGCACCCGTCTTCTTCTGTCTTACCTCATCAACGTGCAGTTCCTTCGCGTAACGGCGCACCAAATCGTTCGGTAGCACGTGCCACACGGCAATGTTCACATCGATCTCCTCCTCCTGATCGCGGTGATTGATGTAGAAGTTTCTCGTCGCGTACAGGCCACTCTTTTCCGGCCGCTTTAGGTCCAGGTTCGGCGGATAGGTTACTGTGCGTAGCGAGAGTGTAATAGAATTTCATTAGAGTCAATTCAGGTTCGACACACTACAACCCTGGGGGCCAATTTACTTACTGAACGTGAGGAACAGGATGTGCTTTTGAACGGTGACCGAGAACCTAAAGATGATCGGTAGTATGACGAACACGATGGCAAACAGTACCAGCGCTACCGTACACGTCAGCTTACCGATTCTGGAAGTAAGAGAACGGAACCCGATTAGATGCGATTATGGTCTCTGCAGTTCGACATTCGCTCACGCATTTACGCGTGCGAAACGATGTTTCTTCAAACATACGACACACAAAAGTGCATTACTTGCAACACAGGGGCATCGTTTTACGCTGCATTCGGATGGGCAATGCGTTAGCATGTGATTAGTACGATTAGTGTGCTCGAATGAAACTACTTCTTCGCGAAGGTGGGCTAAAACTGAACCGGGGCTGGTTCGGTGGAGCTGTATGCTTGTGTGTGTGTTTGTCTGAGTGCGAATACATTGCGCATTTGTACGTGAAGTCGTGCCTGTCTGCACTTGACACTGAACGTAAGCAAACGGCAGAATACCTAGCGCGTATCGCGTAATCTCTGACAAATCTGCACATCTTGGTAATCTTACACAAACACCGGAATACTACATTGCACACTGCTGGAGCTGATGTTAGTACAAGAATGTATTTGCTTCGAGATATAGCATAAGGGAAGCTGGGGCTCGCTGTAAATAGCTGCAAATAGTTAACGATCAAGAATGTTGCTCGGTTCAATAGATGCACGTGTGTACCAGTGAGTAACGTCGAGCAAGAATTCCTTGGAAGAAAGCAACAACACATGCAGGAGCTTAGATAATACGCAGCGCAATCGAACCGAGATAAGTGAGAATTATTGCGGCAGCCTTATCTGCGTTCGTAACACGAAACGATCTTTAAACACTCCATATTATTACTTCCGTGCGAAGTTGTTCTTAAGTGCAGCGGTAAGAATCGTACTGCTTATGAGTTATTTAAGTAAATAATAGAGTTTTATTGTGTGCATGCATTGATCGTATGATTAGTAGCTTCTTGGGTGTGATTAAAAAACATTTCTTCAGTTCTGATAAGTTCAAACTGAGTGTAGGAGTTGTTGGAGTCTTACAAATAACACGATGACACACTCATGGCAATTGTTATTTTGTAAGTATGTAAAGCACTGTTTTAAAGCATACAACTTTAACAAAATTGGCTGCGAAAGCTGTAGAAACTTAAGATTGTTTCTATAAGCATAATTTAAAAGAAAACTTGCTTAATTTGTGTTTTAAAAACTTAAAGAATAAAAGTGCGAAACCGAAAGAATTAACAAAAGCCTTGTTTGCATTTTACAGGATTGAAAGCATGGACAGAAAACATACAATAAAGAATAAATTGTAACTTTCGAATCTTTCAAGACGAGTTTCAATGCAACATTTAACAAGTATGTTCATATAAAAAGACAGAACACAGTGTTAAAATAAAACAGGTTAATCGAACTAACCAAAACAACACGATAACAAAAGAAAAAAGGTGGTTTAGAAGTTTTAAAAGAATCTGATCTGAATTCATGAATATTTGTATGAATTAAATGACTCATACTCTCTGTTCAGAAGTTCATAAAATATTTACCCTCCTTAGTTTCAAGGATCCTAAAAACTTATAAATATTTTTAGTGTTCGTAAATTCTCAAAGATTCGACGACGATTTTACGCAATTTTTCATTATTAGTATCTAAAATAAAAACATTCTGTTCGAAGTACATCCTACAGATGCTGCAGCGGATCTATGGACCTCAGTTGTTCACATTATGAAGTTAAAACATGAAGTTTAACAAACGAACATTATTTAAAAAGGTATAAAAATTGTGATTTAAACATGGAACAACTTCAAAGAAAAGTGCCCACAAATGAGCGACAGCAAAAGGGATCTGTAAATCTGTTTACTGCAACCAGCTAGGAGTGTTTTACATTTTAACCCCCCCACCCATTTCAATAGCAAATGCGTCAAGAATGCTGCCAGCATGATAACCAGAAAATACAAAGTTCATCTATCGATTACGTAAAGGCAACAATTGTTTATAAATCATCTTTCAGATTTCGTTACGGCATTTGCAAAAGCAGCGCGCAGAACCAAAAACAACCAAACCAGATACAGATAACAAGAGCAGCGGGATCGAAACCGCGTAGCATATGCTAAATGGTCCCTAATTTAGCACACGATGGCGCTATAAAAGCATGTGTTATTTTCTTTTATAAAGACACACATCCAGCCAGCAAAAGGAAAGCAAAAAGCTAGCAACAAACTAAACGAAAGCGAACAATGGATTCCCGTTGATCATTCGACCAGCTCATTCAAGAACGGCAGCTATCCATTTGCGAGCACCATTTGAATGTGTCCAGAACCATCTCTAGCCAACCGTTCTACGCCCTTGACCGTTTGCTAGTCGCTTTAATTCTATTAACATCCTTCCAGAACTGGGGTGGAGGTTGCAATGTTTATGCCCACCACAAGCAACGATCGCCAGACGATGGCAGTGTACCCGACTTACATAACATTGAATGGCAAATCTGCAGTGCAAAGAAGAAAATAAATCACAACACGATCGACACAACACAAAGGAATTGGCGATCGCCCGAAGGACGAGGATGTACCCACGAGTATGCAGCATATCCGTATCGGATGATTTTACTTACAAATCGGTCAACCACAGCCCGATCGCTATCCCGGGCAGGACGGTCGTCTTGAAGAGATCGGTAATGAGCCGATCGAGATCGAACATTGCCATGGTTTTGTTGCGTTTTGCTTTGGTGATTGTTATTGCTGCCCAAACTTTCCGCAAGCCTGTCAAAAGGGGGATCACACACGCACACACACAAGCCTCCTTTGTCTCGCCAAGGATTTGGTGGGAAATTTGGTGGGGATTAAAGGAAAGCAGCGCCAATCTTCACACAGCAAACACTGTTCGGGAGGATCACTGCAAATCAAAACGAGCGAACTAGATGATGCGTATGATCTGGTAGCAGCTGATCATATGTACACGGCACAGTAGGCAGAAATATGAATCACGCACAACACTGACTGCAGCTCAAGGCAGGAAGGAAATGGTTCTTCCCATGCAGTGCCAAGCAAGCCGCCCTTTGTTTGAACAAAGGGAACAGCACAAACCGGCGGCCGCTCGAGGATTCACTTTCTCGCCGTTGGAACGATTAGATTGATTTGTTTATAGAATCGTGGTCGGATTTTATACACCGCCACGTCGGTTCTCGGATCGCACGCGCGGTTCAATGCCGAAACTACCGAACTGCCAAATGCATATTAACACACGGGCTTTTTTATTGTGTTGTGTTAATTTGACACCGCGAATTTTTTCACGATCTGCCTGTTGGAATTTCGCTGATGTTTAACATAGGGAGTTTTTTTATGCTGGGCAGTTCACACAAACCCTCTTTCACACACGCACACAAGCAGCAGCAAGTAACTAACACACATTCCCAGCGCACCCGTTCGACGTCGTCATGGAGACGCCCTTTTTACTGCCAACGTTCCCTGTATACACAACACGCAATAAGTTTTGTTTGTCCTGTGTTTTTTGTCGTTTTTAGCTTCCTTTCGCACACTACCAACTATGGCCGATCAGATCGGGTGGAAAAAGGGCAAACATCTGATACCGACTCTGGAGCCACGCACTGCTATTCGTAATCACCTTTTGAGAGCGCGCCGCTTGACGGTTGGACACCAGTACATGCCTGCGTACGGTATGGCCGCTGAATACGCACAATTCCCGCGATGCTGACGATGAGCTCGACCGACCGGAGCCGCGATTAACAATCGCACTGTTGTTTTCCGCGCCCCACACACAACACACACACTAGATATGCGATACGGAATCGCGCTACTGCGTTGCGAATGGCAATTTGCACCCACACTTGCAGCAAACCACACTATCGTGGCCAACCGGGTTCCAGCTGCATCAACATCCGGCGGCCCTGTGTATCAACAACATTCACTGATACACTCACTCACGGTGACGCACAAGTTGATGGCGTAATTAGGCAACTGCCAAACCGTACAAAATTACTACTATACGCCGGTGAACCATAAAACTGGTTACTTTTGCTTCTTGCAAATGGCCACAAGCTTGAAAAACACTGCACACGAAAATTATGCGCAGCAAAGCGACGCGATTCACGCAGTATGAAATGCGTTACAAAACTGACCGGTAGCGTATTCCGTTCGCTAGCTCGGGGTTTCCTTCCAATGAATGCTGGGACATCAGTTGCACGGCTTCGTGTGGTACATTAATAGTCGGTAAAGGTCGCGGTAAAATATACACCGGCTCGCAAAATCTTCCCAGTGCGCGAACAAATTTGACAAGCAGTTAAGATGCGCGCGTTGCGTACCACGATTTGCGTTGTCTTTTTTTCCCCGCGTTTTCCGTGAGCTCTACGGCGGCAGAGCGAAAGTGCAGCACGTAGCCGATTTATATGTTCAGGTTTGCTTGCGTATTAATTAAGACCGGGTACGAAGTGGAAAACGTATCAACAATTGGGTATCGCTGGGAAGGCGGCTTAAACATTAAAGATCAACTTTCTTGTTGCGACTTGTCCTCCGATGTTACGATCCGAAATGCGACGCAAAGACTTTCATTTCGCTAACATAACTGTCGGAAAACGACCAAAGTCTAAAATATTTAGGACAATCTTCAGGGCGACCATTTTTGCTTGGTGTGTTAGATTGGCACATGTGTATTACGACGTATGTTTAGCCGTGTTTGGCACACGGAATTTTTTTTGCGGCGTGACGTTCGTTGGATCGTCACAAAAACACAGCAAACGTAAGCAAGGAAGAAACAGGAACAGAGTTTACGGTCCGATGCTAGCGGTAGAAGCGGGCAGACGGTTGTCTGTGGACAGGCCAGCTGGTGATGTAATTGCACTTGTAAGCTGTAATTAAAATAGGTTACGGAAACGATTAGAAGTACATTCGCTGAAATGATACATTTTTAATGACAAACATAATTGCCCTTTTAGTGACCACGGGGCGGGGCGTGATTTTTGTTGGCGAACCAATGCCAAAAGCATATAGCACGAAAATAGACGAAACAGATTATTAAACATAAGGTAAAGTACATGCACCTTAAGCAGCTTCCCAAACTTCCCTACAGCTCGGTTCATCGGTCGGGTTTTGCTACTCAACGAGTAGTACGATAAATTTCATTGCTAAGAAAAATGAGTATCGATTAATGAACTACTCTTATCAAACGGCCTAATGTTCCGCGAATAATCTGTAATTACTTGCATGATGCAGATAAAAAAATTCTTGGGGGAGCAATTAATCCATTGCAAACACTGCCCTGGCTATTCCTGGAGGGCTCAATTACGACACCGCACTAACGTTTATGCCACTCATCACTAACAATATATCACATTACATTTAGTTATCCAATAGTTTTACTTACTTTCTATAATTATATCTCCATTTTCAGTCATTTGTGGCCTTTTTGATTAAATTTCGACAACAAAATAAAACATCTTGCAAAAGGTGCTCTTTTCAGCCAGACTAACAAAGCTTCCGCATGTAAACAAACACTGCCGTCAAAATCAGCTGACAACAGGAAAGCTTATGGCATTGCTTAGAAAAAGCTTTCCCTGTCAGCACCGTCAGCAGCAGCTCTGTGTTTTAGATGGGTTTGGATTCATATGCGATTTATACTTAATTTTCTTTTAAATATGAATACGGCTATTGATATGTGTTTCAACGGTACATGATTTATTCCTAAGTTGTTTTTTTTCACAATAATACACAAAGGCCGTGATGATGGGAAGGTTGGGTGCAATCTACACTACACCCAAGCAAGATGTTAACAGCCCATCGTCAATGCACGGGTCAAACCCACGGCTGTGCGTATTCTTCGAACCGCGTCGCAATTTACTTGTTCGATTCCCATTTAACCTTCTCCTCACGTTCGTGGACCACCTCCTGCAGGTACGGTTCAAGGTATTTGGTATCTTCCTCGTACTTCGTCCACTGTTCCTTCGGGAGAATGGTTTTCGTCATCGAAAGGTGCAGGGCGCGCGTAATGCGGAAATTGCGCTCATCCTTCAGCTTCTCAGGCAGGCGGCGGATCGCTTCCTTTACGTCGTCGTTCTCGTACAGACAATCATCACGGTGGAGCCCTACGATGTACAGTAAGAAAGAATACAATAAACAATGGTAACAGAACGGGTCCAGCACGCTCCGATCCTTTCTCGCTATAACAACAAAACAAAACTCACCGTACTGGTTGAAACCGGCCATGTTATAGGCCCATTTTCCGAGGGCAGCTGCAAAAGAACGATAAAACGCACAGCAATTAGTAAACAAACCATTCAACAGTCCTTTTCTCGCTTCAACATAGGCATTCAATTTTCTATAACATTATGTAATTTACAGAGCCGAATGCACCAGTCTGTGCCGCCAAAACAAAACCTTTGGGCGGTAAAAATCCATTGCAGAATCAACATTGAACGTTTGAAACCCCTCCAGAACACTCACAGTAGATGGCGGGTCCTTTGCGAGCAACGTACGACATTTTGATCGTCGAAAAAAGTTAGTAAAACCTTCTCCGATGTGCTGGGAGCAAACTTGCGACTTTTTGCAAAAATGAGAACGAAATCGTGCCTGACGTTTTCGGACGAACGTCTAGTGCAGCTGTCAGTTGCACGATGTCAAAATGACGCTCTGTTTATACTGTATTCTTGTAAGTTGTAAGTTAGAGCATGTTATCTGTTCGTGTTTGGAGAAGTAGGAAAAAAATATTTGAAATTTACAGTTTTTACTTCGTTTTAATAGTCGATTTACTGTACGATTTCACTGTAACACCACAGTTTTATGAACAAAAATAATATCATAATAGGCTTTTTAATAAATTTTCAACATAATTCGCTAAACATAATCAAATTCATTTGGAGCCTGTAGTATCAATAGAATCAATTCAAGATATACAGTGTAAAGATATACAGAGTCAAAGAATGGGTTTAAAGATTTGAAACCTTTACTCACTCTTTTGAGATTCATTAAAGAGTATTGCAGTGCATTAATGATTTTACCACTCTTTTGCGTGTATACTCACTCTCACTCTCTGTGCCGACTAGAATCTCACTCAGGAGTGAGTAAAACTGTTTTATCACTCTTAATAATCATTCTGTAAGAGTGAGTAAAAGAGTAGTATAACTCTTTTGAGATTGAGATTTGAGGTTAAAGGAATCATAAAAACTCTTTGTGCTGATTTATACTCATTCACTCTCTCGAAGGTTTCAACTCACTCATTCACTCTTACTCAGCGCGCACATCTCTAGTGTAAACCACATGATCCATCTTTACCATAGCAATGGCTCGATCTGACAAAAGGTAAGGAAATTCGGTTCGCACTAGAAGGCCACCGAAAAAGAGATTGAATAATGCAACGGATAGGAAAAATAATGATTCGTAGCAGATTATTGAGAACCTCTTCATATCACTGTATTGGCAGGCTGCCTTGCGCTTGGCTGATCATTTTATTAGAATGGGTATATTAAGATCGCCAGACAACTTAAGACTCTCTTTAAAACTTTTCTTTTTTTTTCTTTTTTAGAGTAAAATGTTTCTCTTATACTTTAGGTACACATACGAGGTTGCAAGAAGCACATCAAACAAGATCGTCATTTCGTTTTATACATGTTTTTTTATTTATTTATTAGCACTCATACTAGAGTCTATCTTATTTGGTTTTTATGATCAACAATTTTACGAACTGGTTTGATTGTTTTCGTTAAAGTTCGAATCTTACGCTACAAATCTCTACTTCAACACTACCAGTATATTATTAACCTCTGTTGGAATAGAAAAAAATGTATCAACACTAAGCAAGGTCACGTTAAAAATACAGGAGCTCAGAAACGAGGAAATAAACATGTAAAGGTTAACCTACCAAACGACAACCGGCCATTCAACTAAAACTTGTTAGCGGTGATGTCGAGACGAAATGATATGATCGTATTCTTGATGTATCCTCCTGCATTGGCAAGCCACGGTGGTGGACCTCACAATTCGAGGATCCTACACACCTAAGACGAGCGCTAACATAAGTAACTAAAACCCTAACAAAAATGGAATAATTGATAGCGATCTGCCTGAAGCTGTGTCCATACTGTAACTGTAAGCTGTCCTATACTTGCATTGCCATTGGGGCTAAAGTCCGCACTGATTAGAATTAATAGTATGAAAACGAATATTTCCTTTAATTAAATGGCAGATACTAAACCAGGTGATACCAATTTCGCAGCTCTCTGTATAGTTCAACTTTAACCAAATCACAATTTATCGTCTATGTGCAACTCACATTCAAAATTAAACACAAAACCTATACAAGCCTTATCTCACGAAAGCCTTCTGACGGCATTACAAAAGAAATAAACAGAAAAGTTTGCTCGCACTAATTTGATGATTTTTACTAAATGAGGATTTTTTTCCAGATGGTTCCTGTCAATCGGTTTCAGTCAATAGTAGGTTTAAAAACACGGTGAAATGCAAACTAGTGCAGCAAGGCACGGAAAGAAGGCTCTACCCCCGCACGTCCACAGCCGGGTCGGTCGTTCGGTGCTTTCGATTGCATTTTCCTTCGACAAACAACAGCTGATTAGCGGTGCATAATGTTCCCCGTTGTGGTGGTCGGGTGTGTTATGCAAGGTCGATCGATTGACCACAAGCTCCTCGTCGTTTACCGTCGTTGAAGGTTGTTTTGTTTGTTTGCTTGCGTATTGCACAAAAGGTTTGTCACTAGGTTCGTTTAGCGGTTCCGATTCAAGCACGAATCAAACCCTTACCGCATGCATTATGAATGTCGCGATTTTTTTTTTGCTTTCCTAATCCTACAACAACCGAAAAGGTAGACAAAGAGCGGAAGTATTGGTGTACCCATCGATTAACCTCCCTAAACACGCCTATCCAGGTTGATGGGTTGTGCACACGAGTGTGTTATTTTGTTGCCCCGTTTAACGTCGCTTAAGTTCAGGGTTGAGGTATACTGAAAGGGGACGATCGTACGATCGGACCTTGTTTACTCTGTTGCCAACCGGTTGGACAAGCCTTCGACTCGGACTGTACCTACTGCTGCACTAATGGTGATGGGTTAGTACCATCTGTTAACTGTGGCGTTTGAATTTCAAATAACTTCAGCATTCCCTCCTTACACACCCCTTTTTTTTTTGCTCAAGAACTCTAGAGAGGTACGTAGTTCGATGAGTCAGCATACGGAACGCGTTCGCTTTCAACTGCGTCCATCGTCCGGTCCGCCACCTTCTTCTACGATCGTCGACGAGGAGTTAGCAGATGGGCTGGAAGATACAGCAGTCGCTGGCAGGACTAACCTTCATAATCCCATCGCCTGTTGCATATTTTCGGTGTTTGCACCTCGCAGTGCTTCCGCGATACCATGGAAGCAATCCTCGTTATACATGCGGCCCACCATATCCGACACAACCGGAATCGGCTCGTGGTTGGGCAGGACGAGACTAATTTCTTTAATAAGTGCCTGTGATAAGAAAGGAAGACAAAACAATTTTTTGCGATTAGTTGCACCGTCAGCTAAAACACAAACCCCTGGTGGAAAGCTTAACCTAATCCATAGCTGATAAGGCTCACCTTTTCAACGTCCACTTTCACCTTCATCTCATGCTGATGCTCTCCGGCCGATTTGAGCTGGATCGTTTTCTGTACGGAAAAGTTGGGCGTCTTCCCAAACCGCCACTCCCACGAGGCAAAATTTTCGCGCAGCTCGGTAATGCCCGGGAACCACTTGTCCGTAGGATTGATCAGCTGGAAGCCACGCTGTTTCATCAACAGTTCGCGACCACCGTCGGTCAGTTGGGTGGCGGGTGTGCGAAGAAATTCGTAGCTGCAACAAAGAGTAACACCGAGCGTGTGTCGGATTAAATTTGTGTTTCATTGATACATTGCAACATAGTCGCAAATCCGGATCGCAGATAATCGCTTACCCAATGGCCGACAGGAGTTGCTGGATGTTTACGGTTCGGTTTACGTCAACAAGATTCTTGATCGGCGATGGAATGGAAGCGGTAGCCTTGCTTGTTATTTCAACCTGCACGGAAATGGAGAAAAAGAAACAAAATCAACGATTTAATTCTATACAATGCTCAAAGCTACAGGCATGGCATCTCTCTTTTGGCATATGCTGTACGAAGCCTACACCAAAATGCTTATGTTCATCCTTAACTTACACCGATAACCCCCAAGCAAGAGGGGAAACTAGAACCCCCAGCTTGGACAAACCAAAGCTAATGAAACGAGATTGTTTAACAGTCCCTTATCAACACCGAATGCCTCTCTCCTTCCCACTTACAACGCACCAGTTGCTTACAAAACACCTCCCAAAACAGCGCCCCCGTATTAACCGGTGTCCTTCATTTCTATTCCAGAATCGAAATCAAAAGCCTGTCCGCAGTACAAAGGGCGCGTGTGGCTGCGCCGAGAGCTTCATTTTTGCGGCGTCATATAGCGCTAGAAACGCATCGTCGTCCCGTACATTCCCGGTGCTTTGTGCGCTACTACCACCTGCGCATAGAGATGCCCCTTCATGTGCAGAGGGGACGCATACGTGTGTATGCAGACTGGCCCTTCATCATTCCGGTTCGCTCTATCGATGAGGAACCGGTTCGCGCCAGTTTTCATTAAACGACGAGCTGAAGCAAACGATTTTAATCAAGATAAATTGATGGCCTGGTCTGGGGAATAGTATATGACCGAGATTGAGTTGACGGGTAGTCGAGCGGTACAGGAGGCAGACATTTGCGGAAACGCGGGACAACGCAGTCAGCAAGTTAAACGGAGTATATTGAGCTTGTTGTACTAGCATCTCGTACAATGTAACGAATGTAACAACTGGTATTTTCGACGTGGTCGATCTGACAGAATGTCTTCGTATTGTGATCTTACATTCCAGCTTGAAGGGAAGGGGATCGCTTTGTAATGTAATGTTACATAGACGTTGTTCAAGGCTGTACACAGGTTATGTCAGGAGATATCCCGTTCATTTACGGCATACTATTATTAACGGTGGTATTTGTTTCTATTCCCTCCCAATTGTTGACCATGGCTTTGAGTATCTGTGACTCTATGTTCCAGTTAGTCAGTTGCCTCAGCCAAATGAGTTTTATGGAAACTACACTTTAAGGAATTATGTTATTCTTACGAATTCTGAACGAACTGGAGTTCCAAAATAAGAATTTTTTGCTATAAAATAATTTAAACATAACTGTTGAGAAAGTTCACACAATTGAAATATTTGCGCGTCCTATAGAGGTCTTTAGCGGTGCTTACAAGCTCAAGAGGGGTCTACAGGGTTTCGAATCATACAAGAGAAAATTTCAACCGTTCGGGAGAAATTTACTATTCATTGGGGATATACCCGAAATATATAAATTCTCTATTCTGTTATGTACCAGCGATCACTGACTTTTTCAATGTTCTTCTGCTATATAACTTATGATCGTAAAAATGTTTAAATTGTCACAATTTCTAGGTGTTATGAGATGTCTACACATTCTCTATCTATAATGAGTTATTGTGTTGTTTCGGAGAGTGCAGCATAGAGATATGTACTAAATGATGAGGGTCCCGTCTTATCATTTCTCAATTGCATTCTCAGAACTGATTTGCTTATCTTGTGTGTGTTTTTTTTTTTGTCGAAAATTACTTTTACCAACAGTTGCTGAGAAGATCATGGACTTTATCTGGAAGGATGGGGTTGGTATTTTTCCATACATCTCCGCACCAAAAGCGTGTACTCGCCGGTTATTCCGTTATCTCCCTTGTCGCAAAACGACCCATTGTTTGTACACGCGAAAGACTCTTCTTCTTTCGGCGTTGATGGTCCAACCTTCCATTAACCACCATTGACAGCGGAAAGTTTCTAGCCGGCGTGTTGAGCTTCAAAATAAGGTCGTTTGGCAATCATTATCGTTCAATTCAGGCCCTAGGCGAAGCACTGCAAACACACAATCTTTTAATGGGGAAAAAAAACTCCCATATCACAAGCACATGGGCCGAGGGGCACATTATTTCCATCAGACATTTGGTCCCCCCACACCAAGGCAGCGCTTATCATCTGCTTTGTAGCAAACAAGCTCTTACCTCACGCATTCGCCACCGTTCTTCCAAAAATACATAAAGACCGGGAGAGAAGGCTTATCTACATAGAGCAGGACGTACCGGTTAGAACCGGTGTGACGAACCAGTTCATAGACATTTGGCCTTAATTTCTGCACGAAACATACACATCTTCACCCGCTTCCGTTGGGCATGTTTTGTTTCCTCTCCTCTACTCGCATCTTATCGGGGATATAATTTATCAGCGATGATTCGCACATGGTTTCGCCCGCCTGCGTGCGAAACGTTGAGCGTTTTGTTGTTGCGATGCTTCTCCAGTGTTCGAAAAAGGAAGACTCACCGTCTAAAGTTCAGTGAGTGTGGTCAAGGATATGGGGTAAAGCAACCCCTTGCGTGGTACAACGATACGATGAACTCATCCGCGAATTCGTACGCGAACGAACAAAGGGCCAACGATAGAGGCGAGAGGCTGATGCAATACAATTTATTCATTTTACGCCAATCAGCTGTGAGCTGTGTTGCGTGTTTGCGAACGATACAGAAATGGACAGTTGCAGTTGCAGTGAGTGAAAGTAGGTTCTATCAATTATATAGAATGGAAAACACTCACAGGAATGATCGTATGTGGAAGATTTAATTCCGCACAAAGCGGAATAAACATGCTGCGCAAAGGAACACCGCGTGCAATTGCATGAATTTTGTTTTGAGCAAACAAACACCCCCGGTATATCTCCCTATCAGCTGTTCCATAAAGAGTTATCATTATGATAATTTATCATCACAAAGCTTCATTGTTCGTGTGTATGCGTGTTTTTCCATTGCGGACCCGGTGAGAACAAAAGCGCACACACACTCTCGCTTTCATTTACACTGTGCTTCGTCGGGTTCTGTGTAAGCCTCCCAGATGCCGGGACGCATTGGAAGACGCGGGACATTATTTATGGTATGGTGTGACCAACCGGTTTATCTTGTTAGATCAGACCATCTTCGTACGCGCGTATTCGTCCCGGGTCGCTTGTTATTGTTGTTTCGAATTTTGGCATAGCAACAGATGCGTTCGGACTGCACATCGGTGTGTTGTTTTTCTTCTCAACGCTGTTTTTGATTTGCTGCGTAAGCCTTCTATACTTACGTTATCTTTCGCAAGGGATGCACCCAGGTGAAGCTTGTTCGAGTTTACCAGCAGCGTACAGTGATGATAAGCGTTCGGTTGGCCTAGTTTAGCAGCGGTTCCTGATATCTGTAAAATATGGTTTGAAAAACGAATCGTCTATTAGAACTAATCCAAAGAGCGTTGAGATTCAGGTTTCTTATAAAGTTTCTTCACAAAGTAACAGAGTCCAGTTTGCAAGGTGGAAAAACAAAAACAACCGATTAGATTAGTGTACAATCTAAATCAGCTTCTATTCTTAATGTCTTTCCAGATAAGCATCAAATTACACGCCAATGGTTTACCACCCAGGGCCGCATGGCAGACGCGATGACTTTGCTTCTTTTTTTGCAAAATCTTGAGACAGATAAGCCGTTCCTGTTGTCTATGAAACGATATGTTACCAGGGATGCGTTTTTAAATCATTTCCATAAGTAAGGAATTGATTTTCATAATCATTTCCTATAAGTATTCATGGTAAGCGTAGCAAACGAAAACGGAGGTACACGTACACCTGCGAAGGTGTTTTAATATCTTCGACGCAAATGTCATTGACATCGCGGCATCCCACAGCTGGGCGAAGTACGAGAGTCCACACACACACATGATGGGGTCCGGTTTAATAGCTTCGAGTCACTAGATATCATTCAGCAGACGGGTGTACACAGCGCAAGCAATGAAAGCACCTAGCAACGGCACAAGGAGGCATCTTAAAACATGGACAACAACGGTGACTCTTCTTGCAGTTGGCCTGGTAACAGACACGAACAAGACCAATCTGCTCGTTATTGTCCCTACATAGCCCCCAGCTAAGCTTAAGAGTTCGAAACGCGCCCAAGGTTCAAGGGTGAAGCGCGGTCAGCTGCGAACCATTGGACCATTCCGGTAGGCGTCATTGGAACAAGCTTGCCTAGCAAAGAGCAAGAAGGCAAGAAATCCATTCCGCTTCTTCCTCCGGCTTATCTTAAAAACCCTCTACGCTCTACTAAGTTGCGTTCGCATGGAATGGCTTGTTCACGCAGCCGAATCATGGGTGGGCACACACGCATACAATCGTACTCACTCAAACGAAGCGCGCGGCGTGCGTACGGCATGCAAATTCGCACCCGGTGCACGTGCACCGGCAGTGTGAGGTTGTTGCTTTGTGCGCGAGTTCGCGAATGTGTGTGCGGAAACCGCGTCGCCTGTAGTGTTCTCTCTTCCTTCCGAACTGGACGCGTACGGTAGAACCGGTTTGATGGGTCATGCTCACAACACGTGAAACTACCCTGCGCTGCCGCGAGATACACATACCTTCTTTTGCATCGGAAGATACAGGAAAAAATAAATAAATGTGGCGTGGATTCCATCTTTTGCACTGAGGACGTGACTGTTTGCACGTAAGAAAACGATATGTTTTCTTTAAGTGGGTGTCCTTCATGGGAAGTTATTAAATTGTTCGAAAGAAAAGTAAACCCCATCTCATTAAGGGTATTTTTTTATTTAATTTATATTATGACGGCAATGCCGTATTTTAATCATCGAGGGTAGTACAGATCTCTTTTCTTAATTTTCGCATTGGGTTTAATCCTTCTAAGGTGGTGTATTTGGTAGCGCCGCTGGTTCGACGGGGTATAACCAGTACAAAATCCCATCCGAATCAATCCCTTGTACGCAAGAATAATTATCCAGCTACGGGTAAATAAAGTCAAAGAAATCGCAGGCCTAGACCTCTTGAGGTTATAGCCCCACTAAAGATCATTATTCTTTAATTCGTTGAGATGTTAACATCTTCAAACGATCGTACGAGTAATGCAGTGTAATTCGCAGTAGAATTCTGAATCCATTCTAGGGTGTATTCTTTTTTTAGCTGAAACTGCAAGATGAATCCTGATAGAATTTGAACCCTGTACGTATATGTTTATCCATACATTGATTTGTAAATTTTAAAGTTTTGCGTTCTGACCTAAAAGTAAATTTCATTAATACAATAATTCCTTCCAGAATTACCTTTTTGCCCAACAGCACAATATCGTCCCGTGTGGAAAGTTCCGCATTGATACCGTACTCCCGATAAAGGGCGCGTGTCAGCAGTGTCAGGTTGTACTTCCGATCGTACCGGGCCCGCGGCATAAAGAAGGTACAGTTCAGGTTACCGGGATCGTGATAGACGGCCCCGCCGCCACTATTCCGTCGAGCCAGCTCGATCCCATTACGCTCCAGCGCGGAAACGTTCGTCTCGGAGAAGGGATTCTGGTGCCGGCCGATCACCACCGACGGCTTGTTAATCCACAGCATCAGTATGTGATGGTTGGTCAAGTCGAAGTTCCGATAGATCCAATCCTCCAACGCGAGGTTCGTGAACACATCGTTCGATTGCGAGATGAAGACGGATTTGCGCACCTCCGCATCCGGGATCTTCTTGATGTCGGCCGTTGACAGCTGCTTGCTGCTGCTGGTCATGGTCAGATGACCTGTCGGGCTACTGCCCGCTCCATTGCCCTGGAACGGATGCTTCGTGGAGGAGGAGTAGCCACACGTTTGTGCTTGCTGGGAAAGATGCGACGTCGCTGACGGGGACGAAAGGGCGTACATCCGGCAGAGTGATCGCACCGATCGTTTCACTACCAAGGCAGCCATCTTGCACAGGGGGGTGTTGTTGTTGGGAGGTTTTTCACTCTTCGTACTTTGATAACCAGCTGTTCCGCTCGCGATGCGCTCGTTTCGCTTGTTTCGCGGGGTTTGCACGCACACACACACAAACACACACGCTACGATCAGAATCACCAACACTCAGCCAAACGGACGCAACAGACGCACTGTATATGTGCGACTTCGCTTGCACTTTCTTTGTTATATCGGCTGTGGATCGTGCGCTTGCTTTTTGCGTTGTGCGTTCCAGCCAACCGCTGTTTTTGGCCGGTTCCTTTGTTTTGATACGCAAATTCGTAACCACCTGTTGGTTTGACGGCGTAGGTCACTGGATCAAATTTTGGCTCAATCAGTTGCTGGTTTCGTAACGTTCTTTCAGAGGTGTTCTCGGACACACTCCCACTACGTAAATCAGTCTTCGGACTACTATTTGCTACGCGTTGGCTAAGATTGGCAGTGTCCACACGTTAGCTACGGATGGTTTCTGAGGGAAGTCAAATTCTATTTTTACCTCCAAGGAGAATCTCATGAATGCTCACACACACAGTTAACGATGATAGTTTCGTAGTCCTTTTCAGGTTAAGACATTAGATGATGGTCACTTCTTGACTAGAGTTTTATGATTACTGTTTGCTGACTATGTAGACCGAAGACACTGTTTTGGTGTGCGATCACTAACAAACATAGAACACAATAAGCGGAAAATGCAAGGCTGGAAGAGTTTCGTTTTACACACTATTAAGGTCTAAAGAACTAACTAATGCCTTAAGTAAAACACTGGAACTGGAATGATAATGCACCGTTTTTACGTCACTACACTGCGTACGGGGGCTTTGAACTGCCTGTGGTAGATAATTTAGCAACACGCCACGGTAATGCTGCTGGTGCTGTTGATTCCCTGTTGCAGTGGATGGTGCGACTTTCGGCTGCTGTTATTCGTGTCAGCTGCGCTCATCGAAATCAGGTACTCGTGCAGGGCGATAGTCTGGTGAAGCCACTTCCAGGTTTGGTGCAGCGAGTTGATGCGGTATCGAATACCTACACAATCGCGACTGCAGTTAAAGGGCATTCCTTTCAATTGACCAGACGTGAGGACGAAATGGGTCTGCTACGTACAGCCGTCTACACAAAGCTGTACGGTTGTTTTGATTCGGTGCTTCTCTGTCACACTTGCTCACTTTCACCAAAAACGGTGCTGTGTTCTTTTTGTTGGTTTTCGCATCAACTGTCAAACGGTAGGCTGGGATGACCCGAATGATACGCAATACACAGATGTAAAATAGCGAGACATAGGACACACTGTAAATGGAAATGCAACTAGCAGGGTGAAGGCACTTGGATGCGATCGGCTAGATCAGAAGACGGTTCGAACGTGAATAGGTTCAGCGGCGAGCGCAACGATTTTATTTATACATTTGCGACAGCGTTTGCCGCAAAACGCGTGCACGACGTTCCAGCTGGTGTTGGTGTTGTTTACGTTTGCGTACGAGTGTACGTTTATTGGTCGAATATACACACCAGAGAAACGTACTACGGGGAACTGGAAACAAATCCACCTAGCGAGAGGTAAAATCATTAACTACTAACATTAAGTGAGTGATGATTTCATGATTTTTCTATGCTACTAGCTTCTAAAATATATTAAAAAATAAATTTAAGAATTCTCTCTTCTAAATTATAAATCTAAATATATCTAAATATAATATAAGAATTAAAATTCTAATTTATAAGCACCAAAATAATTGGAGAATATTCTTGCTTCCATATTTGTCATATTCGTGATATTCGTGCACCAATAGATCCGACTTGGGTTCAAACCTCGACATGATCATTCAGCCCATACTGATGAAGCTCGTATAGCCATACTTGAGCGGAAGACGATCAAATAGATTTTGGTAGCGCATCCTGTCTGCACAAGACCACGGAAAAATTTCATCTGAACCACCAAACCTCCGTACGCAGCATTGACTATCCAACGGGTAAATAAAGTAAAAAAAAATCATAAATGGTAGGCTTCAACATCCTGAAGATGGATCCGGTGTGGATGATATGTGGGAAGGATCCGACGATTCACCGTGCGTCATTCTGTCCACGCGCGTGAGACTTGCCGCGTGATGTTCGAAGGATGGAAACGGGCGAGAACTCTTCACGGGATGAATGCAATCGAGCGAGCCAGTAACGTCTTCGCTTCCGGTGGAGTTTTTGGACGTCAGATCCAATTGACTGCTCTGTGCTTGGTGCACCGGTTGCTGGTGATCCAGTTTGCGCAGTGCGTTGATGCGATCCTTGCTTCGTTTTAGTGTGGACCACTCTTCAATTTTAAACACAGATTCCTGAACCGAAGCGGGGAAGCTGTGTAACTGTGAAGGTCCCGTTTGATCGTCTTCTTGAGATAACCTGAAATTATAGCGAGTGTTAAGCAAACATTGGTGAAATACAATTATTTGAAGATGTGTTACAATAAGCTTTATAAGCATCTGTATTATAAAACAAACGTAAGTAGAACATTTTCTACAGGCTAAATGATTAAATGTGAGTTTTGGGGTATGATTTTTCACAGCCCTTCCGAGCTTCTCGCGCCGTCCGAACCGCTTCTTCGATGGCGGTACCGCTGATGAACTGTCCCATCCAATCGGCCCTCGAAAGTCCTTCCACGATAGTGTCAATGGAGGTTGCCTTGCTTTCGGCGACGGCTATGGTGGCTTCCTTCACGTACCAGCAAACCGTTCGTTGAATGCACGCCACCGCATCGATATCGTAACCTTCCACCGTCCGATATAGTGACCCGAGCAGTGTCCACAACAGATTGACGTCTTTTTCATTTCGTTGATTGGCTGCAAAGAAGCGTGAAGGAATTTGTTTACGACGACTGAAACTTGTTAGGAAAGCAAATCCTGCACTATTTGACAGTTCTACAAAGGACTACTGTAACTACTGTCAGAAGTTTACAATCGAAGCAACCATACGTCTAATATAAACCTTTAGCAACATTGAAATATAATCATTCAGAACATTACCATCAAAGCAACCATACGTTCAACTATACACAGCTTACATGATGGAGTTCATCGAAGTGCCTCTACGCATTCCACGGATTCCCGCTAGTGGATTCGTGTTCCAGGGGGTGCTTCTTATAAAGGAAGCGTATTTAACGAAGAATCTCGATTGCGCTGCCGGAGATGGTTCACCGGTGCAAGTTCAACTTTTCGTACACGACGCCGACAACGAAGTGGTAGGAACGATTACGATGATGCCGCAAGTCGTGCATGATGTTGCGATTGCAGATTCCAGGACTACTTCCGACATTATTTATCGCATAAACGACAACATGACCGTTACCGGAGAAACTTGTAAATCAGCTGCTGGTTTGCGATCCAGCCAAACACGACCAGTGCACCAAATTGCAGAAAATCGCTGTTTGCAATATTTCAAATGTTGTGAACGTTGCCAGGCCTGTTTGAAGTGGCTGTCAATCGAGTGCTGCTGTTCAAAGTGTGGCGACAAAACTCAAAAGGATGAACCTTTGGCAAAATCTATGCTGCCAACCTGCTTCAACGACCCGTCCGAATTGGGGCCGGCACCCAAAGGAAAAACGCCATCTTTCTACGGTTTGGACACAATGGAAGTTCCGAATCGTGTCGATGGAAGTTCCCAATCGTGTTGTTCCCAATCGTGTCGATTGTGCCACATTTGCCAAATTCGTTGTATCGATTGCGCATACCAAATGAGTCTGAAGGATGAGTCCAAATCGTCCAGCTCTTTCAGCTCTTTCAGCTGTGTTCCTCGACAGATTATATCTGCAACCGCTCCAACGACGGCCACAAAGGCCAGACCTGTTAACCGTCGTCCGTGGCGTACTGGTCGTCCATCCCACGGTCCCAAACCCGCCTGCGTTATGCTGGGAAATGACAACAACGAATCTACCAACCAGCCGACTGCTGATGGCAAAGATCGTGTCAATGCGGCCAGACCTGTTACCCGTCGTCCGTGGCGTATCGGTCGTCCATCCCACGGTCCCAAACCCGCTACCAACCAGCCGACTGCTGATGGCAAAGATCGTGTCAGGGCGGCACAGATTCGCGAAAACTACAACGACAATGTACCCGTTTCGCGGAAAAAAACAGTCGGCTTCCGTACGGATGATCCTGCACAAGGGGATCACAAGCAGAAACCAACGATTCACCAACGGAAAGATGTCAAATCCAAAGCTCCCGGAGTAGGTGGAGGTGCAGCGAAGGAAAGCAAACCTACTGGAAAGGGCAGCAAAAAGTAAATCACACCACAACAGTTAGTGTTTCGTTTTGAAGCCTCGATGCCGTCAGATGGCGATACTGTTCGGTTTGTTGGATATTTCTCCAACATGTCCGACTAATCGCAGCCGTTCTTATACACCTATTTCTTTATCTTATTTCTTTATACACATATTTCGTTATCTTGTATCGTACCTTTGGAACTAAAAATAGAAATTCGCGTATTCTCGGATAAAAAAAATAATATTTTACATCGAATTAGTGAAATGGCAAATATCACACATGTACTTTGTTACACCAATCAAGTAAATCTGGAATGTATTAATAAAAGATGAAATTAAAGATACTAAAAACAAAGTACTGCATGAAGGTTTTTTTTATTAAATAATGTAATAGTTATTTTTCTGCATGTTTCCATTTTTAAGAAGCGTTTGTGCTACAGTTTACAGCTACAGTTAAACAAACACGGCTTTAGATTCGGCACATTTAGTTGCCAGCAGTTTCAGCAGTAGTAAATGTGGAGGGGAAAGATAATTTCTCGGATAGTGCATAATTTCGTAGTGGAAATTAACGTGAACCTCGTGACAATTAAAAAGGGAACGGTGACACATGTTGCCATTATGTCATCGCTTTGCACTCGTCAACAATTAAATGATGCAATAATGAGTTGGAGTGCACCCTTTAGTAATATGTTTTCATTTTCTTAAGAGAAGGTGAATTAGTATTGACGTTGTCGAATAGTTGAAATTAATAAAAGTGTGTTTTAAATCACATCTGTTTCAACGAGAACATATATCTTCACTGTACTATACCTATGATGCATAGCTAATTTTTTACTGAAAATGTTTGGCAATTATGCAAGTCAAGCGAAGACAGCTAAGGCTTTAATAAAGTTATAACAAATTATCTTACCTGGTTTTTTACATAAATTTCAATTTTAATGGTAATTTCTTTACATTCTGTTTGTTAAATTTTGTTTTAAATTCCGTGGTAACCTAACCTTAAAGTAACCTTTTTTATATTTATATTTATATTGCAAGTTGTTTTCTCTTCTTTTAGCTTCTTTTCATACTTTATGAGCCATTGTTTTGTTAATTGTGTAATGCTAAACGTTACAGTGATTTTTATTCTTTTGTTACATCGTTCCTCATCCAAAATGCTGTAGATTTTCTTTCTTGGTGAACTGAATTTACAAGTCCTATAATAAATTGTCTTTCTCTACATCTTAAAACACTAATCTAACCGTATTAATAGTCTGAACAACAATTTCGTCAAAAATAAGTGGCAAACATTTTCCGATGAAAAACTGAACAAGTTACACTCTCGCTCACCAAGTTTCTTCGAAAGGAAGAGGCAAATTTTGCATAGTGCAAAGTGCAAAGTGGAAAGTTACTACTACACAAATTTTTTGGGGCCCCCGACACGGCGAGGCCCTAGGCGACCGCCTACACCGCCTACCGTTTGATCCGCCGCTATACTCACTTTAATAGTTTCTTTGACTCAAATCAATTTACCTTGCTCTTGCAATGGGGTATGATCCGAAGCCACTTGATGATCCTGACAACCCCAAGTAGATGGTGACGCAGCGCAGAAAAGGAGGGGATTGAGTCCTCCAACGTTTGGGAAGATAACTAAACGTAAATTCTAGCTGTCACGAGAGTCTATCACTTTGACTTATAGAAGATGGTCCCCGTAATTTGGTCGACTTTGGTCATTAGCGACTTTGGTCATTATCATTCGTACTAGTATGGCAAGTTTGTCCGGGATTCCAACAGAGTTCATTGCGTCGTAACCGTTATCTGGCTAACCTGACTATCGTATGCGGCCTTGAAGTCATTGAAGAGATGGAAAGAATAGAGTTGCTGTTCCGTCAGCAGTTCTCCAAGATCTGCCGCATAGTGAGAGCATCTGATCAGTGGTTGATTTCCCGTTTCGGTGGTTGATTCGGTGGTGGTGGTTGATTTCCCTGTGTGATAATTTCCAACTACTATTCCTGGCGTAACGACCTAGTTTAAATGCGATGAATTTTGTTTTCTAGTGCTGCAACCTCAATTTTTTATCAGTCGGTGCCTGGTGCTTTATTATTGTTGAGTCGACGGAACGGTAGCAGTACACGTGTAGCTTATATTATGTTTTGCAACTCAAACCAATTTTAATAAGATATCCATGAAATATTTGTAAAAATTGAATTATTTTGTATATTTTAGACGTAAAAAAGTTGCTTTTGTTAAATATGTATATCGTGCTATTTTCGTATCATGTCTTAATTTGCTTGTAAAATGACTTGTAATTCTGAAAAACCCTCATTAAACGAAAATCCCCTACGTCATTGATCGCAGAAAGGGGCAAAAAAGCATTAGGAGCCTATTTTATACTTCATGCTTCTTCCTCCGTGCTGTGCGTTGAAACCGGTTAGTGACTAAGCTGACAAAGCATAGCCGCACCACGCAAAACCCAATGGTCCGGTTTCACATTGGGATCACAATTTAGCAACAACGCTATGACAAAGTTAGTACTGTGGCCCGTCGTGGAAAGCGTACCGCGCCGTTCGGCCGTCTTGTATACCGGACAGCGGTACGTGTGCCGCGGAACAAAATCGTCTTTTTTCATCGGTTTCAGCAGAATCTAAAAGAGCAAATATGAATTTAGCGACAGGAAAACCTTACCATCTTAAGCAGTACTCACGTATGGCACGGTATCAAACAGGACGCGTGGTATAGACTCCTGCAGATCCCATCCTGCCCTTTTCCCTATCCCATTATCGAACACTAGCAGATCGATCGGTATGACGTACTTGCGGGCAAAGTTTTGCTGTGCGCCGGTCAAAAATGCCTGGGTGAAGAAAAAGCCCGACACCCAGAATGTTGCTGGCGGGCCTTCGTCGTACCATTTTTGCAGGAATTCTAACCGCGCGATAAAGTCCGCAATGTACGAGCCGAGCGTTTTCAGGCTCGGGTAGGAACGCTTCGCCCAGACGGATGGGATCTTGACGACCAGTATCGCGCTGACCACCTCTTCCACGGTTGGTGACATGGCGACAAGACCCTGCATGGCTTTGCGAGCCGTCTGGAGTCTACCCCGGATGCAGATGAGTAGATTGTTAAACGGTACCATCTCCTGCACCAGTACCGTATTCATGCTCTGCAGAAGATAAGGGAGTATCGTGTATATAACATTCCTGTAATCGAGAGAAATCTCAGTGCGAGAACTGACGAGTTACCTGATGATAGTCGGTCGGATACTTCTCCAGTGCGGCGTCCCGATCAAACTCTGGCGGAAGAAGCTTCAAAATGTTTGACGATACGCTAATCACAAGCTCGGCAGGAGTTTCCCTGAACACACCGGTTGATGTGTTCTGTGCGAGAATAACATACTCAATTAGTAGACTACTTACGTTACGTTAATGTTTTAGAAAATCAAGAATTGGTTACAGTAATTTAATGAAACTTAAAAACAAAATCAAACAGTTTCCAATTTTTTACAAACCTTTAAATCCTCAAGAATCTACCATTGTCAATTGAATGTGGAAATCCAATGGAAATTTAGCCAATTAGTAGAATGAAACATAATCAATTTTTGTTTAAAATTTTTTGAACCAGGTTTGGCAATTTAACCTAATTTTACATTATCTTCATTTGCAGCAAATGCTAATGGTGGGTATTTTGGGAATGTAGCATTAAATTCAGATAATAAAGTTACTTAACATTGAAAAGTAAATTGTTTTAAAGTTCCAGTGTGTGACAGTCAAGGCAGTTTAAATGTATTTCACCTATATTTACTAATCAGTGAGGTACTGTGGGAATTAACCAGAAGAATACCTGGCATACTTACGGTACGATCCTTCAGTTTGAATCCGATAAGAAAATGGCGTTACTGACTACAGATGTACTACACCTAACAACCGACATACCTGTGTCTTGAGCGTATTGGCCAACAAAGTGTCCGTTCTCTCGTTCTCCAGCACCTGCGCCGTGTAGAACTTTGCTAGAAGCGTATTCAAACACCGACGATCCCAATCATCCGTTACACGGCCACCGTAGTTACACTCTCCGGTTAGGTAGCGTAGTGCCACATACGGTACTTCTTCATACTCGTCCAAAAACATTCGCAACTGCGTCAAGCTGATGCTCAGATCGGTCTCGTTAAACTCGTACGGTATGTTCCAACCGATCGGACCAAACTGGCGCCGCTCCTGCACGACACCGTGGAAGAAGCACAGACTGAACAGGAGCTTTTTGAAGTTGGCCGATTGTTTGCACGCCTCGAACCATTCGACGTTGGATATTGGATCGCTCATGAACGAGCGCGACACGTTCATGCGTAGACCTTTCGGTGGTTCGTTGGTAATTTTGATTCCATTTTGTAGTACCACCACCGGGAAGTGTTCCGTCGGATAGGAGGTTAGCCAGAGCCGAAAGTCGGGATGCGTTGTGTCCGGTTGGAAGCTTTCGCAGATCTTCTCTAGCGTCGGCATCCAGCTCTGGGCGAGGTGACAGTTTTGCAGCAGAACCCAATTGCCGAACTTGGTACCTTCGTCGATCATTTTGGTTGCGATAGGTCCCTGACCCTGTCCGAGCGATAGTGAGAAGAGCCGATTTGCCCCCAGACCCTGGGCGTCAGCAAATTTTATCAGCGTGGCCATCGGATCGGTACCCGGTGTTAGCACGAAGATCAATGGCACACAACAGTTCGATTCGTCGTACGATGCAGCCAAATTGAAGGCCGGAGGTTCCACGTATTTCGGTTCCATTGTTTCTGGAATTGATTGCTTGATTGATTGGAACAGTCAGTCTACAATAATCAAATCTCCGATATCCTATAGGGTAACTGTTCACCTACCTGCCACATATAACTCGATCGTGGGAACCAACTTATCCGCCCGGAAACATCGAAGTACCAGCAGCTTCTGGAACGCTATCACCGTGGAATTCCACGGCTCCGGAATGGATGCCTCATGTGGTGTATCGTCGTCAAAGTACCGCTTCCAGTTCTGAACCACATGTTCCTTCAACGGGGCGAAATCTTCAAACGACAGATCTCATCCCAATTTTTGTCCGGTAGCCAAACGGCTGGCGGGTAGGGATCAAGATTGTCCAATCCAACACCTCCGGTAAGCAAAAACATCAGCTCGGGCGACCCGAGCTGGCCGGCATCCTGCTGCAGATTCGTAGCCAGCAATAGCGAGAACAGTATCTTGTCCTTTTCAAACAGGCTGCGGCAGATATTCTCGTAAAGGCTGTACGTAAAGTAGGTCCTAAGATCCTCCAAGCGGGCTGGTACCTCATCCACCTTCTCGGTATTGTCGATAGTCGCGGTAAAGAGGTTTACGAACCAGTTCAGGCTGTACTGATACATCGGATCGATGCAGGCCAAGTCGGCAATCGTGAAGAACAGCACCGTCGAGTGGGCCGCTATCGGCGTGTACTGCAGACGGGCCGCATCGATCTGACGTTCGGTCCCCTCGGCAACGATTTGCTTCTCGTTGATCTCGTTGGCCAGCGTTTTCGACGAGCTTAGGACCGATACAGCGGTTTCATCCTCGAGAATGTTACCCTCGGACGAGAGGACCTGCAGGATCTTGTCTTCGATCTCCTGCAGCTGCCGCTTGTTCTCCACCCCTTGCACGATCAATGCGTTCTTTTCTGTCTCGAGTTCGGGCCGTTCGCGCGCCACTGTTATCGAAAGCAGCTGATCCTGCAGTCCAGTCTGGGTGATCATGAAGTTGAGTAGCGTCACCTTCACCGCTATTTCCGGCAAGTAATGGGGACTACGGAGTTTTGTTGTGATGTAAAATTTAAACGAATCATTGTACTCTATGATTGAGTCACTCAGCTTGATACACATTGTTCCCCCCTGTCGGAAGATTTGTTTCAACTGAATCGGTTCCAGCATTGGTTCGATCTCTTCACCGACATTCTCCAGTAGCACTGGTAGACCAAACTGTATGGCGTTCTCCAGTACGCGTGTATAGTCAGGGTGTGAGAGACGTATTATACAAATACGGTTCGCCTTCTCCAGATTGCGTACCCATGTGTTAGCCTGCCCTTGGGGATCGATCATCAGAGGCCAGCGTCGAGCATTGCTAAAAAGAGGAAAAAGAGCACACATTACACTTCACATCTCGAGTCTTACCATCGCATCGATACAAAAACACGATCGCTATTCTCTAAATATTCCCAAAGCCCCTGGTCAATTCTTACTGAAAGATGATAGCACTCTCCACTGAAAATGCATCACTTGTCAAACCGAAGATGTTCCACGCCCGAATATCGACCGGGTTTCCCAGTACGTTCACGAGCTGGAAGTCCTGGGAACAGATGGTTCCACGATCCGTACACCGTTTGTTGTGACTGTTATCACAACGCGCGTTGTTTACACTAGAGTAGCCCCTTACAACAGCAATGCTGTTGTAAGGTTTCTGTTTAGGATTTGCCAATTGGGAATTATGGCATGAATTATAGCAGCTGATAGTATTAGTGACAAACGAAAAATCATAAAAAGGATTAATAAAGAGGACTCTTCGACAAGCACTCATTGGGCTCAGACGTGGTTTCGCGATCCGAAATTCGAGCTATTGAACATGGTCCTTCGAACCGGATATTTTGATATTGAAGAATTGTATTGAATTTGTAAGAGTGGTTATTTCGGAAAGTTTCGCGAACGTCTGTAGCCGTTGTTGGATATGGCAGTACTGTCGAAGGCGTCTCGCGAGCGAGTTACACTATAGGCGCCAAGAATATTTGGCCTGAGTATTTCGTGTTTGAGCAGTTTAGGTGAAAGTGTTAACTGCGGTTATTGCTCGCTACCATACGGAATCGTGTGTCACAGATAAGTAATCGAAATTCTGCGGGACACACAATAACGTGGACAGTGTGATTGAGTGCGTGCCAGCGACGCTATCGTGCTTGGGCTAGTTTTTCGTGTAAGTTGGCAGTGTGTTGGTGTGTAAAGGTTGATCGTATCGCATCGTATTGGAACATTCTGTGCGCTATCCACGGTCTGCAAAGTGAGGTTCGTGTAATTTTATCGGTTCGAACCGTCATGGAATCGTAAGTGCAACAGTGGAGGATCACGATCGGGTGAATGACCAAGGTGACGCCACTAAGATCGACCGTTGAACTTTCAACTAGTTACAACTACTATCGTGCTGAGTGATAGCGTCGGTAATCAGTGTACGTAGCGTAACTCGCGTGAGCTACTCGTTTTTAGCAGGTGCCAATAGTGTTGCTAAGCAGTTGGACATCAGTGTTAGTTTACCGCGCGGCACGGGTAACTCAGTAAGGTGTAACTCAATAAGGAGATCGCTAGTGAGTGCCGATAGCGTCATTTTTACGACATCACACCATCGCTGCTAGAAGGCGCGCAAATTGTAAAAAATAAAATGGCGACCAAGGAAAAAAAGATTCTGCAACAGCTAACGCGTACTTACAACGATCGAGCGAGTATTATACAAGGTTTCGTTAATTTCATCACGAAGTACGATGCATTAGTGCATAGTGTAGAAATAGAGACACGGTTACAAGGTTTAGAAGATGCAAGGTTGGCGTTTGAAGTGGCTCGAGATAAGCTTCTGGTCGAGAATGATGATTGTGATTCGGAGCAATTGCGAATTGATCGTGAGTTATTCTACCAGCAGTACTACCAAGTTAAGGGTTTTTTGAACAACAAAATGGCCGAAGAGAATATTACACGTCTGGACACGAGTGTCCGATTCGGTGGGAACAGTACCTTGTCGCAAACTTTACACGGAGCGTCGCGAGTGAGATTGCCAAAGATGGAATTACCGACATTCAGTGGTGAAATAACGCAATGGCTCACTTACAAAGACAGGTTTACATCGATGGTGCATGATGTCGCCGATTTGTCTGACGTGTTAAAGCTCCAGTATTTGTTAGCGTCACTGAAGGGGGAAGCAGCGCAGCAGTTTGACCATGTGCAGTTGATCGACGGCAATTATGCTAGCACATGGAAGGCCCTAACGGATCGCTATGATAATTCCAAGGTGACCAGGCGAGAGTACTTCAAGGCGTTAGTGCACCTGGAGCCGATGATGTCGGATAGCGTATCAGAGCTTACGCGTGTTGTTAACGAGATCAAGCGTCTGGTTAGAGGAATGGAACGTCTTAAGGAACCAATCACTCACTGGGATACACCACTGGTCGCATTGACCATGCTAAAGCTGGATAAGCAGCAGTTGCTGGAGTGGGAGAGGTCGTCAGCCGATGCGACGGAAGACAAGTACAAGATGATGATAGAATTCCTCGAGAAGCAGACGAAGATGTTCAACAACGTTTCGAGTCATAGTATCAGAGTTATCACCACGAAATCGGCAAGTAATACGAAAAGTGCAACTTCTAATAATGTGTCTTCTAGTCTTCCAGGTAAACTATCTGGAAAGGCACTTGGGCGTATCAGTCAGCCGAGAGGTTCACAAGCGGTCGCAATGGCATGTACGGCAGAAGCTCGAGGAGAAAATATGGCTTGCTGTTCACTATGTAGCGAAAATCACCCCTTGGCAAGTTGTTCGAAGTTCGAGGAAATGTCTCTAGATGAGCGACAGCGAGTTATAGCATCGGACACCTTGTGCTTCAACTGTTTAAAGGGAAACCATCGTGCTCGGTTTTGCAGAAGCAGAGAAAGATGCAAGATTTGCAAAGGCTGAAGAAAAGGCGGGTGCAGAGACCACTTTCTGGTGTTGGAGCGGCAGTGTTCAACGTGGAAACCTTGGTGTCGGTAGACGTTAAATCTCGTAACTCATCGTATGCAGCGTGTTTGGAGTGTTTGGTGCTTCCGAAGGTTACGGCGAGATTCCCAGCGCAATACATCGATATCAAAGGGTGGAAAATTCCAGAAGACTTGCCGCTAGCAGATCCAGGGTTCAACCAGCCAGAGAAGATAGACCTACTGATTGGTGCAGAAATATTCGGAGAGTTGTTACAACAAGGACAACTAAGATTGGCACCACATCTACCCATGCTTTTAGAAACGAAACTTGGCTGGATAATTAGTGGACGTGAAGTATGTAAGGGTTCCATCGAGTCTTCGGTTACACTAGCTAATTGCGTATTATCGGAAGAAAATCTAAATGCAGCCATGGAACAACTAGTAATGCTCGAAAACATACCGGAGGAAAGAGTTCAGTCCAGCGAAGAGGAAGCTATGGAACAGTGGTATCTACACACGACCACACGAGAGAAAACTGGACGTTATGTAGTCGAACTCCCCAAGATACCTCAGTACGAGGAAAGGCTAGGTGATTCCATGCAAGGTGCCGTAAAACGATTTGCATCAATAGAAAGGCGTTTGGCACGAGACAACAGACTCAAGGAGCAATATAGCGAGTTCATGGAAGAATACCTTCGACTGGGTCACATGACCGAAGTTTCATCCGCTGAGAAGGAGCATATGGAGGGAAGTCGTTATTATCTACCTCATCATGCGGTGTTGAAACAAGCGAGCACAACTACAAAGTGCCGCGTGGTATTTGATGCCTCGCATAAGACCAGCACGGGAACATCATTGAATGACATCCTTCTTAACGGTCCGCAGCTACAAGATGATATTGTATCAATTCTTCTTCGTTTTAGGATGAGAAGAATAGGGGTTGTTGCCGATGTGGAAAAAATGTACAGGCAGGTTCTAGTGTCACCGGCAGACAGAAATCTACAATGCATCCTCTGGCGCAAAGAAGGGTCGGAAAACGTCTCAACTTTCCAATTGAACACCATAACGTACGGAACGGCCTGCGCTCCTTATTTGGCCATTCGAACATTGCGGAAAATATTCGAAGATCACGAAGAAAGCCATCCGAAGGCTATGTGTTGGTACAACGACTTTTACGTCGACGATCTTCTTAGTGGTGCTGATACAGAAAAAGAAGTTCAACAGATTCGGAGTCAGCTGGTTGAGATGCTTGGTAGCGCTGGCTTCAGAATTCGAAAATGGGCTTCGAATGCGGCAAATGCCTTGAAAGATGTTCCGAAAGAAGACCTAGCTGTGAGCGAAGAAGTGAATATTGAAGGAGCAGGTGTTGGCACGTTAGGACTGGTGTGGAAGCCAAACCTCGATGTCTTCAGCATTCGGGTACCGGTTATAGATACATCCAAGCCGATTACGAAACGGAACGTGCTGAGCAACCTGGCCAAGATGTATGATCCTCTTGGATTTTTAGATCCGATCAAGATGAAAGGGAAACTACTGATGCAAACCCTATGGACACTGAAGGAGCCTAATGGAAGAACGTGGTCGTGGGATGCAGAACTACCAGAGAAGATCCAATCAGAGTACAGTGTATTCTCCGGCAAGTTGAACCTGTTGGATGGCATTGTCGTTCCACGGTACCCGAAGTTGGGCACCAATTGGCAATATCACATTTTTTGTGATGCTTCCGAGCGAGGCTACGGTGCGTGTGTCTACATTCGAAGCGGCTCAGTTACGAAAGGATTCAATATCAGTTTGATCATATCAAAGTCGAAGGTGGCACCGTTATCGAAAAAACTGGTGATCGCGAGGTTGGAGTTGTGCGGAGCACTTTTGGCGAGTCGGTTGTATCAGTTCATTCGTAATGCACAGCTGCAAGAAGCACCATGTTTCATCTGGACGGATTCGATGACCACTTGGCACTGGATAAATGGGTCCCCGCATACCTGGAAGACGTTTGTGGCCAATAGAGTAGCTAAGATCCAGACCCTGACAAAGCATTGCGTTTGGCGACATGTGCCTGGGTTGCAGAATCCAGCTGACCTCGTGTCACGAGGTTGTGATCCAGATGATTTCTGCAAGAACTCGCTGTGGTGGTCGGGGCCAGAATGGTTGGCACTAAATGAAGAAAATTGGCCGGACCCACCTGAGACAGGAGCATCACCGGAGATAGTGACAATAGCGATTGAAGAGGAGCGAGCTGCAGCCAGTGCATCAACTGAGTCATCAGAAAAGAAGAATATGTTTAGTGAACATTTGTTCAAGCGAATATCGTCGTACACTACTCTATGTCGAGTTGTAGCATATTGTATGAGATTTGGGACGGCGATGAAATCGAAACGAAAGCAGCTTTCTACGAGTCTGTCAACGGAGGAGATATTAAATGCTGAAATTCGCATAAGTCGGTTGGCTCAAGTGGAAGTATTTTCGGAAGAGATAAAGCAGTTGCGAAAGGGTGATCGAGTACCTGGAAAGTCACCATTATCAACGCTTGCCACTTATCTGGACGACCATGGTTTAGTACGAGTGAAGGGGAGGCTGGATAATTCATCATTGAGCGACTGGACGAAACA